>NC_071387.1:5248688-5548688 GCF_022682495.2 Desmodus rotundus
GACTCAGCAGTTTTCCTGATTTCAGAGCCGTCTCCTGCCACCCAAGCCCCCTCCCTGCAGGAGCCCCCTCCCATCCTCTCTCAGGCTCCCTCCTTTCAGCATCCTCTTTTTGATTCCTTTTGCTAGATCCGCAGATATTTGCTGAGCGCCTCCTCCTGCCTGCCTCCGAGCTTAACTGGGCACCGGCAGTGAGGAAATGGTCCATCCCCTCCCCACGTGGGGGGCCGGGGGTTCTTTGGCTCAGGACCTGTCCTGTCCCATGGGCCAGGGAAGTGCACCCCGTTATTTGCCCTGTGACACGTCTTAATATTTGCAAAAATTTCCTTTCCACACTTTAAAAAAAGAAACCTTATATAACTACCTCTCTGGAGGCCCTTTGGAGGCTAGGAGGAATCTGGAAAACTCTGCCTCCTCCCCTTGACCCCCTTCGTCCTCTGCCGCGGCTGGTGGCTTTTGGGTGAGGGCGGCATTTGACGGGAAGCCAGGACTGAGCTGGACCATCGTCCGGAGCCCTGCCAGAGGCGGGCCGGGAGTGCTGGGGCCCCCGAGGAGGTGTGTGAGGAGGGTTGTGATGAGGAAGCAGGAGCCAGGAGAGCCCTGAGAAGAGAAGGGAAAACAATTTCAGAAACACAAAAGTCTTCTTTGGAGTGTTTCTCCAATAATTGTATAATTTCCTTTTTCTTTTCAGAAAATCTCTGTCCACGGGGGGTCTCTGCTTGTCGGGGGTCTCTGCTTGTCTGCACTCCCTGCTATAAGTTACCCCAGACAGTGTGCGGGCCAGGACCCCCTGTCAGACTAGTGGTCAGAAAGCCCACAGCCCCCCAGGGTACAACCCAGCCACATCTAGGTACCGGGGGTGCGGGGAGAGCAGGGAGTAACAACCTCTCACCCCCCACCACCCCAGGGCACCTCTAGGCCCGCCGCCCAGCAGCCCTTAGAGGCCATAAACACGCAGCGGAAAGCACTCAGCCTCTGGAACCTGACAGCCCTGGATCCCCACCCTTCCGCCGTCCTCTGCCCCAGTCACCTTGGCCTGCCCGGTCTTATTTCACCCTCACGTCTTTGGGAAGCAGTTGGGTCGTTGCCCCATTGCACAGCCGGGGAGGTTAAGGTGGGAGAGTCACTTGCTCAGGATAACCCTGCAAGAGTGTCCCCAGCCATCAGTCACGCCCAGCCTGCCTGTGCGCCTCGGTTTCCCGATCTGTAAAGTGCGGACAGCAGAGGCTCCTATTCAAGTTTATTGGGAACATTTAATCCCTAAAAAGTGTCTCACAAGGAAAACAAAGTCTCTCACTGGTTCGACCCTACAAGGGCTCATCAAACGTTCCCCATCCCTCCTCGGGAAGCCAGGTGTCAGCCCCTCCCTGGGGTGACAGCCTTGGACAGGTCCTCCCTCCACGTCCCGGTGAATGGGATGAGTTTGAGTTTGGGGGGTGGCACAGAGAGGTCACAGAGCTCACCAAGCCGGGCACAAGGCGGAGCTGGGGGCGGGACAGCAGCAGAGACCGCCCCCTTCCCGCACGCAGCCCCGCCCCTGTCGCCACAGCGACCCAGCGCCTGCTGCCTCCCCCGCCCACCCCCCCCCCCCCCGGGGCGGGGGAGCGTGCCAAGCAAGGGTGGGAGGGGAAAGCAGCCCCCGCCCCTCTTTTGTTTCTTTCTTGCGGTGTTGGTTTTGGGGTTTTGTTTTGGTTTTTTTTTTTTTAATCCAGCCACTCTGTGGTCCCACCCGGGGCCTCCTGCCTCCTCCCACCTCCTCACTGGTGGCTGTCACACGACAGACATTTTTAGTGGTGACAGCTGGCCTTGTGGAACTCGCTCGAGTACGGGAATGGTTTTTAAAAAAAGAGTGAGCCGAACCAGAGCCACTTTAAATAGCAATGCAGCGTGAGGGGAGGCAGCAGAGCAGTGCAGACGGAGCGCGTGGGGCTGGGTTTCCACGCTCCGCCCGACGCAGGAAGGTCCCAGCCAAGCGGGGTGACCTCCGAGCTCCTCGGTCCCAGCCCTGCCTCTGACCCCAGCCCTATCTCTGACCGAGGGCGAAACTGAGGTCCTGAGAGAACAGATGTCACGCCCAAGATCACATGGTTGTGAGTGGCAGGGCTGGGACTCCAGGCCAGGTGTGTGCGGGTGGGCACCGGGCTCTTCACGGCGACAAGGCCCTGCGTCCCCATGCCACCTGCCCTTTCCTGACCTTGGAGAGAGCCCGCTGCGGGGAGCCGTGACTGAGGACTGCTTCTGAGACCAGCGTCCCCAGGGCCTGGAACGAGCCGCCCTGTCTTTGCAGGAACTCAGTGACTATTTGCAAAGGAATGAGAGGGTAGGGCTCTCAGGGGTCCTCCCGTGTCCCTGAGACCCTCAGATCTGAGCCTGTTCAACTCCCTTTGGTCCCGAGCAACGCCAGGGCCTGTCGCTTTTGCCCCCACGACATTTCCTTTGGCAGTTTGAAACTTACCATCGTGGAAGTACACACTGTTGTTGCCCCAGGTCTCCCTACCTGGGCCTGTGTCCCTTCGCTTCCGTCATCCCTATGGGGCGGCCGATGCCCAGCACAGAGCCCCGTACCCCCGAGCAGGGATGGGGCGAGGACAGTCCCCTCCTCATTCCAGCACTGCATTTCTCTGAGTGTAACCCAAGAGTGACTCCCCGAGCTCCCGGCCACCCATTCCTGTGATGCCCCTTCACGCTTTCTCTTCTCCGTGACACTACCTTCAGTGCCACGGTGGTGGGTTTAATGCCCGTCTCGCCCCGACCCCGGCGTGTGGCCTCCACGAGGACAGAGCTGACTGCGACAGTGAGTGGAGACCCGCTCCTGTCCCATCCTGAGCGCTTGAGGAGCAGCCACAGAGGCGTGAGCAACGTCTCCTGCACACCGGGCAAAGCAACCTGGAAACCGCGGGAGGCGTGAAAAGGCCAAGAAGGGAAACATGAGGCGGAAGAGCAAGATGAGAGGCACTTTAAACACGGACCTCCGCCCTCCCTCCTCTGCTGGGAGCCTCCTGGGCATCTCCTTGGAGGCTCACAACGTCCTGGGAGGGCAGATCTTTGACCATCCCCCCTGCCTCACTTCACAGAGGGCACTGAGGCTCAGAGAGGGGAGTTCGCCTGCCCAAGGGCACACAGCGCTCAGTGTGGGGCCCAGAATTCCAATCCAGGTCTGACCCCGGAGCCTGACTCTCACTATTAATAATCAGTCGATAATCCCCAGCCCTGTCCGGGAGACTAGTCCTGCACTGGGGCAAAGAGAGAGAATCTTCATCACCACGAAGAAGACTCCGGAATTAAACAGGCTGCTGTTCGAAGCCGAGAGCTCCCCATCGCCGCCAGAAGCATTCAGGCAGAGGACGCACACCCCAGAGAGGGACAGAATAGGGTTCCTGCACCCAGTAGGGGGGGCCTTTAGGGTCTCAATACCAAGACATTTCATTTCTGTGTTCCACACCCCAGGCTGTGAGCTGTGAGTCAAGTTTTCTGAAAGCAACATTATTGCTCAGTGTTTCGATGCTTAGGGGGGAAAAAAACCCTGATGAGTTAAATAACTGTATCAGTATATCATGTGACACACTGAGAAACACTCTTAATTTCACGTGAGAAAAGCTTAGGTTAATAATATCAACTATTTCATGGAGTTATTACACGCCAGACTCTCACATAAATATTTTAGTATATGAAATATATTTTCGGCCCCGACTGGTGTAGCTCAGTGGATTGAGCATGGGCTGTGAGCCAAAGAGTCGCTGGTTCGATTCCCAGTGAGGGCACATGCCTGGGTTGCTGGCCAGGTCTCTCGTGGGGGGCATGCCAGAGGCAACCACACTTTGATATTTCTCTCCCTCTCTTTCTCCTTCCCTTCCCCTCTCTCTAAAAATAAATAAATAAAATCTTTTAAAAATAAGAGAATCTTTGAAATTTAAAAAAAATTATATTTTGAAATATCTCGTTTAATTGCACAACAGTCCTGTGTAGTGGGCACTATTATGTGTGTGTGTGTATGTAATAGTATTAGATAGATAGATAGATAGATAGATAGATAGATAGATAGATAGATAGATACAGATATGTGGATACATATAGATACAGATTAGTGTGTTGGTGTACAATCCTGCTTATAACAAGGAACCCCCCCCAGTCCCGTGACTTGCCACATCTTTCCTCTTCCTCTCTCGTAGGTCTGCAGGTCAACTGGAGTGACTCCATTCTGTGGGTCACCTCGATTTAGCTTCAAGCCACAGCGAAGATGCAGATTAGCTCCCCAAGTGTCTCTGAGAGCCGTCAGCTACCTGGGGCGTGTTTGCTCTGTAGCACGTGGTAGGAGCTCAAGCAGCCAAGTCGAAAACCCAACCCAGTTTCAGGCCGATGCTTTTTACCAAATCCACTAACGTCCACTGGCCGAAGCAGGTCACTTCCACGGGCTGGGAAATGCACTCTCCCCACTGCAAGGGGAGGCAGTGCCAAGTCACGTGGCGAGGAGCAGGGATGCATATATAATTCCCCACAGGAGGGAATGAAAACTTGAGAACAATATCCAATCTACCCCCTAGAGGTTGCACAGATGAGAATCAGAGCCTCACACAGGGACACGAGTGGCCCAGGTCACCTGCTGGTTAATGTGATTCCAGCTGGGATTCTAACCCAGCCGGTCTGACGTCGGAACTGCTCTGCCCCCACAGGTTGTCGGGTAAGCACCTGATTTATATAATATGTGCTCAATTAATTATCAGTTCAGCCCTACTGTTGTGGCTCAGTGGATGGGGCATTGTGCCGCAAACTGAAAGGTCGCTGGTTCTGTTCCCGGTCAGGGCACGTGCCTGGGTTGTGGCCGGTCACCAGGTGGGGCGCACGGGGGGCGAGTGAAAGGCAGTGGATCAATTCTCTCTCACACAACGATCTTTCTCTCCCTTTCTCCCTCCCTTCCCCTCTCTCTAATAAATAAATTAAAAGCTTTAAAAACTATCAGTTCATGGTTAAAGTGTACACTTCAAATAGGTACAGCTTGTTGCAGGTCAATTATGTCAATGAAACGATTACATTATTTTTAAAAGAAACTTTAAAGAAAAGAAGAAAGTGATCAGTCGATGAATGAAGTGTTAGCGCCTGGGCAAGACTTGACCCTGAAGAACACCAGCAATGGGTTGGAGCCCGGCATTCCCGGGGAGAACCAGGAAGGTCCCAGGGACCCCCACAGGCCCCGGTCCTGGTCCGGGAGGTCAGGCTCACAGGGCAAGACTGCAGAGCAGCCGACCGGAAGCCCGGTTCTTCTCAAGAACCAAAGGCCAAGAGCCAGCCAGTATGGCTAGGAGTGACATGTGCCGTAGTGATGTCAGGCGGGCTGTGGGCTTCAGGATCAGGCTGCGCTCCAAGGTCAGTTCCACTATGACGATTGTCCTTTCGTCTCTTGGGTGGCAGAAGTGACCAGTGGAAAATAGTGAGCTTCTAGCCCTACTGACTCTCTGCTTTGTGACCCAGAAGGCGGGTGGCACATTGCCTCAGAAGCTCAGCTTCCTCCCCAGTCAAGGAGGTGAATGGGCAGGTGGCGAGTAAAGGGACAAGATGGAGCATTGTCCTGCCTGCCCTGGACACTGTGTCACCTGGCGCCCAAGCCCACAGGAGGGCTGTCCCAGCTGACAGATGAGGAAGGAGGGACAGGCCGGGCTGTCTGCACCTGACCGCCCTTGTGAATGAACACATCCAGAAATCTGGGGCAATCAGCCGCACACCCCCAAACAGGAGAACACCAGAGGGAAACACACCACAGCAGCGAAGTCCTCCCCAAAACAGCGAGGCCGACCCTGGGCAGGCCTCAGACCCGATGCCGGCTTCCAGGAAATCCAGGGAGCGGAGAAACGGGCTAGAAACCCGCCGGGGCGCGGTGGGCAAAACCCAGACTGAGGGGGAGTCTCCGGGACCAGCGCAGGCCACAGGGCAGGGAAAGGACACGGGGCTCAGGGAACCCACTGGGGAAGAGATTGTAAACACGTGTCAGTCTCCACGTGCCTGCGGCCCTTCTTTCGATCCCGGTTCAAGTGGAAATAATCACGTATGGGTGTGAGTCGGGTATATTTTACATGATAGGAATCACATCAAATACACAAATGTAATCACAGATTAAATACCTAGCATATGAATACACTAAGTATATTACATAAAACTATAATAGAGCTATATATTATATTTATATTACTGGATCCATACATTATGTTAATAAAGCTATATATATACATTAGATATTTATAGTATACTTACAAACATAAATATATAAACATACATTGAAGCCATTGGAAATTTGATTGCACCAAATATGTGTTTTACATGTAGAGCTATATATGAATACACGTATGTATATATTTATACTCATGAGGAATGTGACGGTATCGATTCGGTTTTCGGAGGCATCATAGCTTTGCGTTACATATGGAAAGGCCCATATTTTTCAGAGCTGCAGACTGAAGTACTTCCAGATGAAACACTATGTCTGGGGTTTGCTTCAAAGCCAGTCGGGAGGGGGTGGGGACAGAGGTACAGTGAGGCCGATCGTGAGTGGTCCTGGGTACAGCAGGGTGACGGGCACATGGGACTGGTCACCCTGTTCTCTCCGTGTTTGGTAAATATCTGAACATTTCCCTCATGAGAAGTTAAAACTCAGTAACTCCCATAATAATAAAAAACTTAAAAGTATTTTCCCTGTTTTTTAATTTGGTAAAATACACATAACCGGAAATCTACCATCTTAGCCATTCCTGAGCGCACCGCTCGGTGGCGTCAAGTGCCTTCATGTGGCTGTGTGAGCTCTCGTCCTCTTGCAGGCCTCTTGCAGGACTGAGACTCTGTCCCCACTAGACATGACTCCTCTTTCTCCCCGCCAGCCCCAGGCACGCACCCTTCTTCTGTCTGTCTCTACGGATCTGACCGCTTTAGGAACATTCCATGGTGGCTCACCCAGTACGTATCCTGTGTCTGGCTTATTTTATTGAGTGTGACATTCTCAAAGTCTACCCATGTTGTCACATGTGTCAGAATCCCCTTCCTCTTTAACGATGAATAATGTTCCATTGTGTGGCTGGACCACACTGCGCTCACCCTTCATCCACACTGCGCTCACCCTTCGATGGACGCCTGGGTCACTTCCACGTTTTGACGATTGTGATAATGCTGCCCTCACCAAGGGTGTACACACATGTGGGTATTCTTAAAATTTCTCTGAGATAATTATGGCGGCCTTCCTTCCCAAATCACAAGTGGGAATTGGTAGCCCCACATTGCAGCAACATTCAAAGGGAAGTATATTGAGCACCTGCTAAACGCCAGGCATCACGCTAAACACTTTGGATGCCTCGGTGAGCACAACAGACATGCCCTTGGCCTAGCAGGCTGCCCGTCCCAGGGAGCCCGGCCAGCTAGAGGGCCTCGGAGGAGAGGACAGGGCACTGGGGTCCGGCCTGTGCTTTCAGGAGCTCTGGCAGGGTGGCGGGTGTAACGAGTTCGCCAGCCCAGCAAAGGACAACAGCAGAGCCATTCCATGCCTCCCCATCAATGTCACCGTCTTGCACCCATCCGAGAAGTGACCCTCTTACCCCCCTGTGGCCCTCCTTTCCGCACTAGAATCAGGCGGCCTCAGCAGACAGCCCCACCAGCCCGGCAAGACTCAGGGGTCACCTCTGCCTTAACTGGAGAATAACCTGTAGGCGAATGTGGGGGGCAGCCTGGGGTGCCCCTCCCGCTTCATTCATCTAATCAGTGCCCAGGGAGTGAGGCAGCTCCTCTTCAGAACCCACAGCGGCTGGGACAGTGCGTCCCACCCACTCTCTGTGAGGCCCATGAGCCAAGGCCCAAGCTGGCCACGTCCTGATTTCCGTTCTCAGAAAGTTCACAGTCTGCCCTGGCTGGTGTGGCTCAGTGGATTAAGTGCTGACCTGTGGGCAGAAAGGTCACCTGTTCGATTCCCCATCAAGGCACATGCCTGGGTTGCAGTCCAGATCTCCAGTGGGGGACGTGTCAGAGATAACCAATCACTGTTTCTCTCACACATCATGTTTCTCTCCCTCTCTTTCTCTCTCTTTTTCCCTCTCTCTAAAAATAAATAAATAAAATCTTTTTTAAAAAAATCACAATCTAATTGGAAACCAGACACACGCTGGATGGCAGGAACGCCTTGCGGCGCAGGGATTACCGGCCCGGAAAGGGCCCCAAACACACTGCAAAGGGAGACCGGGGCTGACCTGCTGCGGAAGGCTGAGGGGTGGTGGGCCTCCAGGGACTCAGGGCGGGTGGGGGTGGCCATAGATCAGGGTGAGGCTGCACTCCAAATACAGCTGAGAGGTGGGCAGGACCAGAGAATGGACACCCTGTCCTAAAAGGGGAGGGGTCTGGATCTTGCCTGGAGGCACTAGGGAGCCCTTGAAGACTGTTCAGCAACAGAGAGACCTGAGCAGATATGCCCTAGAAAGAGGGAGGGGGACAGACTGAAGGAGAGCACAGGGGTCGGAGGGTCCCGAGGCAATCACAGGGAGCGTCTCCATCCCCATCTTGGACCCGGCCCGCAGCACTGGTAACTAAGAAATCTCTAGGGCTTCTTCTTTGGCCTCCACCCCAACCTCCTGCCAAGAGGTTCAGGAAGACGGAGCTAAAATGACAGAGCTGCTGCCGAGCCCACAGAGGCCGAAGCAGTTAAGAACTTGGATGGAAGTGAGAGAGCCGGGCTGGCCACCTGGTGTTTGTGAAGCCTCTCGGGGCCTCAGTTTCCTCCTTGTAAACTGGAGTGGATGCACAAGCTTCCCTCACAGGGAGGTGGGGAACATCATGAGAAAATAAGCACAAAGTAGCAGTCGTGGGGCTGAGTACTTATTACTCCTGCATTTGTCCTCACCGCCCACAAAATCCCAAGCCCTCCACCCCAGGCAGCAGGGTTCAGGGGTGCCTGGTCTTTTCCACCTGCCTTCTCATTACTCCTTCTGCCCTGAAAGGTCCCCTTCCTGATTCTCAAACCAGTGAAATGCTGCCTGTGCCTCAAAGCCCAGCCCAGATAACACCTCCTCCACAAAGCCTGCCTGGATTCCCCCTCCCCACAACACAGACTCCCCTACCCACAGCCCCCAGGGCTCACCTCTGTGGCAGCTCCTAGTTTCCCATGCCCTAAAAAGCTGCGTCACCTTGTCACCTCCCCCTTCGGACTGTGAGGGCTGAGGTCCCAGGAGAGGAACTGCTATGGAGCAGGGGTTCAGCAAATGAGGGACGAATGGGTGGACAGGGGGACAGACAAATGGGTGAAATGAGCTTTTCACGTTAGTCAGAACTAGCGGCAAATACAGACCCTGATTCAAACTGCTGTAAGCCAAGCGGGAGGACCGGCTCAGGCGTGGCTAGAGCCCGGCGTTCTGTCCCTCTCCGCCTCTCTCTCCCCTGGGCTGGGGTCTTCCTTGCCCAGGCTGTCCACGTGCTTGACCCAGGCAGCTCTGGCCTGACATCCTACCAGCCGAGGCTACGGCCCCAAAAGAGCTTCATTTCCCCCTTCCCTGAGCCCGAGTCCCAGAACTGCCTCTCATTGGCCTGCCGTGGGTCCCACAATGGCACCCAGAAAGCCAGGCAAGGCCAGGACCACAAACTCCACCCCAGTGGAGAACAGGGAACCATTCGAATCAAGAAACTGACGGTGAAGGTTGGGGATAGGAACAACAGGCACACCCCAGGTTCCCAGGCTCACCCCCAGGGGCAGACCAGCAGGCTGTGGCTGGAGAGGGAAGCACAGACTGGCAGCCCTGCTAGGAGACCTCGGCCCCAGAGAGGAAACTGAGGAGTAAACACATCGCCAGAAGCTGAGTGCGCAGTGTGTGTGGCCAGATGGCCCCCAGAAGGTGTCTGTATTGGAAGCCGGCCCTCCGCCTGGGGGGTGGGCGAGCAGGACTGTCCCAAGGAGGAGGGGCCGACAGGGTGTGGAGGGCCACTAGGGCGCACCCTCTCCCACCTACCCCCACAGGGCAGACGTGCCCAGCCACACCCCAGACACCGGCTGAGGAGGCCTGGACCCTCCATCTCTGGCCCTGATTCTGGAGGGTGGTTCCCCCCATGCAGGAGGGGAGGGCACCGCACACCCCGTCATGAGCACTTGAGGAGCCTGGGGCCATTTAGGTGGGGGTTCACCAACAGCCACCTCCCGATAACAGCGACACCACCACCACCACCACCAACGGCCGGTACTGGACATTCTGCACACCCTGTGCAGCCCTGGCAGGCCGCTGCCATTATGGCCACTCCACAGACAAGGACCTGGGGACAGGCGGAGAGATGTCACTGGCCCAGTGTCCCACAGTAAGAGCTGAGCTGGCCGGGCACCCGGCTCTGGGTGAGCCTGAGCTGTGTCCTCCACACTTGACTGCCCCCTTTCGCACAAGGGCGGTGGTCCCGCCTTTGGATGCCCCACAGCACCGCTGCGGGGGCTGCCTAGAAATCCCTGTCCCTCAGGCCCTGGGCATCACGATCTCGGGGCGGGGGGGCCGAGTGTTCACATTTAACCAGCCTCCGGGGAGATTCCCATACAGCCAGACCAGCGGGCACTGGGGGGAAATCATTTGGTTTCCACAGTATCGGCCCAGAAATCCCACCAGAGGGGCAAGGATTCAGGTGGCGACCATTCCATTCTCAGAAGCCTGCGAATCCCGCTGCGGAAGAGACCTCTGAGGAGCAAGGCCCTTCCCTGCCCCTCCCCGTGGGTGCACACACCTTGAGTTTTTACCTTACAGGGGTGTCCACCCTCCTGGCATCCCTGGGCCACACTGGAGGAAGAAGAGTTGTCTTGGGCCACACATTAAATACATTATGACATGTAATCACAAAAAAATCTCTTAAAATGTTTTAAGTAAATTTACGATTTTGTGTTGGGCCGCATTCATAGCCGTCCTGGGCCTCGTGCAGCCCGTGGGCCGTGGGTTAGACACCCCCGCTAGAGATTCGGAGTCCCCTCCCTGTTTGAGTACAGATGTGCAGTTCCCACCAGGACTGGGGGGGCTAGGTCACAGGCCAACCCTTCCTGTGCATTCCCGTCTTTTCTTGAAGAAGAGGCCCCCACTCTTGGAGATACTTTTCCTACCATGTGAATTACATTTTTGAAGGGGTAATTGATTTGCTTCCCCGTTTTTTATTAATCGAAGACAAACCACAGCCAGCCAGGCCTCTGTTCTCGTGGGGGACGAGGCCGCACGAGATGCCGTCCTCACCCAGAGCACAGACACCCGATGGCTCCGATGGGGCACAGGGGCTTCACGTCTGTCAGGGTTTCCCGAGTGTCCAGAACACTCCCCAGAGGTCCAGAGGCCCAAGAGGCCAGGTAGGGAGCCTGGGCTCCGGGCAGAGGGGATGGAGAGCAGGCGGAGAACCACTGGTCACGTTTCCCATGGAAGCCAAGCCCAAGCACTGTCAGCACTGATGCCCAGGCCTCTTGCCTCTCTCTTTAGACGCGACCAGAGCCTGAGAGCATGTCCCCTGGGGCCTCGCGGCCATCAGTGCCAGGGTCGGGAAAGCCAGAACCTCGTCCCAGTTAGGGCTCGTTTCCAACAGCAGAACTCCCAACACAGCCGCTCCCGCCCCCAGGCCACTTGCTGGGCCTTCGGAACCCCAACATCTGGCCTGAATCCTTCCTGCTCTTGCTGCATCTGGGATGGGGGAGGGTGTGAAAATGACCCTCCCCTATTTCCCAGGGCTGGTTCCTGACGGTTAAATAGTCTGAGGAGGAAAAGGCTTTTCTTGGATCTCACACAGAAGCTCATTCGGCAGAGATTGCCAAGAGTCTCAGTTTCCCTCCAAGTAGCCAGGGTGCTGCACCTTCCCCCACCCCCACCCCCTGCCAGGCTCCTGAGACAGCCCTGGGCCATCTTTCGCAGCGATCCTGCACTGGGACATCCCCTACCCCTAGGGACAAGCCATGGCCTGGAAATAGGACCCCTGGGCTAAGTCCAGGCTCTGCCGCTGACCCCTGGCCAAGCTTGGCCAGTCATCCTGCCTGAGAAACAGTTGCCTGTTCGTTTGCGATCAAATGGACATTCATCGCTGGGGCTCTAGGTCCTTCAGATGCCAGGAATGGACTCACCACCTCTCTCACCGGCCCCCGCCCCACTGCTCTCTGCCCTCCAGCTCCCCCCTACCACTTTGCTTCTCCGAAAGCCCCAAGTCCTCTCCGGCCCCAGAGCCCTCCCTCATTCTGTTCCCTCTGATGGGAACACCTTTCCTTGCCCCTGACCTGGCCAACCCAGGCCCTGTCTAAATGTCATGGTCCCCAGGCCTCGTTAAGGCCCCTGTGCCGCCCTCCCCAAGACTCAGGTGGGGTCATCTGATGTGTTAGTGACGGCTCAGTGGCTCACACACTCCCAAAGGGCCAGACACAGCTGATGCTTGGCCAGTGGAGGCTGGAAAGGTTTCAGTGAGATCATGGGTTTTAAAGCGCAAGATCGGACTCCGCTGGGGGCTGACATTCCTGAGGTCCAAAGATGGGGCACACACCCGGCCCCGCCCCTTAAAGGGCTCCTAGGAGAATGCGATGGAGCTGTCCAGGGATCTCCGGAGTCCTGGGGGTTAATTCAAAGGTCCTTCCATGGGTGGGCACCCCACAGGGGAGACAGGCCTTCATTCCACCCCCAACCGCGAGCCCCGAGCCACATAGGCACCCAGCTGCTTCGCAACAACACCAACAGCAGTGCTGGGGGGAGAAGGGAGGAGGACGTGGGGTACCGCGAGGTTAAACTACAATTCCCACAATGCTGTGCTCCATGGCGGGGTGAGCGGAGCAAGCTCTGGAGGCACCACCCCCGCAGCCTTCTGGGGATTGTAGTTCTCCCCAGAGGGGCGCATCCTGAAGACTGGGAAGTCTGGACGGGGCAAATTCTCTACGGGGGTGGGGGAGGAATAGGGAGCCCCCCCGGCCAGCTAGTAGGGAGAACGCTGGCTGCCTGCTGTCTGGCCAGGTCTCCTTGCACTCCAGCAGCTGTCTCTCCAAGGTTTATTCTTCATCATCATCCTAACAATAGCTACTCTGTTTACTGAGCACCTACTATGTGCCTGGCCCTGAACTAATGTCTTGGAGGACACAGACAAAGATAGACATGGTCCCCTTCTTTGCAGGCACACAGTCCAGGCAGGGAGACAGACATGGGAGCTGTAATGGCACAAATACTTGGTTAATTGTGCTGGGTCCCAAGCAGGGCAGCATGCAGCTGTAATAGCAGGGGTGACAGGGAAGGTGACAGGGACGATTCTCTGAGCCAAAGACAGACCCAGAGAGCAGCCAATGTACTGAAATCTTTGAAATTCAAAGGGTGAATTAGATGGGCGGGGTGGGAAAATCTCAAACTATACCTGCCAACCCCTTGTTATCTCCCAGAAATTAGCCCAGAGAGACCAGGGGCCTTGCCCGAAGTCACACAGCGAGTCAGAAGTTGGTCCAAGGAGGCAGCCCGCATGTTAAACTCCCCAAAGACAGGGCCTGGGCCTCGTGTCTTCTAGGGGCCCCTCCAACACACACACGTGCACACACACCCCTCAGCGTGGCAGTGCGCAGGCCCTCCCTGGTGCGGGTTCCCGCCTTCTTGAGCCTGTTCCCCCAGGGAAAGGCCACCGTACAGCCACCACGTGGGGTAGCTTTAGCAGAAGACAGCTCTGAAACTGGCATGTTACCAGCAGGAGTGCGCCGGTGTGAGTCACTTTCAGTTCTGTGCCTCAGTGCGATGCTGTGGGACAGCCAGGAGCCTTTCTCCACGGCTGCTGCTGAGCGCCACCAGGCAGGACAGCTGCCAGGAAGGGAGGTACGCAAAGGAGAGGGGCCCTGGGGGCTGGAAGCCCTTCTCTTCTGGCGTTGGAGTCTAATCTGAGCCCTGAGGACCCCCGCAACCCCCGCGGAGTCTCCAAGGACAGTGTGGAATGCGCCTCCCTCGCAGACACAGCACAGGTGCTCAGTTACAATAGCAGGACGTCAGTGGCGCGGGTCTGACCGTGTCACTCCTGAAAAGCCATCCGGGGCTCCCTGAAGACCTCCAGGTGAGGCCCACACCCTCAGCCTTATTATCCCTGCCCACTGCTTGAGCTCCCACCCCAGAATTCACCCAACCCTCCCCTCCCGTGGGCCTGTGCAAGCCTTCCACCAAAACGATGGATTGGCAACCCAAAAGGCATTCCAGTCCCTTCTCCCTTTCCTTCCTCTACCATAGAGAAAAGCCGAATTTTTAAACTTGGTTTTCCCAGCCTCCCTTGCACTTCGTGGTGGCAGTGGAACCCACTCCCAGCCACTGAGCTACAACAGAAGTCCCTGGGGAGCAGCTCCCTTTCCGAATAAAGAGAGGGAGCCTGTTGAGAAAAAGGCCTTTTCACCGTTTGCTCTTTCGCCTTCTGTTCTTTCCCCTCCTTCCTGTCTGGAACACAGACATGAGGCCTGGAGGTTCAGCAGCCAAAGTGTGGCCATGAGGAAGCAATGTGCGTTCCAACTGACCACACTGAGGACAGTGAAAAGGAAGATAGAAAGGGCCGGGGGCGTGGTGTCACTTGGAAGCCACTACACGGACCGGTGACTCCTCACCCCAGACTTATTGTTGTCTGAGTCCAAACTTCCCTGTCTGTTTCAGCTGCTGTAGTAGAGTTACTTTATTTGCAATGAGCACAATGCTGATGATTCATAACCCCGCATGAGTGGCCCCTGGGGCCTTCATATCTGACGGCTCTCTTTGGGCCTCCCTGTACTCCAGCCGCTGTACGGGCCTCTTGCGGCTCTTCGACCCTGCTGAGCTCACTCCTGCCCCAGGGCCTTGGCACTGCCCACATCTACTCATGGCTGGCCCCTTTCATTCCCCAGGGCTCAGATGAAATGCCACCTCCTCCAAAAGGCCCTCCCTGTCCCCACAGCACAGTCTGAGGGAGCCTCCCAGGCACTTCTGCCACGGGGCCCTGTTTATTTTTACCACCATTCTTCACTGGTATGGGACACTTTATAGACATTTCTCCATTAGCTTATTGTACAGAATGTGAGTTTCGTGAGAGAGGGTCGGGATTTTCACTTGCATTCCATGCCTCTGTACCCCCAGTGCATGGCATATAGTAGACACTCACTAAAGGTTTACTGTATTAATTAATTGGTGTGTTAATTAATGCCGCTCTCCTGCCCGATGTGCTCTCTCTCCCTGTTCGCTTGGGAACTGGGAATTCCCACCCTTCCCTTCCAGCCGCCCCCTTCCTGGAAAAGCCTTCCTGGTTCTACAGGACAGGCCTCACTCCCCCCGACCCTTCACACTCATCATTGCAGGGTAGTGGACATCTTCATCTGTTAGAGGTCATTTCCCTTCCAGGACATAAACTCCAAGAGGGCAGCAAGTGTCTCCTTTGTTCCCTGCTCCTGGCCAGGGTCTGGCACAGGTGGACATGTTTGTTGAATGAATGGATGGATGGATGGACGGATGGGTGAGCTACTTACTGAATGTGTGCCAAGCACTGGGGAAGGGGCTACTTTGATGTCTTCGTTCACTGTCCCAGACTAAAAGATCTCAGCCTCAAGGGCAGGGACCACCCATGTCCCACCCCCACCCCCACCCCCGGCTACAAGCAAAACGAAATCAAAGCGGCGTGTGGGGCTCCGATCTGCCTGGCTCTGCGCAAAGGGGCAGCTGGTGCTTTTGCCCAGACAGGCGCCTGCATCAGCAACGCCGAGCAAAGCCAGCCTGGCTGCACAGCCCAGGGAGCTCCGGGGCTGTTTCTAGGCAGGATTTTGCCCCTTCCCTCCACCCCAGCCCCCTTCCTCAGCCTCTCCCCCAAATAACAGCGCACTCCCTGAGCCCTTGCATGGAATTTTTCATCTTCAAAGCACTTTATAAACATTGGCTCATTAGCAGTGCAGCCCCTTGACACCAGCAGGCTGCTCCCTGGGTGTCTTCTGAGTCATCGCGCCAGAGTTTACCGACAAAAACAAGTTTCTCCCATAGAGCGAATGCAGCACCGCAGCCAAGATCGCCGCGTCTCCGAAAAAAGGAAGGAGGAAGGAGAGTACGCTGCCTCTGGCGAGCACCGACCGAGAGCGCGCCGGGCCATGTCAGCTCCAAGAACCCGGACTGCTGTGGGGTGCCAGGCTCAGGGAGATGCCACCAGCAGCATCTGTCCCCTGCCCAGAGCCTGAGCCCTCCACAGGGGCATAGGGCAGGAGCGTGGCCCCCAGCAGCCTAGCACCCCTTCCTGCACCTCCCGCATCTCCCTCCTAACCGCCTGCCTTTCCTTTCCACCACGGGGATGTTGCCCCCCTGCCTGCCACCCACTCCCCCATAGCCACAACCCAGGGATCAGGATAAAGGAGAGGCAGTGTGGGCCGGCCACCCTGCGTGGTGCAGAGGGACTGGATGACCTGGATTCAAATCCTAGATCTGCCACTTACAAGCTCGGGGACCTTGGGGGTGTGACTGAGACTGCTTCCCATCTGTACAAAGGGGTCACACTGTCCTCACCCCCTCTTAGGGTGGGTTGTGAGCGGCGTGCGAGACGAGGCCCGAAGAGCTTCCTCGCACTTGGGAATTGACATTGTTCTCAGCAAAAGGGGTGACTCCCAACCTCTCTGACTTCTGACGCCAAGGCAGGGTGGAGATCTCAATGTAAGGGACTAAGTGCTTCACTAAAGCTCCCCACAAAAGGACGGGGTGGCAGCCATGACCCTGAGGGAGGGCCTGGCCTTAGCCATCTCCACCTCCATAGGCCACACCGTCTCACCCACAGAAGAGGCATTTAAGAAAGCCCCGAACTAAAAGGCCAGAGAACAGCATGTAAACCACTGCAAAAGCTGGCCTGACTCACAGAACCCTGAAAATACTGCTCCCCAGAAACTCCTCCCCTTTGCCCAGACAAGCACTGATAGCACCTCTGCTGTGCACCAGGCACCGCGCTGGGTACAGGACGCCATCTCCAAGGACAGTAAAAGGGACCGGGGGTCTCTCCAGGGCACCTACCAGCTACTTCCTACTTCATACTCCTGTGAAAAGGTCCAAACGTATGTGGCCCCCAAATGTGAGCTCCTTGAGGTCAGAGACCCTATTCAGTGGGTAAACACTGTTGGCCACCTGGGTATCCATTTCACCCCCATCTTCCTCCCTAACAGAGCCTTGGTTTTGCTCAAATAGGCAAATATGCTCAGATAAAAATATGCATCTCCCATGCTCTGGCTGGTGTGGCTCAGTGGATTGAGTGCTGGCCTCTGAACCGAAGGGTCACTGGTTCGCTTCCCAGGCAGGACACATGTCTGGGTTGCCAGGTCCCCAGTTGGGGATGTGTGAGAGGCAATTAATTGATTGTTTCTCTCACATTGATGTTTCTCTCCCTTTCTTTCTCCCTCCTTTCCCCTGTCTCTAAAAATAAATTTAAAAATTTTTAATAAAAATTATGCACCTCCTAGACTCCTTTGCAGCTAGCTGGGCCACGTGACCCAATTTTGGCCAATGAGATGGAACTAGGATTCTCCTACTGGGAATGTCCAAGAAATCAGTTGTCTTCCTGGATAAAACAAGGAAATCATCCTTTCCTTTTCCCCAGTCTTCACATCAATTTTCCTTCCTGGAATGTTGTCATGATACCTGGAGGTAAAGCAGCCACTTTGTGCCATAAGGATGAAAGCCTCATGCTAGTGATAGTGGAGCAGGAAGCCAAAAGGACATCTCAAGAGGCTGCTGCAGCTCTGACTGCCTTCTGCAGGACTGCCTGTGTTCTGTGTTTAAGCCACCATGGTCCGATTTCTGTGACTTGCAGAAATCAACTCGTCACCTTGCCAGCTCAGAGACCAGCAGGGTGCTCAGAACAGAGCGGCTGCTTAATAAACAAGAATAAAGGGCAAAGTGAATGGATGGATGAGGCCAGCCAGACCTCTGAGGCGCCCTATAGCCCTGAGACCACGGGACCTGAACTGCAAACCTGACCCCAAAAGAAAAATATTGGACAATTCCGTCCGAGTTGGGAGACCTGGGTTCCTGGTCCCGCCCTGCCAGGCCACTCTATGTGACCCGGAGCAAGGGCCTTTCTCTCTCTGGTCCTGTTTTCCTGCCTGAGAAAGGAGTCACTGGGGTTTGCTGGTCTTTGTGGTGGCCTGCAAGGGGAGCGGCCCACTTCACGGGCAGTGGCCCCCAGAATCTTCTTTCTTTTCTTTCTGCTTGTGAAGGGAGGAGCGCCTCTCACCTTCAAATCCAAATCCCACAGAGGGGACAACAAAGAGAGAAGCCCCCAGGTTGGGGACTCTCTGGGAAGGGCTGGCCTTGAAGAGCTCACTTCTTGTGCCAAGCAGTGAGCTTCATCTCCCTGAGCAGGCCAGACCCTGGATCTTTCTGCCTCCAAAGCACTGCATCCCTGTCCCAGAAGGAGCTGGCCCCCGATGGGGGAGAACGATAGGACAGATGGACACCTGAGGGTGTCCTATCACTCAGGGAGTGATTCACACTCCCTGAGTGTGAATCAGCCCATGGCGTATTTGCTAAGCAGAGATGCTTAGAGACATGGGGACAAAGAGAAGTGAATGGTCCTGGTGGGGACATCAAGGAAGGCTTCCTGGAGGAAGCAGCATTGGAGGGGGACATGTTGTAGAGATTGTAGTTCATACCCAAAGAACCCACAGGAGGGCTGGGCACTTGCTCCACTGTGTTCTCTGTGTGAGGGGGGAAGGCTGATGGTGGAGGCAGCGTGCCTGTGACTCTGTTTCCCCCATCAGACCATGTGCCCCTCCAGAGTCTTCCTCAGGACCTGGCACAGACCAGGGCTCAGGGGAGGCTGGAGTCTGGCCACTGCAGAAGTGACCGAGGAGCAGCAAGTTCAGGAGGCTGGATGGCACTCAGCCGGGTCCCAGGGCACCTTGGGTGGGCAGGGACTGAGGGCAGACACTTTGCAAGTGTTCCGGCAGGGTGCACAAGGCACTTCCCCCGGCATGGGTGCTCCCCTAGTCCTGCCTCTCCCACCTCCGGAACCCATGACATTCCCATTGGCCCAGGGAATCCCCAGCTGCCCCTGGGAGGCAGGAAGTGCTGGCTGACAGGGGAGGCCAGAGGGGGGTCTGGGAAGGCAGGGCATGACTCACATTAGTGAGTATGACTCCACTCTCCCTCCCAAGATGCTACATGATTAACAAGCCCCTGGGCAGTTCTGAAGTGTAGTCACGTTTGCGAACTACTGGCTGAACCTGTGCAGGTCTCAGTTTCCCTATCTGAAAAATGGGGGAGTAAATGTCCCACCCCCAGAGCATAGCTGTGATGATGGTGAGTTTGTCAAGGGGGAAGAGTCCTGCAAAGAAATGACGGTGACCATTATGCCCCACGCTGGACCAGGTACCAGCCAGATCAATGAGGCAATGATTCACACCTCATTGCAGGCCAGGAAATGGCCCAGAGACAGTGCCAGAAGCTGGAGGATCATTTTATTTGTGAGAAGCTCGTCATAACCAAAGAGTCCTTCAGTTTTTCCCGGGTCATTTTTTAATGCAAATGTTATCAACAAATTGGACAGCCTCGTGCAGTAATTAGCAATGGGGAAATCAGAAAAGTGAATAAACCAAAACTCAGCCTCCTCCCCTACCAAACACGCCCAGTGGGAGTCAAATATTAATTAACCGCTCCTTCCACTGGACCCCTGTTTGCAGGATCCACTCATGTCTGTTAGAACCAACGCTGCAGGAGCCAACCAACAGAACCCATCCCCTCAGGAGAGCCCCAAGTCACCCACAGAGCAGACGCCTGGCTGGGCGGGGCCGTGGGCAGTTTTCTCTTATAACAAAAGCACCCCAATTTTCGGTTATTTGTATATGATCCCAAAGAACAGAGGCGGGGCGTGATTAATTTTACCTGGACTGCAAGTGGCTGGAGCTGTCTAAAGCTTGCACTCTTGCAAATAATAATCCCATAGGACATTTAAATAATGATCATGGTATTCAGATACCAAGACAATTTTAACAAATTCCAAAGTAAAACCCGTTCTCAGCACTGTAAAACAAACATTTTAAATGAATAGCTAGAGTTTGGGGGTTTTTTACTCTAACTTGGTGGACATTTTTAAAACTTCCAAATAACTCAAACTGCAGAGGAAATTCAAAGGAAATTCCATGCTACTTAGACATTCCATACCATCTGGACATTAAATAAAATGAGAGCATTGGGTACTAAAACTTGGAGGGTGCAGCCAAAGCAATACTCAAAGGAAAATTCATATCCATAAATATACCTAAAATGTATTGTGCTCTGAAGAAAGAGATTTTTTTAACAGAAAATCAGCTTACCCAACAAACAGCCTTCAATAAGGGGAGAAATTTTTGTCTAATTGTCTTACCAAGTTTCCTTACAGCTCATACAACAGACAGATTGCTAATACATGGTTTTCTTCCCAAAACTTCTCCATCTGCAAACGCGAGATGCATGGTGATGAAATTCCAGCAGTAGCAGAGATGTGTGGAGACACACTAAGTTTACTGTCTCCGTTAGACAGATAAAGAAAGCAAGCGAGAGAAAGTCTACAATGCCTACAGAGAGCCCTCGCTCCCTGTTCTGTTCTCATTACTGGCTGCCTTTAGCTGAAACCTTCAGATAAGCACTAGATAGGGAGTATAAGGGGGCCAAAAGTCTTGGCCCTGGTTCTTCCACTCATTAGCTGTGTGACCTTCAATCAAGTCACTTAACATTTCTGCAATACTCAGTGTTTGCCATAGTGATGCTGCATAACAAACAGACTCAAATTCTCAGAGGATTCCTGTACAAATATTTCTTCTCATGTCCACTGCTCTCTAGGTTGAGTGCAATCACCTGACCTAGGCTGGACTCTACTAGGTAGCTCTGTTTCAGGCTGTGGGTCAGTTGAACTTGGCTCCAGGCTGTGGGATGGGGTCAACCCACCCCCCTGTGGCTCCGTATCTGTTTTGGATCAGAGGCTAAATGGAATACATTCTGCCATGACGGATCACACATATGCAGGACATTGATCAGAAACACATGCTATCTCCTAAGGTCTCCTCTTAAGAGGCGTACTGTCTCTTCTACCCACAGTCTATTGGCCAAAGCAAGTCATGTGGCCAAGGCCAAAGCCGTGGGGCAGGAAAATTTATTCTGCCTCAAAGATACAGGGAGTGAATAATTGCTGAACTATAATCCAATCTCTCCTTTCTTAGCCTGCATTTTCTTGTCTGTAAAATGGGGTTGATGAAAATCCTACCTCACAGGAACAAAAGTCAGCTTTGCTCTAACCTAGCTTTACCTGAACCCTATGCTGGTTGGCTTTGGACTTGGATTAGGTCCCACTCCTGCCTGGTGCAGGGATGGAGTTGCCAGACTTACAGCTGGTGGTGGGCCCAAGGCCACCCGAACCACAGTCTGCTCCGGGATGGAGAGGAGTTGGAACCTGTGTTGGGAACTTCCACACAAAGCCCACTACTAGTATTAAACACATTCTCATTAGCCATCAAATACCGTTCCTGAGTTCCCACCAGCCAGGCTCTGCAGCGCTGTGAGCAAGGCTGGCATCACTAATTTCACCAGCTGCCCTTTCGGCTTCACCAGTATCTTGGGTCCCTCTGGGCCAAGACTAGCCAGGTGGGCATCTGCACCCAGAACCCTGGAGGACAAGGGGCTCTAACAGACTCACTTCAGGGTTTGGGCCCAGGAAGTTTCCCCAATCAGTCTGACCTCATTTGCAAAACCACCAGGAAGCCAAATACAGCAGAGTAGAGTCATGAAGCAATTGGGTTTCAGAGAAGAAAAGGCTCCGTCGAGTTCAAACCCCAGCTCTGCCACTTTCTGATGCACGCAAGCTCCGTGCACCGCAGTCCCCTCACCTGGGCAATGGGGCTGATGTCTGCATCACAGTGGGCGTCTGCTGTAGGACTGCACCGGGTGGGAACCCCAGCACTTCCAGTGAGTGAGTCTAGAAAAGCTTTGACCTCTTCATCTGTAAATTGGGGGTTATACAAGCCGCCTGGTGGGGTGCATAAAACACCACACTGTGGCCCACCAAGCGCAGCGCCTAGTACTTACTCAGTGCTCAAGAAAGAATGCTTCCCTTCTCTTCCCTGTGACCCTGAACATAGCAGAGAGATTGCCTTCATCGACACGGGGAAGGAACTAGTCAGTCACTAATGTGGAAGGACAGATTATGTTGTGTGATGCGCCTTATAAATGTTAATAGTCCAATGAGCAAAATACCAGACTTTGTCAAATCTAAGATGTTACCGATGGCAAGACACAGCCCCACTTCAGAGATGTTAGATATGGGGAGGGCGTGTCTTAGAGTAGATTAAATTCAGGATGTGGTATTACAGGTGAGAAATTAAGATGTGCTTTCATTGGATTGCATGGTGTCTGATTTCACTACCTTGGGATAGCCTTGTCTCCCTGGGCACATCGAGTGCCATTGGAGAGCGGACTGTCCTTCCCCCTCTCTAATGTCCTGTAACGGGTTTAGCACATAGTAGATGCTCAATGAATATCTGTTGAATGACTCGATCTATCCTTCCACTCATCAAAGAATCAATGAATGAATCAACAATCAATAGTACTTGTTGATTTAAAAATGGTGTTCACCAGTAGGGGAAGGGCAAGACTGGTACAACATATTTTTCTTTTCAAGAGGGACTTCCATGCTAGATGGATGTTTATATGTTTGTGTGTGTGTGTGTATTTAAATATTTTATTTATTTATTTTTCGAGAGAGAGAGGAAGGGAAGGAGACAGAGAGGAAGAGAAACATCAATGTGTGCGAGAGAAACAGTTGCCTCTCACACGCCCCCAACCGGGAACCTGGCCTGCAACCCAGGCATGTGACCTGACTGGGAATCGAACTGGCAACCTCTTGGTTCACAGGCTGGCGCTCAATCCACTGAGCCACATGAGCCAGGGCTCAAAAATATTTTTGTATGTATCTGATACATGCAAAGCTAATTCAGTTGTCCGTCAAGACCCTTTCGCACCCGTTTGTTCACTGAACAGACAGTAGCTGGGCATCCATTATCTGCTAGGGACAAAGAAGCTGCTAAGCACGAAGACTTATGGCCCTGCCCACAGGGAGTTTAGTCTAGCAGGGGAGACAGACAGACATGTAAAATAAATTAAACATCTTCTTGGTAGCCATGAGGTGAGAAGCCCTCCCCACTCTGCATTCTAGTCTACTTTTGTGACCCAGAATGGGTCAAAGCTCCCCTTTTGCTTTCTTCAAGACCTTTGTGTTGGGGACAAAACTGTGTATTCACTGAACCTAGCCATTGGCCTCTTGGGAGCACCTAAGGACTACATTTCCCAGCCTCCCTTGCAGCTAGGTGCTACCATGTGACTCCAGTCTGGCCAATAGATGGAAGGAATGCCTATTCAGGCTTCACCATAAAACATCTTGCTGCATCACCTATGTACTCGCTCCACCTTCCACACCTGCAAGGCTGGAAGCAAAAAAATTTTGGATGGTGGAACCGACAATGAGAGGAGCCTGGAGGAAAGCTCTCTAACTCACAGTGCACTGCTATGTAAGAAAAAAGAGACTTATGGAGTCAAGTCTCTAAGATTTCAGGAGTTATTTGTTACTGCAACAGAGCATTGTCCAACTCATACAGCTTTTTATAAAAATCACTCCCATTTTCTCATGAGACTGAAGGTGTCCTCACTGCCAAGGAGGAAAACCAGGCACTGGGAAGGGACCCTGCCACGAGGAAGAATGAAGGCAATACGAAGGGGAGAGGAGACTCCAGGCTGGGGCCAGGGCTAGAGGCCAAGCCATCCTCCCGAACCTGAGCGCTAAAAACAGGGCAGTCGGGCTGAAAAGGTAACCCGGCACAGCATGGAGGGTTCACAAGCCTCAGCTCTGAGAGGCCTGGAGGCCACCAGCTTCCTCCTGCCATCTGCCTCCGCAGGTGCCGGCATTAAAGGAGCAGGAAGACAAAGAAGTCCACACAGCAGTCACCTCACCCCTCCAGGCCTCAGCCTCCTCGTCTGCAGAGTGGGCATGATGGTAACTGCGCCTCAGTCAGAGTTCAGTCATGGGGACCCAACCAGGCGATTCATATGAAGAACTTAGTGGCTAGTGCACAGTAATTGCCAAAAAAATGGCTAAGGGGAGAGCACCGGGAGCCACCGCCAAGGACACAAGGCAGAGACCCACTTTGCTCCATCCTGGGGTCACTTCTGGAGAAAGGTTCTGCCCGCCCCTCCCCCCAGCACAAACCACTAGGTCGCCTCTCCCATCAGCCAGATTCACGCCAGCCCCTTTGAGATCACAGGGGCTGCTCTCCTTCCCATCCCTCCTGAGGCCAGAGCTGCAACTTCAGACAACTCACTTAGCCGTGTGTGTGTGTGTGTGTGTGTGTGTGTGTGTGTGTGAGAGAGAGAGAGAGTGTGAGTGTGTGGCCCTGTGTAGCTGTGGAAGGAGCTGGCATGAAAGTCCTGCGTGAACCTTGCCCTGCCCCCTCCTCTAGTCATTATGGGCGGACCCTGCACAGAAGCTTCTTGTACCTGTGCCTCAGTCACTTCGTCTGCGTGACAAAGGGGACAACCCATGGTCCCCCAAGGGTCTGGGTCAGATCGCTGAGGACAGGGACATCAAGGACCCTGCCAGGTGCCCTTCCACCAGCACACAGTCCAGAACCGCGAAACCCTCTTTGGCCCCAATGTTAAAAAAATTAAAAGGAGCTTCGGAGATGAGTTGAAGACAATCTGTGCTCACTGGGCTGTCTGTAGCTCACTCTCTCTTCATACACACACTTAAGATAGCTTTTGTTTATTTTGGGGGGTTTTTGAGAAACACTCCCAAAACAAAAGCAAAAACCCTGCTTTGTTCCACATCAGCAGTATTAAAACTTTACCAGTGGCGGGAAGCGTGGGACAAGCCTGAGCTCAGGACAGACTGCTGGAAAGCCTGGGTCCAGCGAAGCAGGAATGGTCACCCCCCCCCCCCCCCCCCCCCGCCCTAGTTCCCTGGTCACTTCCTTTATCGCCCTCATTGCGGCCTTGTTTGTTTATCTGCTTACTTACTTCTGTTTGTTTCCCATCCGGTCTGGAATGTAAAGGTCGGGGACTCCACAAGCTGAAGCAGAGCCTGGTACACAGCAGGCACCTGATACTTATTTGCAAAAGCACACGAGGTTGAGCGAGTAAGTGGACACTTAAGTGACTGGACAAAGGAGCAGGGACGGGGCAGAGCTGGTCATGGATGGATCTTTCCCTCTATTAGACCAGAGGCTGGTCCCCGTCACGTGGCTGGGAGACACGTGACCCCAGAACTTCTCTTCTCTGGGCCTCAGTTTCCTGAACTGTAACATAGGAATAATATTGCTACCCACCAGTTGGATGGTTTGGAGCATTAATGAAAAATCCCTGTGAAACACAATTCTGTGTCTCGCACAACGGTCTGTAGTTTTATTCACTGAATGGGAAGGTGGGGGAGGCGCATCAGCTACCACCACTCAAATGAAAAAAAAAATCCTAAGACTCAGTTCCTAAGATCCAAGGAGCTTCTCCTTAGAAACACCCAGCTGAGCCCAGTGTGGGGGCAAAGGTCTGTACTAAGTGAGCTATAAAAACAACTCGCAGCCAGGAAGCGCTGAGTTGCCCCCCACCTACCCACCCACCCACACACCCCACCCAAGGCAGACCCAGGATTAACTCTGGCCTGACCAGCACACCCAGCTTCTGGTAGGATTTTGAGAAAGGAGAAAAGAGGGAGGGGGGAAGTTCCCCATTTCATTTCAACACTAACACCCTCTGCTTTTCAAAACACTTCAAGTCATATGATGCTCACCACGCCTCCTAAAGAAAGTATCAAATTAGGAAACTGAGGCCCAGGAGAGGGGTGGTTCTTACCCAGGGAAAACAGGCCAATCGAGCTAGGGCCCATTTCTCCTGATGCCCAGACCCCACTCCGTCTCCTAGGCCACCCCAGATGTCCAAAGCACTGAACAGACACTCCACCCACAGCCCCTGGGCAGGCACCTAGCCTGTCTGCAGGCTCCCAGCTGAGCCCTTGGCAGACATCACTAATCAATTGCGGCATGTGACAAATCCCTTCCAACCCTGGGCTCCAGGCAGACCCTACCAATCAATCAGAATTGGCCTGGGAGATTTAAAGGGTCCTCAGCCCAGCCCTGGGCAGTGCAAACTGCCCGGTGTTCTCCCTAGGGCTTAGCATAGCTCCTGCACATCGGCCAAGCATTCAGTCCAGGGTGACTGGGTGAATGAGTGAGTGAGTGAGTGAACAAACGGACACCAGCCTGTGCCAGGTACCTGGGCAGAGGACCCTGGTTGAGGATCGCATCTGCCTCTAGGGACATTCCATCCACAAGCACAGGACACAAAAGGAGCGTGAGGTGGGGGAGGCAGCGCAGCAGAGGGTCTCCACTCCTCTCCTGCTGCTCCTGCTAGGGGTGCTCTGACTCCCCCAGAGCCCTGGGATTGGAGTAACTTCTGCTTCCTGCCATGTGACCCAGGCAAGTCACAGAAGCTCTCTGTGCCTCAGTTGCCTCATCCCTAAAATGGGGATTACACCTGAACGTGCCTCAAAGGTTGGCATGGGCCTCACGGAGACCACCATGGGAAGCCTTTGGCCCAGTGGCTGGCACAGAGCAAGAGTGCTGAAAAGCCACACGGCCCTCAGTCTCTCTCGTGACGCTTAGGCCCTTGGAGCCAGGCGCCAGGAGGTCTTCCTTGGCACTGGGCCTGTTGCCCAGAGCCATGCTGAGCTCGCACAGACGTCGGTTGGTCAGTAACCACCACCTGGGACGCTGACAGGGTACAGGTTCTGTGGGGCAGGAGATGGGGGCTGCCAGGGCTCCAGTAGCCCCAGCTGAGCTCCCCCATGCCCACCAGCCACAGAACAGCCTTGCTGGGGTGCAGTGCGCGCTGCCGAGTATCCAAGCACCACTGGTCCCCAGGCCTCAGGGAGGACTCAACAGTGACCCCTGCGGTCTGCCGTGCCCCACCGCATCCTTTTGCAGTCCATCCCCTTCTCTGCCACCTCCCACAGTCCCATGTCCCCACAGAGCAACCCCAACTGCAAACCACAGAGACAGAGAGCTGGGGGCAGCCAGAGGCCGAACTGGGAGGTTCACCTGGGTTCCACCCCAGCTCCAGGCCAGCACCCTCAGCGCATCCCTCCCCCTCTCTGGACCTCAGTTTGCCCATCTGGAAATGAAGGGTGGGGGCAGCCTGATCGCTAGGGCCCTCCCGGTTCTAACAGTGTCTTCTGCATACTTACACACCACTGACTGATTTATTCCACAAGTACTGAGTGCCTACGGTGTACCTGTGCTGGGTACCTTGCTGTTCTCTCTGCTGGAAGGCTGCTCTTCTTTCTTGACCTTCAAGCAGCAGCTTCCCAAGGAAGCCTTCCCAGGCCAGCTCTGGGCCCCTCCCCTGCCTCCCCCCAGCCCTGCCCTTCCTCCCCACGAAGTCATCTGGCCTGTTTATCTGTCTGTGTCCTTCTGAATGTGGCCTCCTGAGGGCAGGGTCACATCTCACTCCTCTCCCATTTGCAGGGATTTCAGAGGAAGTTTCTGGAAATATCGCTTGGGCAAATGGCCAAGTAAATGAATACATGAATTCCAAATCTCTCCTCCATCCTCCTGCCCCCAACATCACACCCTCAATTAAGCTTTTTGCTTCCATATTTGCTTCCCCAAACCAATCCCTGGGAGCCCAGGGGAGCAAATCCCACCGCTGACCAGGAACCTTCCCAGCCATGCCTCCCTCCTCCAAGTTAGGTGACCAAAAGGTGCCCACAAGGCGCATGTGGCATTTTCAAGGTGTTAATGGCTCTGCTGACACTATCTGGGGTTTGGCCCAGCAGACACTCGTCAATATTTGGGCATTAGGTAACTTCCTGGGGGAAGCACTGACTCACTCCAGCTGTGATCTCCCAGCTCCAGGAGAGAGGTGAGCACCCGACCACCCAGACAAATCAGGCCAGCCCTGCAGGCCAGGAAGCCTTCTCACTCAGACCTGCTCCCCCTGCAGGTCTGAAGGCCCCTCCCCCCCACACGTGTGCACACGGATCTCATCCACACACGCAGACTCGCTGCCCTGCCCAGTCTACAGCACCCTGCTCCGAGCCACTGTGTGTCCAGAGGCTTGTGTGTGACACACCCAGTCTGTAAACACTTGTGAACTACTGTGCGCCCCCCAAGCTTCACCGTTCCCCAGGGCACCAAAGAGCTCAGCTGTTCCACTGCCTCCTTCTGCACGCACTCCTTACCACAGCTGCAGCAATGCCCCCCTCCCAGGCCACCCCCAAAAGGGACGAGGGTTTTTTATGAAGCTCAACAACTGCTTAGCCCTCCCCACTAGCCCACCTCTTGATTCTTGAGAAGGAAGGGAGATCAAGTCAGCCTGGGCCCCAGAGAGAGGGCCCCAGAGAGAGGGCCCCCAAGAATGGGGCCCTGCGCATGGGGCTGACCCTTGTCAGCTGAGCCCAGGGAGGGAAGGAGCCTCAGCAGAGCTCAAACCCACCTTGGGGCACAGGTGAAGCTGGTGGTCTGGGAAGTGGGGTCAGGCTCCCCTGACCCCAGCCCATGGCTAGAGAATTCAGTTCCACCCCTAGCCTGGTTCCCCACCTGGGCCCCCAGAGGTATGGGGTGCAGCCCTGAGGATGGCTGTGAGTGATGAGCTGAGGCTGGGACAGGTATTGGCTTCTTCCTGGCCTCCCGCAGGCCCTGGCCTCAGAGCAGTTGGCAGGAAAGTGGTGGGGTATCAACCAAATCAAGGTCACATTCACCAGGAGCTGAGCCCTGAGAACTGAACTCAAGATTCACCGATGGCAGAAGCAAGTGGCTGATTTTGAAGAACCTAGAGGGAGTTCCAGTCCTGGAAACAGATCTGGGTTCAAATCCTTTCTCCACCCTTCCTTGGATGTGTAACTGGCGCAAGACACATAAACTCTGAGTTTTCCCCAGCAAGTTCTGGGCAAGCACAGAATGAAGGCCAAAGTCAGCATTACTAATACATTCTTGGACTCTCGCAATGAGCCAGACACCACGGGTCCCAGACTGGACCAGAGCGCACAGAGTCCTCACAGCTGTAACGCCCGGCAGGGTCTCCTGCTTCCCTCCACGTGCCGGCGGTGTCTCCGAAGTGAAGTTCAAAATTAACTAAATGAAGTCATTGTGTGTCTTTAAGACGGACTCTAGGGAAGGAAGGGGCAACATATTTTATCCCTACAGGTATTATCCCACGGACAAGTGCCACACCTGTGTGTCCCTATCACCAGATCACCAATAGAGTGGAATTAAGATGCCCTTTTCCTGTAGTCCCTGTAGAGCGTCGATCCTGGCTTCGCTGGGTGGAGGTGGGAAGAGGCACTACTGATCAGAGGAGCTCAGACCAGTTTGAGGTGGTCCATAGTTGGGCTTGGAAAGGGCAGCGCCCGGGACCTGGAGCTACAGGGCCTTGGGCAAGTCCCGTCCACTGCCAGGGCCCGTTTCCTCCTCTGAAAAGTGGAGTGCGTGCTCCGAAGTTCGTGCAAACCCTTCATGCCTGCCAGGCACTGAGTCGTTGCTGCAAAGCTGTTTGAGGAAATAAATCTGGAGAATTCTAAAGACTGAATGGAGACCCAGAAACTGCAGGATGGGCTGATGGGTCTCCACTCCCGCCTAGGGACAAAGCTGGTGCAGAGGACAATGGGCACAAGGAAAGAGGAGACTCAGAAGACACTCAGAGGAGCGAGAGCCCCAGTAGGGTGTTTGCTCCTGGGCCTCGCCCACCTTGCCCCCCCCACAGAGCCCACCGAGCTCCCAGTCTCTGTGAAGCCCCGTCCTCCTTCAAGGGCCAACTCAAGGCCTCCCTCCTGAAGCAAACCCCTTGACCACTTCAAGGAAACCCCACCCCAGGCACCTTGGACCCCCGCTCTCAGAGCAGCAGCCACTCCCCTTCCAGGGAGATCACAACCCTGTCCCTCTGATTGTCTCAGTCCCCAACCTGGAGGAGGTGGCCCGTGAATGGCTCAGGACAAGAAGGAAAACTATCCACAAACGTTAAGTGGGCAAAGCTCCGCAGCCCGCGGTGTTGGCCTCCCGGTCTGGGGTTCACAGTCCTGGCACAAATCCTGCTTTGCCCCTACAGCACTGTGTCATTCCCAAGTCTCCCACTCCCCTGAGACGCAGGTCCTGCTCCGCAAGCAGTCACAGTGAGGGATGCAGGGTCTGTCGCATACTAGGAACACAGTAATGCGCCCTATTGTCATTGGTAGCAGTTAGGAAGGGAAAGGTTACAGAACAAGTGATTAGGACACTCGACGACTTTGGACCTCAGCACGCACCCGTGCACTCACTGGGGCGTGCCTCGGAGCCTCCTCCATCCGATTCACGAGGTTTGTTTTTCCCGTCAGACAAATGAGTAGAATACTTCCCGAGTATTCCCTGCGGCACCTGGGTCAGAAAGTCAAGGAATCAGGCCCAGCATTGCGGTTGAGGGTACCTCCAAAACTTTCTCCTGTGAGGGTCCCTCAGGGTCAAGACGCCTGCCCCCCTAGTCTCCTGCAAAGACCTTGGGTCGCGCGGGGTTAGCAGGGGTCGACAGGGTGAGAAAGGAACTGTAGTTTGGCCAGGAGCCACGCGCACCTGCCGCAGGTGGGCCCAGCCGTGCGGAAGGGGGAGGAGCCGTCGCCGCAGTGAGCTGACCCCCGGCTCCGAGGAACTAGACCGAGGGTGGCCGTGGGCTCCAACGTGGCTGCTGAGAGGCGACCCCCGTTGCAGACACCAGCCCCAGCGCCTCAGAGTCCCACGCTGCGCGGCAGCCCCAGGAGAACATTCGAGGCAGCAGCGGCGTTAGAAGCCCCGGGTCTGTTCGGTATTTGAATAGCACAAAGGAACCGCCTTGGTCTGATTGGCCAACCGAGTAACCCCGGGGCGGGCAGCGTCTGTCACTCGGGAGGCTCTCAGCACTTCTATTGGCTTGTCATGTGTGGGGCGGAGCCCGAACGCCCAGCTAAATAGCTGGGGCCCGGGCCGGCCGAAGCTCATTGCTTTGGCGCCGTCTGGGGACCACGGTACTGCGGGTGGCGCGCAGCGCATGGTGGCGGCTCCTGTCGGAGCGCAGCTGACCCGCTGATCTGGGCTCCGTTTCCCCTGCCCAGCGCACCCCGGTAGTCGGCTGGAGACCGAAACAGCAGCAGCATTAACAGCAGCAGCAGCCGCGGCTGCTCCGCCGCCACCGTCTCCGCGGGAGCATGGAGTGCGCCCTGGACGCCCAGAGCCTGATCAGCATTTCCCTGCGCAAGATCCACAGCTCCCGGACCCAGCGCGGCGGCATCAAGCTACACAAGAACCTCCTGGTATCCTACGTGCTCCGCAACGCGCGCCAGCTCTACCTGAGCGAGCGCTACGCTGAGCTCTACAGGCGCCAGCAGCAGCAGCAACAGCAGCAGCCGCCCCACCAACAGCACCAGCACCAGCACCTCGCGTACGCGGCGCCGGGCATGCCGGCCAGCGCGGCCGACTTCGGTCCGCTCCAACTTGGCTGCGGGGAGACGGAGGCGCGCGAGCCGGCCGCGCGGCACCAGCTGCACCAGCTCCACCAGCTCCACCAGCTGCACCTCCAGCAGCAGCTGCACCAGCACCAGCACCCGGCGCCCAGGAGCTGCGCGGCAGCGACGGCCGGGGCGCCAGCAGGCGGCACGGGGGCGCTCTCGGAGCTGCCCGGGTGCGCCGCTCTCCAGTCGCCGCACGGCGCGCCCCACCGCGGGCAGCCCTTGGAGCCGCTGCAGCCTGGTCCTGTGCCGCTGCCGCCGCCCGCGCCCGCCGCGCTCTGCCCGCGGGACCCTCGCACCTCGGGCGCTTGCTCCGCGCCCTCGGTGCCCCCAGGGGCCACCCCTCAGGCCGCTGCCGCCGCCTCACCTCCCACCTCCCCGGCCCCCGCCTCCTCCCCCGGCTTCTACCGGGTCGCGTACCCGGCCCCCTCGGACTTCGGCATACACTGCAGCAGCCAGACCACCGTGCTAGATCTGGACACTCACGTGGTGACCACGGTGGAGAACGGCTACTTGCACCAGGACTGCTGCGCCTCCGCCCACTGCCCCTGCTGTGGCCAGGGCGCCCTGGGACCGGGCCTGGCGTCCGCCGCCGGCTGCAAGCGCAAGTATTACCCTGGCCAAGAGGAGGAGGAGGACGACGACGAGGACGGGAGCGACCTGGGAGCCGAGCCCCCCGGGGGTGCCCCGTTCGCTTCCTGCAAGCGCGCCCGCTTCGAGGACTTCTGCCCGGACTCGTCCCCGGACGCGTCCAACATCTCAAACTTGATCTCCATCTTTGGCTCAGGCTTCTCGGGGCTGGTGAGCCGACAGCCGGACTCCTCGGAGCAGCCGCCGCCGCTCAACGGGCAGCTGTGCGCCAAGCAGGCGCTCGCCAGCCTCGGCGCCTGGACTCGAGCCATTGTCGCCTTCTAGGGACCCCCGAGGGCACGGGGACCCGCGGGGCTGGGGCCAGACAAAGACTCGGCCAAGGGGCAAGAGGAGGGAAGGAACGGGCGCCCAGCCACTCGGGGCTGAGCTGAGGGCGAGCAGGGGAAGGCGGCTAATGTTTTATAAATTGTAAAATAAAAAAAAAAGAAATCTAAGATCTTGGACTTTATTTTTACAGAGAGAAAAAGCGCCTATTTAAGTATGCTTTGTGTTTCTCCTACTGTTTTTTTTTCTTTCTTTTTATTGTAGTGATTGCAGTGGTGTTTAGCAAGAAACCAGCCACGTGAGGGAGGGCTGCTGCCCGGAGGAGGTGCCGGGCAGCCGGGGGCGAGACAGGGCACCCGGGCGCGCCGGGGGCGCGGCGCAGGAGGGCGCGGGGCCGGGGACGCCGATCCCAATCAGTTGTCAGACCCAGGAAGCTCGGCGCTCGGTTCTCCGGACTCCCTCCATGGGGTGAGGAATGGGTCTTGTGAAATCCTGAGCAAAAACAAAGGCAAACTCTATCTCCAAAAGGGATGTTTGGGTCACATTTCCTCTCTGGGGGCGGCCTCCAAAGTTCGCAAAATGAGAAGGCAGAAATGAAAACACTTCAACTTTTTTTTTCTTTTCTTCCCGGGCGGGTGTCTTGAATCCCTCCTCTCCCCGCCCCTCTGGCTCCGTTCTCTTCCCCTCCTCCACTCGTCTCCCAAACTCAGGGGTGGCGCCGGACACCCCGACACTATCGGACACTGTTTGGGGAAGGGGTGGGGGGCGGGCACCAAGGACTACATTTCCCATCATGCCCAGCACTGCGGTCCTCACTAAACAAAAAAGGAAGTCGACTCCTCCACCTGGATCCCCCGCGGCCCGGAGGGAGGGAGGGGCTGGGGCCGCTGACTGCGTCGGAGACTTTTCCCTAAGTTCCTGGTCAGACGTGGTGTTTGTGTGTCTGCTTCTGAGTCGCGCTGTCCTGCTGCAGCCTTCGGTCGCATTTCGTGAAACCAGCCTTGTTCGAGCCTGTGGGAACCCCGTCCTGTGTCTTCAGGCCAATAGGTTTTGTTTCATTTAAAGGCTTTTGTTGTAAAAAGGTGGGGTTCCGCGGCCCCTCTGGTTCGCTGCCGTCAGCACCATGCGGACTCCAAAACAAGTTGCCAACCATTCCTTTCTTGGCCCTTCTCCCTCATTTTCCTGTATTTTTGTGCGTACTGAATTGTACATCACCGGGTAAAACTGTTCAGATTATTTGCTTAAATTTACCATCTTAATAAAAAAATCGGTTACAGAGCATAGTTGTGCCTTGTTTTCAGCTCGGCCTGGAGGTGGCGGGGAGGATAGAGGGGGTTGGGGAGAGACCCCTACCTTCCATGCAAATCCCAGTTCTCCTGGGCCTGGACGGACAGGATCTGCCCGCATCCCCAGGGCAGGGAGTGGGAGCAGGATGGGGTGGAGGTGCTGGTTGCTAGGGTAGAGGCCAGTGCTGCGCCCCTCGGGGGGCCCTCCTCCCCCAAAGAGGCTGCCCCCATGAGCACCGGCCGCCCCAGGGGTCTCCTGCAGGAAGCCCAGCCAGCCTCCAGCACATTTCCTGCCCAGCCAGGAACACAGGGCCTGGCAGGCCTCAAGTCTGAGCTCTCTGCGGCAGGGAAAAGCAGCCGGGGGACGCCGAGGGTCTTCTGGGCCACCCACCCTCCCCGCCCCGCGCCTCCGCTTGCACGCCTAGGTCTGCAACTTGGGGAAGTTTTTCCGTTTTCCTTTTTTTTAAGTTGAGTTTGTTATCACTGCTCGGTGCCACTTGGTGGTGTGCTGGCGGCGTCTCCCTCCCTCCTCGCGCCCCTCCCCTCTCCCTCTCCCCTCCCTCCCGCCCGCCTCTCTTCCCTCCCCAGTGGATGGAGGCAGGAAGGCTCCAGGCGCGCTCTCCCCTCTGACCACCTACGGAATGACCTCAGAATGGGAGAATGTGCCAAGGCCCCGAGGAAGCTCGCGTTCTTCCTACTGGAACCAAATTCACATCTGGAGCCGCTGCTCGGGCCCGGGGGCGCGAGGGGTGGTTCCAGCTTTGCAAACAGGGGATAGGAAAGGAAAAATGAGGGGGGGGGGGAGCAAGCAAGAAGGAAAAAAGCAAAGTGGCTGCTTGCTCTGTTTAATTCTCATTCTCTCTCTCCCTCTATCCCCCCCACCCCAATGCTCTCGCGCTCGCTTTCTCGCTCCTGAGCCCCCCCCTTCCTGCCCTAGCCACCCCGGAGGACGACTCACACACCCCTCACCCCAGCCTTCATGCCTCCCGCAGCGAGAGGCGAGGCTGCTGCCGAGACGCCCCCACCCCAGACACCGAGAGGCAGACCCAAGCCAGTCCCAGGGGTCCGCCCGGCTCTGGATCCCGGTGTCGCGCGAGGCGAAGTTCTTGGGGACACTCCAGAGTGCGGGGGGCCGCAAAGGTCTGCGATGGGGGTGGGGGAAGAGGGAGGCTATGGAGGCGTGAGTCACAGGAAGGAAAGGCACCTTCACCCCTCCACCCCCGAGGGCTGTTTTGTCGGCCTCCCACGGGAAGAGTCGGGAGCTGCGGAGGAGGGGGAACGCTGTATCTCCCCCCTCCCCATTTTTTCCCTCTGCTAGTCCTAGGAATCGCTGTTGGATGCAAGGTTTTGATTCAATCCACCAAGCCAGTTGCCAGAGCTCCCCCTAGTGCCGCTTCCAGAGCGCTGCAGCTACTGAGGCTGGGAGTGGGCGAGGCAAAACCGGGGGCGGCGGGACTGCGGGGGTGCTGCTTGGCGCCCACTTGGGGCGCAGCGCAGAGCCTGGATCCTGCCGCGACTGGCCATGAGCCTGGGTCCGCGTGCGTTCCCACTGCAGGACCACGTCCAGGAGTGAGGCACGTGGCCGGCCGCCTTTGTTGGGTGTGCGGACCTGGGCACACAAGGGACCAGCTAAGGGGCTTGGGAACTCCCCACCCTCTCCCGATCCCAACGGCAAAGGACTGTGCGTGCGAAATAAGAGCTCTGAACTCAATAGGACCCCGGGCCGGGTTCTCCTCCCTTCTGCCAGGTTCAGCTGCGCCCAGAGACTCGAGCTCACTGGGATCTAGTGAAACGGAGGGATGGATGTGGAGGGCTCTGTGAGCACCCGGAAGAGAGGTGCCCTTCCCCCTTATCTTTTTGGGGCCCAGGGGTCTTGGGCAGCCACACGAAGGGTTAATGCCCTGAGCATAATCCGCAGGGATCCAAAACACAACCCACCGCCCATCCGTATTTCACACTGAGGCACTGCACACGAAACAGTAACACAGCCGTAGCCCGGACAGTGCACCGTACACCGCATGGCGGGCCGCACCGGCCAAACCCACTGTCCGCAACACACGCTCCAAGTAGCAGCCTCACTCCACTCAACGTCCCCTTCCTCCAGTCTCGGCACAGCATGCAGTGAGCCCGCCCAGAATATCCAGGGAGACCAACGCTCCTGGGCATAAGACCATTGAAAGGCTGCGGGAGCTGGAACGGGGGGGGGGGGGGGGGGGAGGGACGGGGGGGGGGGACAGCAGTGTCGGTTGACTGGGGAGGGGGCACGCGCCTAGCTGTGAAGGTTTTCCAAGAAAGGGGAGGGGCAGGCAAGCTGACAAACCGGGAATCCTCAGATGCATGTCCACAGACAAGCCCCTCTCCAGTGAAAAGATCAAGCCAGACCCCACAGGAGCCCCCAGGTAGGACTTGGAGGTGCTGCTTGGGGAGGTAGGGAGACTGGAAGACACTGGGGGACCCAGGTAGTGATGAGGGGGAGCTTCTAGAAAACAGCAGCTCTGGAAGCCAGAGCTCCAGCAAGCCCCTGGTGCCCCCCGTTAACCTGCACCCCAACACCAGCCACGCACACAAACCCTTGCTCCAGCTCCTCCAACAGCGCAGGTCCTGCTGCCCCTGACACTGGGCGTGGGGCTGAGCCAGGCCCCAACTCCCAGCCACGTGGAGACGCTGGAATGACAGCCCAGAGGCTGCCATCCAGAGAAGCCAGGGGCTGGGGATGCCCTGGGCTCCCAGGGGCACCACTGCTCCAGGCAGACGGTGCTCCGATGTCGTGGGCGTTCATGAGTGTCCCTGCGTGCACACCAGGAGCTCTGCCTTGCTGCATCTCCATCACTGAGCGCACACTGGCAGAGCGCCCACTTGGTGCCTGGCCTGTGCAGAGCACCGAGTGGATCCCCTCAGAAAATAACAGCAACTGAAAGAACAGTAAACCTCTTGGTATGGATTCACGCAATTTTCCCAGGCACCCTCTGAAATAGATAATATTAGAATCCTTGTTTAGAAATGAAAAAACTTGCCCCAAGTCACACAGCGAAGAAGAGGCCAACCAGTCTTCCTGTTGGGGTTCACAGTCTAGTGGGGAAGAATTTAAAACATATTACAGGGGGGGCTGGCAAATGCCCCTGATGTTGTCTAAGCAGTAATGTTGATAAGTTCCAGCTGAACCTGAACTGGCAGGCCAGGAGCACTCCCCACCCATGCTTAATGCTCTGGGTCCCAGGACCCAGGGATAAAGTGGCATCTGTGTCCTACCCCACCAGGGCATGGACTGACCACTTCCTGGCATTTGTCAGGACTTTATCGTAGGAGGCAGCAGGCCAATGGGAATCAGCTTGGGTGAAAGGCGAGATTTCTTAGCTCCTGGCTCTAAACTGTGCAGTGGGCAGGGATGTAATCTAGCTTCAGGTACTACTGGATCCAGGCACAAATCTCCAGATTTCTCTCTTTCCCTCTCTCTCTCTCTCTCTCTCTCTCTCCCCCGTGACTTCCTTCTCTGCACTTGAGCTTCCCACTCTCCTATGTGGGCCTATTTTCACTATAGCTATAGGAGACAGCTAGCTCCTGGCTTCCCATCTCACAGCTTTGCCACCCAAGAGAGACTGTCCACTTCTGTTATCTTCAGCTCAGAAAACCTCAGGGAGCTCTGGACAGACAGCTCAGTTGGTTAGAGCATCATCCCAATATGCCAAGGTTGCAAGTGTGAGCCCTGGTCAGGGCACATTCAAGAACGAACCAATGAATGCACAAATAAATGGAACAATAAATTGATGTTTCTCTCTCTCTCTACTCCATTCCTACCTCCCTTCTTCTTTCTCTAAAAATCAATACATAAAATTCTTTAAAAAACAGAAAATCTCCAGGAAAGACTGCCATGTCCAAACCTGGTGGAGGGTGGCTGGTAGCTCCCACTAGAAGGTCATGGGCAGAGAGGGGATGTTCTCAGGAAAATGTGGCCATGGGTGACCAGTCAAAGATGCCCTCCAGAGAGGGGGCTGCAAAAGGAGGCCTTTTCACGTGGGACTTGGGGAGATCACCATACAGGCGTGGCCGCTTCGGGGCCTGGGGGATTACATGCAGCCAACGCAGCCCTGGGGAAGCTATATCCTCCTTGCTCCTTGCCACGGTAATGAGGCTTCAGGTTCATCTGGCGCCTCCCAGGTTTGCCACTCAGGGATTACCAGGGGAGGGGTGGCAGCAGCCCCCCGGGGCAGGACGCAGGTTCTCCCAGCAGGGTCCATGGAAGGGACAGTGACAAGGACCACCCTCAGAGGACTTAGGGCAATGCTTGTCCACAAGGAGGCCAAAGTGGAGGAACTCAGCTGCAGCTCATACGTGGCTCTTCCCAAAGACAAGGAAATGGCTCTGAGGAGAGGCAAAGTGCTGACATGCAGGATGGAGGGGGAGAGACCACGCTGAGGTGACCACGTCCACCCTCACACCCCCAGCTGGTGGGGCCTGGGGACATTCAGGAAACAGGGAACATCACTGGTTCACAGGTGCATGTGCGAGGCTGAACAGAGCTTGAAAACGCTGAATGGTTGGGAGATTACAGATGACTTGTGTTTTATCATTCAAGCCTTTCTGTGTTTTCCAAATTTTCTACAATAAGCATGTATCACTTTTATATTTAGAAGAAAAAGTAACACATATATTTTTCAGGGAAAAATGGTGACGTGACAGGCACTATGATGGATGCACAGTGTGCTACAGAGCTGGCGGCGGGGGTGGCGGGGGAAGCAGCTACAGTCAACCTGTCTGGGGCGGACTCAGCCCCTGAGAGAGGGAACGCTCAACCCCAAGCCTTGATTCACCAGAATTCACCCTCCCGCACTCTGTCTTTGTTAAAAGAAGCGTAAGACAAATGACAAGCTCATCTCAGGGACGTTGTGGACTAGACATTCTGGAAGGAGCCTTGTTCACTCTCACCTCTGACCCCATCCCAGCTCCACCCAGTCCTACCCATCAATCATCACAGAAAGATTTGCTCAGAATGTCCGGATCTCCTGGTGAGGCGGGTAATAAGAGGCAAATGTGCCTGGGAGACGTTTTCAGCAAGTGGTCAAGCTGGGCAGAAAGAGCACTGGATCAGGAGTCTGGAGACCCGGGGGCAGGGCCTGGCTCACCTTGGGACCTGAGACCAGTCACTTTCCCAGCAGGCCCACGTCCCCTCCTCTGAAGGGCCAGAGTGCCAGGAGAGAAGGAAAGTCCTAGACCAGGTTCGATGCTCGAAAAGTCAAAAAGCAACTGTCACTGCCAGCCTTCTGATGACTGAAGGCTTGTGTCCCATCACAGTAAGGAAAATGCAGGTGGCAATGTCACACTCCCCATCTGCCTAGGAGCAGGGTCGTCTGCGTATTTCACTAACACAATAAATACACACACTCACTCATCCACTGAAATGTACACTGAGTGCCTGTGTGTGCCGGGCACTGTACTAGACGTCAAGGGCGCAGCCATGGACAAGACCGACGAGGGCCCTGCCCCATGGAGCTGACAGTCTGGGTGGAGGATGAGAAGCAAGTGAACCAATAAATAGATAAATCTTATGGGAAAATTAAAACAAGGCTGGAGAGATTTAGTGATCACAAAAGGTGATATTTCATGCCTGATTTGCAGGCCAGGTCCCCAGTAGGGGGCGCACAAGAGGCAATCGCACACTGATGTTTCTCTCCCTCTCTTTCTCCCTCCCTTCCCCTCTGTCTAAAAATAAATAAATAAATCTTTCTAAAAATTACAAAAAAAGAAAAGGTGATATTTGCGCTGAGATCAGAATGGGTCAGCTGTATTAGTCAGTATAGTATAGGCTATGCTGCAGTAACAAATCGATCCCCAAATCTCAGAAATTTAAAACAACAAAGATTGGGGTTTGTTTTGTTTTGTTTTGTTGACCACACAGTCTGACTAAATCGGACGACTCTCATAGGCTGCGTGTTTTGTGTGGTGACTCAGCAATCCAGGAGCCAGAGAGCCCTGAAAGGGAGGTGACTCTCTTCACACTCACAGCCCTTCGGCCAAAAGTGGCCCTATGACCCACCCAACTGCAAGGGGCCTGGGAAGGAGAGATGAAGCACAGATGGGTGGGCACTAGAAATCTCTACCATACCAGCTGGACAAACAATGGTGGAGGAGCATACCAGGCAGAGGGAACAGCAAATGCAAAGACTAACACAGTAACTACCCTGGTGTTTTCAAGAAATTGGAAGAAGGCTGACACGGCTGAGAGCAAGGGGGACAGTGGCAGGAGACAGGGACAGAAAGGAAGACAAGGATTGTACAAAACAGTGAAGGGACTTCACGCAGTGCCTGTTCAGTGAGGAGGGGGTGCCTCGGGGCCAGAGGGAGGGGACAAACCAGTATAACCACCCTCTGGGACAGCTGCCCCAACCAATTGCCCTGGTCCTGCTGGGAAGGCTGTCTCCTTGGCCAGTCCAGGCTCTTTCTTCCCAACGCACTGATCCCCAGGGACACACCACCTAAGGTGCCCTCAGCAAAGAGGGAGGACAGGAGGTCTGCTCCAGGGCAGACTTCAGTGTGTGACATCCCTCCCTGGAAGTCATTAGTATCAAGTGAGTGAATGTGGACTGACAGGCACCAGACCAAGCACCAGAGGGCCTCCGGGGGCCACCCCCACTCGTGGCCCCCATCCAAAGCCCAGGCTCGTGGTTCCAAGCTCGGCCTTCAGAACTACACAGGCCTGAGCACACCCCTGGCTCTGCCCCTTTCTAGCCGACGATTGGCTCTTCACTGCCCCTCTTGGAGTCCTCAGTCCCTTGTGTATAAAATGAGGATGCGTGTGAGTGCCCACCTGGCATACAGTAGGCGCTCAATAAACAAGAGTGGCGATACTGTCACCAGTCAGCTCTGCCCAGAGAATGACTTGTCACTGCAAAACGCAGAGCTCCTTTCCTTCCGCCTCCCTGCTGGCAAACAGAATTGGTGACGGAAGAAGCACGCGCACCTTTTTCCAGAGAGGACGATCAAGATCTTTTTACTCCGGGGCTGGGCGCAGAGCGGAGGAAGTGCCCTATGAACTTGCTTCGATTTTTTTTGTCTTCCAGGGATTATTTAAAGGAGAAACAGTTGGGGAGAGACTGTCTGCCCTCCCCCAGTCAGGCCCTTCCCACCCCCACTGGGCCCGAGTTTCTAACTCCTCCTCCTCCTGATCCCCGACCCAGTCATGTCCTGATGTTTCTTGAACATTCCATGCACCTTCTCACTTTCATTCCCTAGCTCCGTCCACACACACACCTACACCCCCACCCCAGGGTGAAACTTGAGGGTCCCCTTTGAAACCCACATCAACCAGCCTGGGGACCACTGGGAAAGCTAAGGAATAAAGCTTCCCTTTGTTCAGAGAAAGCTCTGGAGGGCTACAGAGATAAAGGGCCTGGCTGCAAACAGGACAGGTCCTCGTGGGGAGGGGCAGTTAGAGCTCTAAGTGACCTGCACACATTCTGATTGGGCAGACAGTTCCACCATGCTTTAAGTCAAGAAAGGAAGCAGTTATCCAGATTGCCAGGCCTGGATCCTCACTCCACAGGTCCCGCGCTGTTCCAGCCTCAGCTTAAGCAAAGCGGGGACTAACTGGCTCGGGACCTGGGAAGTCCATGGGTGCTTTGGCTCCGGGCACACTGGACCCAAAGGCTCACAGGATGCCATCAGGGCTCGCTCACTGGCCCTTCCTGGTGCTTCCTGTCCCTCCTTGGTTTCTCAGGGTTTCTCCGGCATGACCAGGACAGCCACCGGCCAGGGTCAGCTTCCCAGGCATGCGACCAGTGCAGCCTCGCGGAGCCCACATGCTAAAGGGGTTAGTACCCTGCTGTCTTGGTGGGGCTGAATGCTCAGGCTATCTTGAAACCCAGACTCCTTTCGGCTTTGAGTCTGTGTTCTGTCAGTGCAGCTGACGGGACAGTCGAGTTTACACCGAGAGTTTGGAGGATTTGATCCGCATGCCGTCCTGCCTCCTGCCACCTCTCCGCCTCTCTGGGATAGGATCTTCGCCCCCACTACTCTTCCCCCTCTGCCCCCCTGGCACCCCGGTCCTGCCTGGCCTCCTCTTCCCTGCGACTACTGCCCCCTCCCCCCTGGGCACACGCAGGGAGGGTCGGGGTCAGGCATGCTCACCCAGCAGTGCCACAGGGTGTGGTGGCCCGGGATCAGCAGCAACACAGCCCGTCTGGCAGCCACCCAGAGACTGGGTCTAGGCAGGGGTGCGCCCCTCACTGACTCCTGATCTGAGGCCTGAGGTCCTTGCGGATCACCCCTCTGCTGTAGGTTGAGTTGGGGGCTGGTGGGAAGGGGAGGTGCCTGGTCAGCTTCCCCAGGTCCTACCCCTGGGCCAGGGTTCAGGACATAAGTCTCCTGCTCGGTGGCAGGCGTAGTTCAGCAGCTGTGAAGCCCAAGGGAGAGAGGGAGCGTGCACATGGGCACGCATGGCAGGGTGGGGATGCCTGGGGGATGCGACACCCCCAAGCCTGCAAGCTTCCCTCAGTGGCTCCAAGTGTTGGGGTACGCCGGCCTCTAACCTTCCTGAGCCTGGCTGTGCTGGTCTTCTCTGGCCAGTTCAATGTACCCCCAGGGACAAGCCACAAAACATAGACTGTGTCACTTCCGTGACTACACACCAATGAGATGCTCTGACATTTGCATTTAAACTGGTATTGCATGATATAAAAATAAGTGGGAAGATGTGTGCTAATCATTTAAAATTTTAATTTTTACTTACAATGGCATTAAATAGCAAATTAAAAACACCCTAACAAGTTGAGAGCGAGCCTGTAGAAAGAAGGAAAAGCATTCCCGGTAACTTTCATGGCACTTTTTCCTGCTTTTTGAGTACGGGCCCTGCATTTCCTTTTTGCCCTGGGCTGGCTGGCCCGCCACCAGCATCCGTGGGATAACTTCTCAAGCTTTAGTGGCCCTGGCATGAGGGGCATCATCCCAACAGTTCCAACAGGAAGTAGTGGGGACCACATTCATTGGTATAGCCTGAGTCACATGCTTATCCCTGAACCAATCACATCAGATGAGGAGGCAGAAGCCCTCTGACTGACCAGGTCTGGACATGTGTCCATCCCTAAAACAAGGGGCCTAGTCGGCCCACCACAGCCCCTCCGGGTGGGTTCTCCATAGGGAAGAGGGGTTCTATTTCCAGAGCCACCAACCCTCACTGGCCTTCCTCTACACTCCCCTCAGGCTTAGTTTAAAAAATAAAAGCCAAAAATATCAGCTGGGTAGAGAGCAATTTAGTTCCACTCTTATGGCTCCTATCTCCCCAGCATCCTTTGCTGGGCCTTCCTCCCCTTCCTTAAACACTGGGTAGGACCCGGGCTAGAGCCTTGGTCCCCTCCCCCCTTCCTGTCCCCTTCTCCTGGAGAAGCATTGTGCAGTCCCACCACCTACTGGCAGCTCCATCTCCAGCTGGGATTTCTATGCAGAATGAAGCTCAGGGGTCCTAGCCGTGCTTGACCTCTCTTCTTGGGGTACCAAGTATCTCAGAGCTCACCTGGCTGAACCCATACCCCTGAGAGCTACCCCAATGCCTGCCCAAGTCTTTCCCATCCAGCCAATGGCACTGCCATCCAGCAAGTTGCTCAGGCCCAAAACCTTCAGAACACCCTCACTCCCCTTTCCACAGACCCGCATCCAGTCCATCGGCAAATCCTGGCGGCTCCTGCCAAAGAGCTTTGCGACCCGCCCACTACTCACCTCCGACACTCTCGGTCTCCGGCCCAGCCACACTAACTCTCCCCTGAGCTACCCGCACTGGTCTCCCCACCCAGGTCCTTGCCCTCCTGCCACCCACGCTCCTTCCCGCCATTCTCCTACACTGGGACGTGTTGAAGTCAGGTCCCGGTCCTCGCCAGTCAGGGGAAACCACCTTCCCAGCTTAGCAACTGGACTTACTCCCCGGTGTGCAGAATGGTTAAACGGGTTGGGAGCACAGTTCACTTGTCACACCTGCCAATCTCTGTGGTGTAAATACTCCCGCCCTGGCCAATCTCAGGATGCCACCGTGCCAGCAGTGAACGTGGACTGGGACAGAGATGCGCCCAAACCACTACCAAAGCGCCAGTGGGAGGGACTCCAGGGCACCTCTGCTGCTGTCCCTCCTGGAACAAAAGACAGACTCTCACCATGGCCCACACACTCTGCTCGGCCCAGCTGGGTGCCTTTCCGCTCCTGCCCTCCGCCTCTGAGGACTGTCCCCACCTCAGGGCCTTTGCATGTGTGGTCCCTCCACTCATTCATGGCTCCCTCCCGCCCCCAGGGCCCTGCTCAAAAGTCGCCCTGACAACCCCTTTAAAACGATACCCCTCTATCACATTTTCCCTCGTTTTCTGCATCCCTGCCTGACGTCCTACTGTGTATTTACGTGTTCGCTCATCTGTCTTCCTCACTGGGATGTAAGCTCCGCGAGGGCTCACTGCTCTGTCCCTGACACCCGGAAAAAACAGGGCTGCTCACAGTCAGCGTTCAATAACCTTGCTGGCTGCGGGAACCCACTTTCTGCGGCCAGGCGGGCTATCAGAAGACTGCTGTGAAGGAGCCCCGGTGCCTGTTGGTGACCCAGAGGAGGCCCAGGGGGAGGCTGGAGACGTGGAAGAGGGTCCAACTGTCCCCAGGAGGGCCTGGAGTGCCAGGTGACTCCTTGGACCTTACCCTGCTCTAGCAGGTGGCATCTCTAACAACAGCTCCTGCTTTACCTCCCTCCTTGCTGCCCCGCCTCTCCATTCTCAGGGGTCTCTGAAACTCAGCTTACTCAGTGCCAAGTCCACGAATCTGCCCTGACTCCATTGATACCGCCCAAGCTTGGGAGTGAATCACCAAACCCCAGAGCTTGGGGCACCAAGAAGTCACCCTGGCAGCGTGACCCTCCATGGGCCCCAGAGCTCTCACACTGGTGTGGCGGAAGGAACAACTTGGGACCCAGGGCTCTGTCCACCACCCATCGCCCAGCTGTTCCTGGGATGACTCCTGGGACAGGAAGTTTTATTCATTCATTCACTCAACATTTAGTTATTGGGCACCCACCTACCGAGGGCAGCCACTGCTCCAGGCCCTGGAGATTCAGTGGTGGCCACATGGACCTGCTTCCTGCCCTCGACAAGCTTACATTCTCCCAGAACGGAGATGGTCACCAAGGAAACAAACCAGCAGGCAGTAAACCTGATCATGTTGAGTGTCACAAAGACCACTAGGACACAGGGCAGGGTGGCGAACAGCTGCTGTGGCACAGACGCCCTCAGCAGCAACTCAAAGAAAGCGGGGGAGGCCCCTCAGAGGTGGTGACATCTGAGCTGAGACCCAAACACCCAGACTCACCCTGGGGCCCAGGTGGTCCAAGCAGGGACAAGAGCAGGTGCAAAGGGGCAGCAATGAGCTTGGCACCTTACAGGGCTGGGGAGAGAGCAGTATGGCTGGAGTACAGAGTTGGGGGTAATAGATTGGGTCAGGGGGGTCAGATCACAGTGCACTGTTCTGTTGGCAGGGAGAAATTGCTTGAGGGATATGGTGGAATTCATTCGATGGGCAGCTCAGTGCAGGACCCGAGCACAGAGGGTAGGGTGGAGTCCAGGGACCAGAGAGGAGGCCGTGCAGTGACCCCAGTGAGAGGGGACAGTGGCTGAGACCAAGGTGGCTGCAGTGCAGGTGGGGCAGTCATCAGATTTGGGTTATAATTTGGAGGGAAAACCAAAAGGACCTGCTTGTGAGTTGGAGTTGGGGAATGGAAAAAAAAAACTCAGGAAGATGCCTGGATTTGGGGCCTGAGGGCTGCTGTCCACGGACTGGGCTGGCTGGGCTGGGGGACCACCAGGAGCTCACTGGCTGTGAGCGATTTCCCATACTGCAGGGAAGTGCTCCCCGTGCCCCACTGGAAATGCCTCACCCAGCCACAAAGGACCCACACCAGACAAACCCAGCTCCACCTGACTCCCGGGGATGGGCAGGAGACCCTGGTGGTCACCAGCCCCTCCACGCCTCAGCTCCCTCGTCCCTACAATGGAAAAGTGACGCCATTTTCTCAGCTCACAGCGGGGACTCCACGAGAGCACGTGAAGAGCACGTCTTGCAGGTGGGTGCATTGCTATCAGCCAAAACTGTTTACCGTCCCTGTTGTCCTGCCCCTCCGTCTTTGTGGGGACTGGCCCTGCCTCCTAGAAGGAAACCAGGCTCCGGGAGGAGGTGCAGCTGAGACAGGGCCAGGGTTTGGGACCAGTCGGTCCTTGAGAGGGGGACTCTGAAGCAGGAGAAGCAGGAGGAGCAAGCCTCTAGGGCCACCGGAGAGGGGACGCCACAAGGCAGCCACTGCCACCCTGAGGTTTAGATCAGGACTCAGGGAGAGGCAGTAGGAGGGTCAGCTTCAGCGGGAAAGAGACTCAACACTCCTCTGTCCAGCAGGGACTCGGCCCGCCTGGGCCTCAGTTTCCTCCTGTGTGAAATGGGGACAGAGCCAGCCCACGGTGAGGAGGAGGTGAGGCACACTGTCAGCACTTCCGTCAGGGCCAGGTGCACCGGCCGGGATCAGGGACCACCAGCTTCGAGGTCTCTGGGTAACTCCCAGGGATCAAGATGCAGATGGCTTTGGGGACCTGGAGCAGAGGTGGCAAAGGAGAACATGGCAGTGGGGCAGAGGGGGATTGGCAAGGACTTGGGGAGGAGCCGCTCCTAAAGGAGCTCATTCCACCAGGAGGACTCACCAGACCAGGGTGGCCCAGGCTGGGCCAGGGGAGCAGCCAGCAGCGGGACAATCACCCTGTAGCCTCCCGAGGGACCCTTGCTCCTGAAGACCCTCACCCCGTCCCCCACAATGCCCAGGGCTCCCTGCAGGCCGTTGCGTGCTCTTCTGAAACCTCCGTAAGGAGCTAGAGGCCATTCTTAGCTCAGTGGTTAGAATGTCCATGCTGGGGCCTGATGGCCCCTTCTTCCCAGTAAGCCCCCATGTCTCTATGCCTTGGTCACCGCACGGTCACGCACAGGGTGAGACCGTGCAGGCAATGCCCTGTGCTGCGTGATTCCCTTCAGGGGGTCACACCATGCCCCTGGAAGGATGTGCTTATTCACCCCCAATCCACACGTGGGGGAACTAAGGCTCGGGCCAGGCAAGCAGCCTGCTCAAGGTCACACAACGGCCAGCACGTGAGCTGACCGCAGCGCCCACGCACACACGGACAACGACAGTCCCCACCCCTTGCAGAGGTCTGCTCAGGCGGCAGAGCCAACCCAAATGTCCCCAAGCAGAGCGCCGAGCAGGCCTGCCCGCCTGCGGCCTCCCACGTGTGGCCGGACCCTGGCTATCTGGGGATGAGGTGTCCGTACCACGAGGACACCGGACGTGCCCTCCTGAAAAGCCCACCCAGCCCCGAGTGAATGAGGAGGGAACGGAGATCTGCCCACAGCCAGACATCTGTCTGAGGTCCGGCGAAGGTCCAGCTGTAGGGGCGCTAATGTCCTGCGGCGATGGCCACAGGCAGGAGCACTGAGACCAGCACCAGGGGCCCATCTTGCTGCCCTGCCAGAAGACACAACTCCCTCCCACTTCGTCCTGCTCTTGCAGCTCCACCTCCATGCCGGGCACCACGGACCCTCCAGATCAGCAGCACGGTCCTGGGCTGCCACCCACACTCGCAGGTGAGAGCACGGAGGCTCAGGGCGGTGAAGCCCCAGTCCAGGGGTCACAGGGGTCTGCCCGATTCCCAGGCCCTCCCCACAGCTGCGTTCCCTACAGGCCTTGTGCTGTCCTGGGTGAGCCCCGTGCTGGGCACAGTGCCCAAAGGAGGGGGTGGGTGAAGCAGTTCCCACCAGGAGCTCCGCCCTTCCCTGGGACATGGGAAAGTGCCCCCACAGTACTGCAAGCATTGGGGAAAATGGAACCACTGGTCCCTTGGTTTGTCACCACCTGCAATGCAGGCCTTAGGCAGAACCAAGAGCTCCTCACTCTGGGATTTAATTCTGGCCCCAGTCCATGCCTGCGGGGGTCCTGAGAGCAGGGGCTGGGACCCAGAGGTCACTGCCAGGCCAGGGAGGCTGCCCATGGCCAGTAGGGAACGGCATCACTGGGCCGCCTGCCCGCCTCCCTCTCGGGGAGTCTCTGAGTCAAACCTCCTGGTGAGAACTCACCCCCCACCCCCGTCCACACCCTGATGTGCCTGAGCAAGTCCCCCCCCTCGCCCCCAGTGCGCCAGACTCCGTAGGGGTAGAGTTTTAAAATCAGTTTATGTTTCCTTATTACAAAATGTGGACATAGAAATATTTAAAAATCAAACATGAACAACGAAAAGCAAAGTTCAAACTCACCCACAATCACTCTTTCTTTTGTGGTTCAGTGACGTTTAACATGCTTATCACCATCTTTTGAGAACAGGGGAAGCAAGGAGGAGTCCCCAACACCCTCCTGTCCCACCACCAAGAGACAACCACATCGCCGCCTGGCCAAACTGCCTTCTGGTCTTTGTAGGTGGACAGGGAGAAAGATCGAGAACGTAGGTTTTGCTTTTTTGCAAAAGAGGTTGCACTTTCCCTGGTCGCTGTCCTTTCCATTAACAACAGGCCAGAAGCACCTTTGCAGAAGACACAGGTAAGCTGTCATCTGACGGCCCATCCTATGGCCGCTCCATCCGGCCTCTCACTGCCCGCACCCCGCCCCCCCGCCCCCAGTGTTGGACAGAGGGTGCTTCTACTGCCGCATCATCATGCTCGTGTGGGCTCCGGGGGTCTGGGCCAGGGAGGCATTTGCCTGTTCACTGCTGCATCTCAGCGCCGGCACAGGGCTCCAGCGATGTCTGGCGGATGAATGACCCCACAACACAAGCCACAGTGCAGCCTCCAGCTCCACCCCTACCTCGGTCTCTCCAGGCCCTTGTCCCCATGAAGAGTCGGGGTCCTTGGCCTGCAGCTGCACCCAGGTTCCCCAAAGCCGTGCAGACAGCCCTCCCTGGGCTCTGCTCTTTCCTCCTGCCCTTTTTTCTCTGTGCCCTAACCTTTCCCTCATCTCCCCCAGCCCACTGCATTTCCGCCTTGACCCCAGTGCCCTCAGAACTGCTCAGAGGCCCCCGGTGCACCACAGCCAGTGCTGGCCAGCCACCCCTCAGTCAGGACTGCCACACCGAGTACCCCGCCACTGCGCAGCAGCGTCCCCCCTTCTTCACCTTCATCCCAGCTGGGGGCCACTGGCCTCGACTCCTCCTACAGGATCCTGAGAAGTGGGTGGTGTGGCCTACGGCCTACTTCTGCGCCTCCATCAGCCCTCCCTCTGGAGCACCCCTAACTCCACCACAGCCACTCACAACTATGCCCTGAGCTCGCTGTGCGTGCCAGGCTCCCAGGGCAGACCTGCAGGGAGCAGCAATGGTTGGTGCTGATGGCAGAGGGGCAGGCCTCAGCCCTCCATCAGGAACCCCCAAGTAGACCTGGCTGGTGTGACTCAGTGGGTTGAGCATCATCCCGCAAACCAAAAGGTTGCCAGTTCGGTTCTCGGTCGGGACGCATGCCTGGGTTGTGGAACAGGTCCCGGGTTGAGGGCGTGTGAGAAGCCGCCGATCCTGTTGCTCTCACACATAGATGTTCCTCTCCTTCTGTTTCTTCCTCCATTCCCCCCTTCCCCCCTCTCTAAAAATAAAAAACTAAAAATAAAAGAGACCCCAAGTAAAGAGAAACTGTGTCTGCAAAGCAAACAGCTCCCACCACCCCCATCTTCCAACTAGGTGGCTGACCCCTAACAACCCCCCAAAGATCCCGGAGCTGCCGTCGTCACAGACACATGTAGACCGCCCGCCCCCCCCCCTCCGTGCTAGCTCAGTGCTAGGGGAGGCGAGAATAAGGACACACCCAGGACGCCCACCCTGACCTGGGGAGCCAGGTGAGGGCTCGAAGGAAGCGAAGCCCTGGCTGAGCCCTGGAGGATGACCAAGGTTTCCGGGCAGAGGGCAAGCCACTAACTGTTCGGTGGCCCAGGGTCTGAGGAACAGAGGAGACCAGAGACCTAGGGGAGGGAGGGGAGCCTACGGCTGGAGGGCTGGCAGGACCAGGGGGTCCTCCGTGTGGCCCAGACTCCTCTGCACCCCCAGGCTTGGGTCTCCGCAGCACTGCCAGTCAGGTCCATCAGCTATCAGCCAAGTCCAACTGTTTACCCAACAGAGCTCCGACATAGCTCCGAAAATCCAGCACCCCAGCTGGGCGCAGCACCTTCCCCCGCGCCTGCTCCTTCCCCTGGTGCCTCCCAGGCACAGTGCAGGGAGTCCCCCAGGTTGTCCAGAACTCCTCCTTCCCCCTCAGCACCAAACCCAACCTGGGTCTCCCCCTGCCCAGCACAGGGCCCCTGCTGCCTTGCATGAAGACTTCACCTCTTACCTGGGCCAAGGCCCTGGCCCCATCACCTGCACCAGCTTCCGGTCCAACACCCAAACAGCAGCAGTTTCCTAAATCCAGGCCAGGTGTCTGTCTGTCTGTCTCTCTGTCACACACTCACACTCACGCAGAGGTATCAGATAAACATCTTCCAGGGCAACCACCGCATGCCAGCCTCTGCTGACACTGGGGCACAGCAGCAGGCGGCTCCCCGTCCTCCTGCGGCCTGTCTCCCAGCGAAGGCGGACCCCATGCACCCTGCAGACTGCCACAGGCAGTCGTGTTGTGTGTCGAGGGCTGGTAGTGCCCTGGGGCTGGACTCGCTTCCAGAGGTCGGTCACACAGGGCCCTCCGCAGGCCAGCCCCGCTACCCGTGGCCCAACCTCCTACCTGTGCTCACAGCAGGCCCCCACCAGGATGCCCTGCAGCTGTGCCCATCATTCATGGTCCCCCTCAAATGCTGCCGCCCCCACAGAACCAGCCTCCAGCACGACCCCCCCTCCCAGTCCCTCATCCCTGTCCGCCACGGCTGGCCCATGCACAGCTGGCAGTGGCCTGAACACAGGACTCCCCTCTTCCATCTCTGTGCTCCCCCACACTTCCTGTGTGTAGCGTGTGCTTGACCCTCGAGGCTCCCTGGCCTGGGTGTGGTGCTAGGCACACCAAACCCCCCTCTGCCCTCCCCTCCCCACCCCAGAGCCTTCCTTCAGGGTTTCTCCTCCTGAAGAGGCTGCTCCGCTCTCACCCCTAGGAGCAGGGAGTGGCCTGGCCCCTGCAAGCCAGGAAGGAACACAGCTGAAGTACACCTTGTCTCAGCGGCCCCTCTGGCCCAGGATGGTGTGAAGCCCACAGCGCCCCTCCAGTCCCAGGGCCCAGGCCCACTCCCAAGCGCCCTGGGCAGGACAGCAGCGCAGCCACCCTCCGCAGAGCGCAGTGTGGGCAGCAGGAACTGCGACTCCTCACGTGTCACCTCCCAGCTCTTCAGCAGGCTTCCCACCCTGAAGCCCTTGCCCATGTCCTCAGGGTCCCACTGTCCCCTCCATGCCACCACCTCCTGCCCCTCCCTGCCCTGCACCATGGACAGCACGTGGCTCCGTCCCACGCTCCTCTGAAGTGAACCCAGAATGACATGCCAAACAGGTGCTGAGGGCCCGCCTTCCCAAAGGACAGGCAGCCCAGCACCCTTTGGAGGCCTGCTCCCATCAGTTCTCTGGTGGCAGGGCAGCCTTCCCCTACTCTGGGTCCCGCCCAGCACACAGAACGCAGCAAGCCAACAGCGAACATCACTCCCTCCAACAGCCTTCCTGACCTCAAGCCCCCACCCGCTCTCGGGGTCTGGTCTCTGCTCCCCTTCCAATGAAACTCCTGCAGGGGAAGGTGTTGAGACAGAGCCTGGCTCTGCAGCCAGCCTGCCCAGCTCCACATTCTGGCTTCTGGACGCGGACGAGGGACCTCTGTGCTTCCTTGAGCCTTCCCCACCACTTTGCCATTGCCGTTCCCTCCCTCCCTCCCCACCCCTGCCCAGCACCTGCTACACTGCCCTGCAGCCAGCTCTCTCCACAGCTCCACGTCAGGCCTCAGCTCTCCTGTCCTTAAAGGCAACTTTCCTGACCCTCATAGCTCAAGTAACCACCCCCCACCCCAATTAGTTGCTGTTTTCTTTATTACACACAGCGCTATCTAACAGTGCATCAGGGATTTGCTGCGTCAACCACACTAGAATGAGGACCGTGCAGCCACCACTTGGGAAATGAGTGAGTCCACACTCTGCGGTCTGAGTGTCACAGTGCCCACCTTTCAGGTCCAGAAGCTGAGGTTCAGATGCAGTCAACTGGCCAAGGGACAGGCCTGGGCTTGAGCTCAGGCCGGCCTGACTCCAGAGACAGGGCTCTTGGACAGCGGCTCTCCCGTGCCCTATGTGAGACCTCGAAGGCCAGGAGAAAGGACCAACGGTTCTCATTTTCTGAGAAGACTCATCTGAAGACAGAAGCCCAGGAACAGGAGAGTTTAAAGAAGCGTCCGAAGTCTTGGGCACAGCAGCCCCTGAGACTCCCGACTCCACCACAAGAGACCAAGGGGTGGAGGAGGAACGGAGGGCACACCCTTAAAAACCGCAGGGGCATGCTTCCTAGCCAAGACCAGTCCAAAGGCTCCCCCAGCAGTGTGGAGCTGACCAAGCCTAAGGGGCTCTTCACCAAGGAGGCCCCAGTGAGCACTGGGCCCGGAGTAAGGACTTCCACCCTGCGTGCCTGGCGTAGGCTGTCATCTACTGACACCCTACAGCTGGGAGCGGGTGTCTGCTCCCATGTCTGCCTGGGCAACCATGACATACCCAGCAGGGTGAGCCTTCCCACGGCCCAGGAAAAACTCACCCCAGACCCCAGGGAAACAGCTCAAGCCCTAGGCTCCATGACCAGGGGAAAGGGGACTTGATGGGGGAACAAATAGTCCCGTGGAAATGGAACAAACATGTGGCATGAAAAGACACAGGTGACAGGTGCAAAACAGAGGCTTTAATCCAAACAGCAATGAAGGCGCAAAGGGGCTGAGTTGGGGGCCCACGAGGGCACGGGAAGGAGGGGCATGGGAAGGAGGAGCAGGGAAGGCGGTGGTCTGGACCCTGGGAGGGAGGCAGGCCGACAGAGCCTCTCCTAAGAAAATTCTTTCTGTGACTCTTGTGACTCCTGCCCCAGCCTCTGCCCAGGCCATCAGCCCAGACCCAAGGGTTAAGCCCCTGAATTGTGCTTCTCGGGGGCTCCCCTTTCCCAGAGGGCATGTGGACCCAGATACAAGGAGGGGCTAGTGGAGACGGGCAGGCCTGGGCTTGGGCAGGGGAGAGTCTGCAGGAGTCAGGCCCAGGAGCAGCCCTAGAAGAAAACTCTGGAATTGACATGCTGCTACCAGCAGCCCCTTACCCCCTGGGTGGTCCTGCCCATCCTCGGAGCCAAAGCCCAGGCTTGGGAGGCCATCACCGCCTCATCCTGGATACCAACAGGCGAGTTCAGGAAAGTAGGAAGACAAGGGGGTGGGCTTTCTGGACCTGCCTGGGCAGGGCGGGGAAACAGGGCTGAGAGCCTTGGGAAAGCAGCAGTGAGGAGACAGTGGTGGCCACAAAAATGTACTGAGAGGAACCCAGGCTGTCCCTAACCACAACGGGCCCCAAGCCCCTTCCAGTCTCTGCCACCCGCTCCCAGCCAGAGATAGCTTTGGAAGGGCAGGTCTCACCCAATGAGCCCTGAGCAAGCCCTGCAGGACCCTCTCAGGGGCCCAGCACCTACCCAAAGGGCAGGTTCCAGAGGCTATTCTGGGGTGGGGACAGGTGTGGCCATGGCAGAAGACCTGAAAAGTCAAGGCCCAGAGAACAGAAAAGCCAGGACGAGGCACTCACTGAAAACAGGCGCTCCAGGGCTCAGGGGCAGGAGTGAGGAGGTGGGAGGGCCACCGGACAGCCAATACCTCTCCCTGCCTGCCCCACCCCAGGCTGGCCACCAGCCTCAGCCTTCAGCCCCCCGAACACCCAAACACCCACCCAAACATGGCTTGGGAAACTGACCCACCCATCAACCGACCCAACCCCGAGAAAGCAACAGAATTGGCCAAATACCTCCCCTCCCCACAGTGGCGCACGGCAGCCTGGCTCTCAGGACGGGACTGGCCAGAGGGAGGAGAGGAAGGCCAGGAGCGGGATAGGGCCCTGGGACCCTGTCCTAGCCCCTCTCTTCTTCACCATCCACCATGGCAGAAGTCAGCAAACTGGCCACACTTTGGTCACTTCTCCCAACTTGGGTCCTTCAGCCATATGCCCTGAGCCTTTCCTGACCCCACATTCACCACCCACCCCAGTAAACAGCCTCTCATCAAACAGAAAGAACAGAGGGAGGGGGCGGGAGGGGCCACAGCTAGGGTCAGGAAGGGCAGGCAAGGGAACTGCGGCCTGGATGGCACTGGCCGCTCAGCCCCTCCTAGCACAACGAGACGGGCTGGATGGGCAGCAGGCTTCCGAACTTGAAGTGCTGGATCACGGGGAACTTCTCCAGGCACTGTGAGGGAGGAGGGGAAGAGCAGACAGGTGAGGGCCTCACGGCATCCTGCCAAGGCCTGCTCAGGCCTCCCAGGGACCCCTGGAGGCTCAGACCAGCTCAGGTCTAAAGGCATCCCAGGACCCAGGAGGAGGTCCAGTCTCAGGTCTTTGGGGAAGGGCAAGGCTTCCTACCTCTTCCTGACCACCCCTCCATTCAAAGACCCCCACTCCATGACAATCAGACCCACCAAATAATGTGAGAGAGAGAAAGGCAGCCCAATCCCCAAAGTATTAGTCAAGAAGAGAGGCAGCCAAGGGACATCAGTGGGACCAGAGGCAAGAAGAACCCTCTAGATCATTGGAGGACCCCCTAGCCCAAGTCCCCGCTCTGAACAAGAGGTATGAGGACCATGAAACACAAGCCTGAGGAGGATCCAAGGTCCATTTTCTCCCAATTTTCAGTTCTTTGGACTGAAAAAGGCATCTTGGCACTTTGGAAAGAGACAATAAGAACCAGCTGACAGCCCCCGACCCCCAGGGCAATTCCCAGCAGCCCTGTGTGTGGGGCAGAGAACAAGAGCACTGAGCAGGGGGTGGTCCTGCTCCCCAAACTCAGGCCACCAGGGCCTCAGCCCCAGACTTCTGGCATAGGAGGGGAGATGGAGAGATCTAATGGCCTACCACAGAAGCGGGCCTGGTCCACAGGCCGCCAGACCCCAGGCCCGCTCCCCTCTGCCCTCTGCCCAGGGCACTGCTTCAGAACCACAGGGCCCAGCTCCCAGCCGCCCTGCACACAGGCCCCCGAGGATATGCGTCTTCTCACAGAAACCACCAGAACATGGAAAACTTACGGCCTCAGAGGGGGTGAGAAACCCATTCTGTGACTGTGGCCTCAACCTCCAACTAAGAGGGACAAAGGCATGCCATGCCGCCTAGCTCCCTCACCTCAGCGACCAGCTGCAGAAACGAGGGACCCACCCAGCTGTCTGTGCTGTGTGCGTGTCAGTGTTGGGGGACCACAAGAACTGAAGGGGGGCCGGGAGCTGAGCAGGAAGAGGGAGACGTTTTTGTGTAGCGGGAGAAGGCCGGGGAACCAAGCTCAGTGTGGCAGCAGAACTGCAGGTCACATCCCAGGCTCCCTGGCCTGGGGCAGAGCAAGTGGGGAGCAGCAACTGGGGGTGGCCCCTGGGGGGAGGAGCAGCAGCAGATCTGGGCCAGAGGCAAAGCAGCTGCCATTGTGCTTATGTCATGGAGGAAGTGGTGGGAGTTTGTAAGGGGGGGCAGGGCCCTGGAATTCCAGAAAGGGTCAAAGGTCAGCCTGCTTCAAGCTGCAAAGGCCAGAAGCTTGGGGAGGGGGTGGGGTAGAGTTCTTGCCACTCTGCCCTCAGGGACCCAGAACAAGCTGCCCCAGGCCCCAGGCCCCAGGAAAGGCGAGGGGCTGGGCTAAGGCAAGAGGCTGCTTGGGGCCAAGAAAGCCGATGCCCCAGGGCGACAGTAAAAGGGAGCCTCGAGCAGGGCCTTTCTCCCAGCTGCCTGTACCCTGGGCCCACCTCCACACCCAGGAGAACACCTCAGCCCATCCGGGACAGGCTTTCCACCTGGAGGCCCTTCTGGGCCTGGAGACTCAAGAGGGCAGAGAGGCTCTCCCGGCCCAGGCCCACCAGACAGGAGAGCCTGCCCGGGGAAGCTGGGCCGTCCCCCACGGGGCCCTGAAAGCATCTGCTCCTTTGGTTCAGAAAGGCCAGGACAGGCAGCTTGGGGCTGCAGGCAGCTGGCTCCAAACCCTGACGCCACCTGACGTGGGGCCTCCGTGACAGCCCAGGGGACAGCCACCCCCAGCAGCCAGCTCTGGCCAGCAGCACTGGCACTGGCTCACCCTTTCAGATTTCAGACCAGCGGGCTTTGCCACACAGACTGAGAACTGGTCTGGAAAACCAAGTCCTTCCTTTGGGCCTCTGGGCAAGGAGCATGTGATCCCATGGACTCTTGAGGACCCAAGACCATGGGCCACTTGCCCCAGTGCCGACCGCCGGCTCACACCACACCCCGTGCACCCGGGGCTGGAATGCCCTGTGTTCAGGAAGGGTGTTTTGTCTTCTGCTCCTGCTCCCTCGACCTGGCCCTGAGCTGCAGCCAGTGCTGGTCCCTGTCCTTGTGTTCGGCATCCACAGAAATACTGACAACTGTCATACAGACTGTCTGTCCTCACTACGCTCTCACCATTTTGAATCAACTCAGAGTTCATTTGCCTGTGAAGGAGCAGGTGCAGAAGCGTGGCGGGGTCCCCTGTTCTGCCCTTAGGGGCCCAGATCAAGATAAATTTAGTTACTCAAATAAAGACTAAGGAAGGACAGCATTTTAAGACCCCAAACAGGAAAGGCACCAAAGAGTCCTGCCCGTGATACGGGGGAGGGGGAAGCTGGGGATGGGGGTGGGTTAAAACCCTTCTCCCCTCCCAGGGCACTGCGCACAGCCCCCCACTGTGGGGAGGGCTCAACAGTGTGCCAGAGCTCCCCAGCAGCATCCACTGAGAGTGGTGCGGGGGTGTCAGGGACAACAGGACACCCAGAGGGCAGTGACCCGTGCGCTCCTCGCAGGAGAGCCGGAGGAAAGGGCTGGTCGCTGCCCGGAAGGAGCCTGAGCAGCCCAGCAAAAGCTCCTCTCAGATTAGAGAGGTATGTGGGCTGGAACCTAAACACAGGATGTGAGGTCCAGAGGAAAAGGCCTGGAGGGGGAGGGGCGGAAGGGAAAGAGAGGGCCAGCCCGGCCAGTTCCAGCACCATTAACCCCTTCAGGGCCATGTAGAGCAAGAGAGATTGATCGGAAGCACTTGTACCACCCAACCACACAGCCCTACCAACCCCAGATCCCCACCCCCTGCCCCCTGCCTCCTCCCACCAGCCCCCACCCTTGCTCCCGGCCTCTGTGGCGGGAACCTAAGAAGCCGGGTGTGATGCAGTTGACCTGGAGATCCTCACTCCAAGGGAGACATGGGCCAAGGGCCAAGAGATGGGCCCCACAGACAATATCTGAGACCCCAGTCTAAAGCAAAAAAAAGACTTTGGGGACCCACTGTTCCCGGTGAGGGACTTCATTCACATCCAAGCTGGAACTGGCCAAGGTCAAGCAATTCCAGACTGGTCTGCCCAAGATGTGGAAGGAGCTAGTGGAAAGGACAGGGTGGAAAGAAAAGGCCCCTTCCTACTTGCCAGAGAAAAAGCCACTTCCTTGGCTGGGAAAAGGGTGCCAAGGAGGACAAGGAGGGCAGGGGGCAGCCACCTCCCAGCAGGGGGCACTCCAGAAACACTGGCTGGGGTGAGGAGGAGGACTACCTTTAGTGGTCAAAAATGCCAGCTCCTACCTGTCCAGTGATCACACACCAAAGTTTGAGAAGCACCACTTTGGGAAGTGCCTCCAAAGGATAAAACCCTTCCCCAAGCACATCTTCATTTTTGTGCACCCACAGGGCGGCAGAGCTGCCAGGGACCTCTGCCACTTGACAAGTGGAACGGAGGTTCCCCCTCTGCCCCCAGCAGCAGCAGGGCCTTGCATCCTTCCGAGAGCAGAACTGGGCCTCAGTCCAGGGCTTTTTTGACAGCCCATCCCACAGATGGAGATTCTGAGGCCTCAGGGGTCAGAGGGGCTGGCCCAAGACTCAGAGCAAAATGGTGGTGTGGGGGTGGAAGAGTAGCAGCCCCAGGACCAAGGGCACCAGCTAGCCCCTGCTCACCTCGGCCTTGTACATGCGGATGAGACCCTGGTTCACTTTGGACCAGGTGGGGACCGCACTGATGTTCCACAGCTGGTTGGAGTGCTCTGCAAACGGGCCCGTCTTCATCTGGAAAAGAGAGTCCGAGGCTGGAAAGGCGGGCCACCTGGGAGCCTGCGCTCTGCTCCCTGCAGCAAGGTCAAGCGTGCGCATGCATGTACACAGGCACACAACGGCGCACACACACACATGCAGACACACCCAGGTACCAGAGACAGGGTCCCTCTTGACCTGCAAGACTCACTGGGAAAACATAACCCCCAGTCACCCTCTTTCTTCCACAGCCAAAAATGGGGCATGTAACTCCCTCCCCCTCCACCCAAATCTAGCAGCCTCAGAAAAAATACGCTTCGCCCAAGCTCCTAGTGCAGCTCCCACCAACCAGCCAGACCCAAGGGCGCCCTGACAGCGTGGGGACAGCTCCCACTCAGAGAAACAGCAGCAGGGGCCTGGACCCAACTCTCCCAGCCCAGCCCACACACAGGGTGGGCTCTGTCACAGGACACTTGGTCTGCACCTGCCACTGGCAGAGCTGAAGAGCCGAGGGCGGGGTCAGTTTGGAGGAGAGCCCGCCTGCAGACAGACTGGGGGCACCTGCAGCAGATTCAGGATGAAGGTCTGTTCAGAAAGAAAGCCCCTGACCTGGCTGGGAAGTGTAAAAGAGATGGTAACCACACCAGCAGGGGACAAGCAGGGGCAAGGACCGCTCCATTCCTGGTCACTCTCTGGCCAAAAACCTGGCCTCCGGGCAGGAAGAAATTCTGCAGCAAGCCCAGTGGGGCTCCTGTGACATCAGCAACCACAGCCCGGAGAAGGGGAAGTCTGGGTGCCTGAGCGTGCCCCTCCCACACAGCCTGGGGCCTGCAGGTTCACATTTAACAGGCAGGTGCCAGTCCCCACCACACACACCCCCATCCTGCTGATCAGCAGCACTGACGCCAGGAGAACATGGTTCAGCACCCTGAGCCCCAGGCTTCCGAGCAAAGAGTCAGAAAAGCAAAATCAGCTAAGCTGGCAAGGAAGCACAGACTTGGACCCCGAGAGTGTGGAAGGTTCCAGAAGACGCTGTTCGTGGAGGTGGGGCTGAGAGAGAGCTATTCCAGGGAGAAAGGAGGGGTCCAAAGCTCTCTCTGCATATCGGGCATCACAAGAATAAAGGCCCAGAAGCACATCACCATACAACACCCCCCCCCCAGCTGCCCTCCGGCTGCAGTCTCTGCCAGGTGACCCGATCCCACAGGCCTTCCCACTTCTTCAGGAAGGGCGGCTCTTTAAACACTGTCCTTTTACCGGTCATCTCCCTCTCCTGGCTTAAGTACCCCCAAAACCTGTCTCAACCCCCCAGGTTCAGTACAACAGGCTCCTTCCTCCCACAGTGAGGCCACAGCCCAGAGCACTAGACAGAGACAAACCCACCCTGGTGCTCACAGGGCTTCTCCCAGGCCAGTCCCTTCACCCAGACTCTCTCCCCTCCTCTAACTAAGGCACCCTCCTCTAGGAAGGCAGCCAGGCACCCCTGCCTGCAGGAGCCTGGCCTTCCAGGAGCTCCCTTCCAAGAGTCCCACTCAAATAGGCTCCACCCCCAACCTCAAACCCTCCGCCTCACCCCGCCCCTTCCCCAGGCTCCCTGCCCTAGTGGACAGGGGCCTGGCTCCAGCCCCTTCTCACTTGCTTCCAGGCCTTTAGCTCAGGAGCCAGGGAGCCGCGTGACCAGCTTCCCTTTGGTCAGGGTGCCGGGAGAACACCACTAAGGAGGACCCTGCCGGCTTCCCCCGACTGCAGCAGCTCTAGGGGCCTGCTCAACGAGGGTGCTGGGCGGACGCTGGGAAGCCTCATCCACTAAGGGCCTGGAAGAGGAGCCCCAAAAGATCTCTCTGAACTGCTGACAGAGCCAGGGGGAAGCCTGAGCTCCAGAGCCCCAGTGGCCCTGCCCCCACCCATGAAAAAGACAGAGATGCTCTTTCTCTAGGGGAGCTGCCCTCCTTCCACCCCCAGGCCTTCAGTGTCCCAAGGTCTCCCCAAGTTGCAAAGGAGACTTTGCAACTCTGGGAAAGGAAAACAGATGAGGGAGAAAAAAGGAATGGGCAAGAGAAGACAAAAAAAAAATTAGCTCACTCTAGCCACAAAGGGAGAAGAGAAAGAGCGAGACCAGCAAGCAGGCTGCAGTCCCGCAGTGACCCCAGGGGAATCGTGTGAGTCAGAGCAGCCATGTTGAGCAGGAAATTACTCACAGACGCTGCGTTCCTGCCTCTCCACTCCCAGGAGAATCGGCCTTTTGTAAATGGTTCCTCTGTCAGTAACTGAGGGGGATGGGGCGGGGGTGGGGGAGGCTCTGCACAGCGCCTTCCTGTCAGCTCCTTCCCTTCCAGCTGAAATCTGATCCCTCCCTTCCCAAAACTCCAAATTTAGAAGCCAGATTGAAACTGAAATTCTTTTCCTGCCTGCCTTGGGCTCTTAAAGGCGCAAGGGCTGCATTTCCTGCAGCAGCAGAAGCTCTTTGAGGTGGGTCCCTCTTCTGGGATGCCCAGGGCTACTAGGGCAAGTCTGGTAGGTTCCCCAGCCCCGCAAGAGACCAGCCAGGAGAAGCTCGGTTCCATTTCTAGCTTGTTCTGCTTCACCCAGCAGCCCTAGCCCTAGTGATCCCCAGGGCTACAGAGGGAGCCCCGCCCCTTCCAAGCCACAGCACGCTGAACTGCACACCCACCTGCAGGCCTGCCTGCCCGAGTCCGGCCCTGGGCCTCCTTTTGTCAGAGTGGGCCAGGCCAGGGCACTCACTCTCCACCAGGAGCTACAGATCACTGGTCTCAGGGGGAAGGGGGTAGAGGGTAGGGGTAGACGCTGCAATCAGCAGCCAGGTCAGGTGGGCAGAAGGGGGCTCTCACTACAGTCACCTCAGCTCTGTGGCACACCTCCTAGTGACAAATGTTTACCACCATACCCAACACCTAGACCCAAATTCAAAACCAGGCCTTGCAGAGAGGGTGTGGAGCAATTGAGAAGTCTAAGGCCTCCCCAGTTAAATGGTAACCAAAACCTTCTCCACGTTCAACGTGCCTTTAGTGCCACCTAGTGGCCACTGTGGGATTTTTTTTTTCTCTAGCAGGGGAACTGGATCCCAAACTTTGGGAAAGCTTTTGGGTTTTTATACCTGTATAACCAACCAAACTAACAAAAATATAAAGTTTTAACCAGGAGTCAATTCCCATATTACCTGAGGCCAGGCACGGCCCTCCTCCTTGCTAGTTACTGACAGGGACCAAGGCAACTGGCCTGCCACCAGGGGAAGCCAGAACAATTTAGCCTTTTACCCTCCCAGGGAGCCAAGCCACAGCTCAGCAGAACACGTGCACCCCTGCACCCCTCCCTGCTCCTCCAGCTCCTGGGGTTTGCCGGGGCTCCACAGGCCCCTGCATTCCACTCAGAGTGAGCAGCGGTACTGGCTCAGAGTGAGCAGCTGTACTGGCTCTTACAGCAGTGAGCCAGGCTGCCCCAAAGTCCTTCCGACCTTGGGCCCGCCATGCTGCTGAAGGCAGCAGATCTCTGCGAATGAAGTGGTGGCCGCCCACCCATCAGCCCCGGGTCAATTTGCTGACTTGGAAAAAACGTGTCATTCCCCTCTGGCCTCTGGAGTTTGGCAGAAGCCTGAGCCGAACGCTGACCAGGAGGAGCCAGGAGCTACAGATGCTTAACCAGGCTCCACCCCCACCCCCACCCCACCCCCATCTTCAGGGGACTCAGAATGGGCAGGCAGCCAGCTGCCCCCACAGGCAGGGTCCATAGGTGTGCCAGGGACGACACTGGGCCCAGTGGACATGCATGTGGGCATCAGGAAAGAAAACAGGGGGGCCTCTCCAGACAGAGCCAGGGCACCCTCTGGAAGTTTGCGGGGGACAGGCACTAGGCAAGAAGGATGAAAGGCCGCCTCCTGGAGGAAAAGCCCTGAGAGCAATGGGCCCCGGCTTTCCTGTGCAGTCACCTGAAATGTGTGATTAAGTATAGGTTTCTGGCTCTCCACCCTCCCCCCCCCATTCTGATTCAGAAAGCTGGGGTGGGGCCCAGGAACGTGCATTGTAACGAACTCCACAGATGACCTTGAGGAGGTTGTCCAAGGCTGCACTGTGGGAGACCCAGTTAAGTGACCCCTGCTGGGTGGGCTGGGGAGGTAGGGGGGGCAGGCCTGCTTGTTTTCATCTGTGGCACCTCACCTGGCCCATGTCCTTGGGCCCTGACGGAAAGGTGTCCCTTCAGAGAAACCTATCCTGCTGTCCACTGCAGAGCCCCTCCATCTCCTGAGATGGTCTGTCCTACACAGCCACACACACGGAACTCCGCAGGCCGGCCGCCCCACCTGCAGGATGCTGACCCCGCCCACCCTGCAGACCTGCTGTATCAGTCACAGGGCCGCTAGTGAGTGGGTTCAGTCTCTCAGCTCCAGTGGGAAGCCCAGACCACTGGTTTGGAGGAAGAGATCCTGGGTGATTAGAGGCTGACTCAACCTTTCAGGGAGGCCTGGTGGGGCTTCCCTTTCAGTAACCCACCTCCTGGGACCAGCCCTGCTGTCTTTGGGCAGCAGCTCTGGCCCCTGTCCAAAGCCTCGGCTCGTCTCACCCTGGGGGCTGCCCCGGGCTCGCCCCTACCCCCTCACCTCGGTGATAAACAGGATGCACTCCAGGAACATGTAGTCCTTGTGGTTCTCACTCACGGCCTTCTCATCCACGAAGTGCCTGGGCTCGAGATACGGGTGATCTGGGAACAGCAGAGGGCCCGGAGCTCAGAACTGGATGCCCATACCCCAGGGCACTCGGCCTACATGGCCCACGCCCACCGAGGGCCACGGTCCCGCCTGTGTGCCCAGAACACCGGACCTCACGGGAGCAATGAAGAGCCTTGTGCATGTGCGTATTCTAGCAGGATAAGCTTTGACTCGGCCCCGTATCCCTGCAGTGGGGATAAGAGCAGCACCCCCTTGCAGGGCTGCTGAGAACCAGCTGACAATCATGAGCACAGAAAGGCGCCTGGCATGGCGCCTGCCCAGGTGTCAGGTGATGGTCCCCAGGGTCATTGAGAAGCTTCAGGGAGATAACCTACCCAATGCGCTTAGAGCAGTGCTGGGCACAGAGCACGCACCCGACAGTGGTCGCTTACTAACATTATCGTGTAGTCAGCCACACCTGCGTCGGAGCAGAAGCTATCCCCCACCCACATCGGCTTGCTGGGGGGAAAATGGGGGGAAGTGCCCAGCAAGCAGTCCACTGCCCAGCACTTGGTGGCAGTTCTCATATGGGCTCCTTGCACATGGCTCTACAGTGACAGCAGACGACAGTGGTCACTGAGCCCCTGATTTTTAGCATAAAACCCCACAAGTTGCTGCCAGGAGTGGGGGTGCATTTCACACGGGTCCAGCCATGCTGTTTCCCATCATCTCGGAGGACCTCTGCCTCCCCCCCCCGCCCCCCCCGCCTTCCCTGCTGGCACGCAGCAGAAGGTAGCCAGCAAGCAGCCTCCACCTATAGCCAGTCTAGTGCCTGCTTCACCAGCTACTGCTGTCTGGGCAGGAGGAGGAGGAGGAAGGAGGGGCGGGGACAGAGGAAGCCGGGAGCAGGGACACAGAACACGCTCTGAGGGTAGAGGCGCACGCCCCGCTGCAGTACCTATCAGCTGCGAGCTGCCCCAGATGAAGGGCAGAAACTGGAAGTCGTCTAGGCCCCACACTCCCTGGCTGCCTGCGGGCTCCATCCTGTACGTTTTCTGAAGTTTCCGCATCACCTCGAGGTACCTGTACAGGAGGGTGGGGAAGACAGGGGAGGTAGCAAAGGTAAAAGGACAGCCTCGATCCTTCTGCCACTGGGAGCACAGAGAGGCTGGAAACAGCCACCTAAGAGTGGCACTGGTCTGTTTTGGTGAAGACCTACGCACACCAGTCATGTCACCGATACTCTCCGAATAACACTGCTGGCTTTTCTTCTCCCACTCAGTCTGCCTTCGGCCCGGGAAAGGGGCAAAACACCTCCTGGGAAGGGGCGTCAGCACCATCAACTCCTGCCAATGCAAGACCCTGGGCAGGGGCCTCAGCCTCTCCGCCTCCGCCTCGGGCTTGCCAGTGTCGTGAGGGGCTGCATCCCAGTCGCCACAGAGCCCCTGCATCGTGGTGCTATGGGGGCAGGGCCCTGAATGGGCACTGTCAACACGCTGGTGGTGGAAACACACCCACCAGGTGTGCTCCAGGTGGTTTGGGTGGTGAGGGGCGCGGGTCAGAGCCTGACTACCAGGGTTCACTGGGCTGTGTGACCCCCATGAAGAGACCCCGTTTAACTGCCTCGGCATCCCCATCTATAAAATGGAAATGACAGTTGCTACTTCCTAGGGTTATGGTGAGAATCGGTCACTCGCTGCTACCAGGATACGCTCTGAGAAATGCACTGTTCACTGTCATCGTGCGAACGTCACAGAGGGACAGAGGGTGAGCTGTGGCTATAGCGCTGAGCCGGGGCCTCCACTTGTTGAACACCGTGGAGGCATCAGCAGTCGTCACGTAACATTTCCTTCACTTGTTAGTCCTTGAATCTGAAGCTGTTACAAGTACTCTTGGACAGGCCATCCACAGCTGGAGCCTGATTCGGCCAGAACAAGAGCACCCTGTCCCCAGTCTGACAGTAACAAAGAAAGAGACCCCCGCACTCCTCCCCGTCCCACTGGCAGTCGCCCCTCCTGCCCGCCCCTCACTCACCGATTGAACACCTTAAAGACAATAGCTATCTGGTCGTCCACCCGGAGCACCCCGATCTTGCAGAGACAGCAGAGGAAGGCAGCGAAGGCTGCTTCATGCCCTGGGGAGTAAAACAGCTGAGATTGACAGTCTTCCAAAAAAAGGAGTGGGACTGTTCTTGGTCTCCCCAGTGTCCAAGTCACTGACACCTGCCCCTCTAAGGAGGGGGGCAGCATGGGGACTATGGGGGCTCTGCCCTCCCCAGAAAGGCCTTGGCCCTTGTAAGAGTTACCAGCACTATAATTCTACTCCTACCAGGCCCATGAGTAGGCATGAACATTTTATTTTGTAGGTCTGGCCCACCACGCCCACTCTGTTCATTGAGCACCTACTATGGGGGCAGTCACTGCCTGCCTCAGGCCCCACGGAGACAGCCCTGCCTGTGTTTGAAAGTTCATGGCAGACATTAAATACATAATCACGTCTAGGGTTCCAGCTCTGCGGGAGGATGGGGTGATAACCACAGGGTGTCACAGGGGCACCCTGACGTAAGGGCTCAAGAAGGTTTCCCTAAGGAAATAATATTTAATCTGGAATCTGAAATATGAGTAAGAATCGGCAAGGCACAGAGGTGAGGAAAGCAGAGACAGCATTTCAGCCAGTAGAAACAGCATGTGCAAAGGCCGTGAGGCAGCGGGGAAATGCGCCGTTTGAAGAGCCCTAAGGCCAGCACAGCTAAAGCAGAGAGCAAGAGAGGAAGTGTAACAAGATGTGGCGGGGTCAGACACGCCGTAACAGCCATAGTGAAAAGCTCAGCCTTTGTCCTCAGAGCAACGGGGAGCCACTGAAGGCTGCTCAGCAGGTCACGTTCTAAGCATGGTCCCATCGCAGGGTGAAGGCCCCTTCTCCCGTTCCTGGTCATGTCAGACGGAAGTGGTTGGCAGCACAGAAAACCCTGCCTGGACTTTGGACTGAGTCCATGGTTCAGTGTCATAGAGGGAGAGAGGTGGAGAGTACTTTCAGTGACATCTGTCCTACTTTCCAGACCCCTGCACAATTCCCAACATGACCAGCCAGAACCCAGGCCACCCTCATTCAGGGGTAGCCATCACTCTCACATACGGGAGAGCAACTGAGGGTGGAAAAACCCACCCATGCTAACCCGACCACTCTCCTGTCTGGGGTCTTACCATTAGTCTTCATCAAAGCCCCACCCCTGAAAGCATCAAAAACACTTGATAAACCTGTTCCCTAGCAACGGGGGACTGACACAAGGCTTTCCCAGGACCCAGGTCCAAGGGGGCCCCTCTCCAGCCTGCCTCTGTAGCCTGGGCTCCTCTTGAGGATCCTGAAACCCAGGCAAGGAGTGGGCCCAACAGAGCGGCAGCTCTCGCATTTGCCCGCTTCAGGGTGGGAGGAAGAGGAAAGGGGGTACTTCCAAAAAACAATGACCCTCCTCAGCCACCCCAACCCAGAGTACACTCTCTGTTAAGGTGCCTGCATGCTCCCCTGCCCTGAGAGCTCAAGAACACAGGGAGTGTGGCCGAGAGCAAGGGGCACAGGGAGAGGGTGGCCATGATGCTGCCAGAGGCCACCAAGCTCTTTCATTTCTCGAGGCTTCTGTGAGCAGTTGCCTTGAGATATAGTAAGTGCTCAATAAATCATTTTGATGATGATGATAAGCTCAGACAATCTATGGAAAGAACAGGAATCAGCTCTGCTCGTGTGGCAGCACGCATGGCATCAGCTCCCCCTGGTGGACGAGGCCAGAGTCACACGAGCAGTTCCAAGGCTCCTTGCACTCCGCACCACTGCTCCCCAGCTGGCCCAGACAGGCTGCTTGCTCAGGGCTCCCTGAGAGACAACCTGGAAGCAAGAGGAAGCAGCCCAAGAAAAGGTCGCAGTGAAGCCAAGTGCATGCCAGGAATGGCAGGTACCTGTGCCATAGTCGATGCGCGTGGAGTTCCCCACTGACTCCTTTAGGTAAACAGCCACCTCAGGCACAGCAGCTGCCAGATGGGTGGGGACCACTGTGGCCACCAAGTTTTCTGCTTCCTGATAACACAAGAGACACAAAGTGGTGGCAGCAGATTATGCAGCATCCTGGTAGGCAAGCGCCCACGAACACCCAGGGGCAGCGTTTGGCTGGGGCCCAGACCACTGGGCCAGGCGGCCCGGCTCCCAGTTGTGACAGGTCACAGCTGGAAGAGGAGGGAGGGCATTTATTCTCACACAACAGAGACACCACCCTGGGGTGGGTTTTCACCTGCTGACCCTTCCTCCAGGTGACAACGTTCTGGGGGCAAGACACTAGGGACCTGAAGCCATCCAACTCTCCCATCTGCTAACTCATCGACATCCCCACGGACGCCGTCTTTCTTCACACTACCAGCAAGAGTCTGTGCCACATGTCCACCGAAAGACGTACGCAAGGAAGTCCACAGCAGTGTTATTCACAGCAGCCAAATCGTGGAAACCACCAACTGAAACACCCACTGACAGCAGCATGGATGAACTGTGCTATGTCCATACAGTGGAGTATTACACAGCAAGGAAAAATCCACTGCTGCGCATAACCATGTGGGTGAATCACACAGACATAACGTTGAGTAAAAGAAGCCGGATGTTTATATGAAGTTCACAAAAAAGGCAAAATCTACCTACAGGATAGAAATCAAGAGCTGGGGAGACATCAGCTAGGAGGGTGCATGAGGGTCCTGCTTAAGTGCTGGAATGTTCTACATCTTATTATAGGTGGTGGGTACAAGGGTGAAAACACAGTAAGCTGTACAGCTATAATAAGTCAGCTTTAGATTATTACTCAATAAAAACCTCTAAAAAAACAACTCAAGCCCATATGCCATCTTAGGAGCCAGAGGCAGCCCAGGCCACTCTAAGGGAAAGAAAGCATTTTACTGGGTCCCTGAACTCCCCTCTGCTCCATGTGAAAACATGAGGCCGGAGAAGTGAGGACCCCAGCTCCACTAAGTTCAGTCATGGACACGTAGCATGGGGATCTCCTGGAGACCTGGCGAAAGTCTGGATGTGCAGACTCCACTCTGGACCTACAGACTCTGCTTTTCTCAGGATGGGGTTGTGACCCGGCATTCTGTTTGTCTGTGTGCTTTGCTTCGAATAGATAGAGGTTCCATGGGATTCAAAAATAAACACATCGTAAAAGGGATGCATTGAGAAGTCCCACCCCACCCTTGTCCCCACCCATCCTCCTCTTCCCTGCCCTCAAAAAGAAACCACAGCTTTATTTGTCTTTTGTGTAACCTTCCACTGGTGTTTCTCTATGCAAATTAAGTGATATAAACATATCTTTTTATTTCTCCCTCTTTTTAACCAAAAGGCGGCTTGCAATGTGCATCACAGCTGCTCTTCAACGTGACAGTAAATGGCAGAGTCCCTTCCCTGAGTCCCCTAGTCGGACTCCTTATTCCTCTTCACGGCTGCAGAGCGCTCCTTGCAGGGACCAACCCCGGTAATCTAACTGACCCCTGCGGATGGGCACCTAGGGCGTTGGAATCCGTTGCTAACACACACTGTGGCCTACTGAGCAGCCCTGCGTGGAGCGCTCTGCATCCACATGGTGATTCCCAGAAGAGGACTAACTGCATTTGCACTTTTGGTAAACGGAGTTGCCATCTGAACAAGCGCCCAGTGACTCTGACATGGCTGCAAGCCCCCCGCAGCCAAGCCCACAGGCTTCTCTGTGGCAGCCTCACCTCATCGAGTCTGGCGTACCAGGTCCTGTAGGCCTTGTTCCCAAAGCGAGATGGCTGGTCCACTGGAGGAGTCTCGTCAATCCACCTGTCCAGCGTGTTGAGAAGAGCGACCAGTTTCTCAATGGCCTGTGGGGGCAAAATAGAGGTGGCCAAGCCACAATGACCAGTGCCTCAAACCAGAGCCACAGAGGGAAGTCCCAGCTGTTGCTGAACAATGATCCCAAGCCGTGGTGCTAACTGGCATCCCCTTTGCTGTCCCCTTTCTTCCCAGCCATCCCGAATATGAAAAAAGCCAGGGGAGCACAGTGTGCTTTACAGGAAGGGACCAGCCCTGGGCCAAAGGGACAAGTGTGGCTTCGGCAGCAGGGCCCTCCAGCTAGCCTAGAGGAGCTGCGGGGCAAGCAGGAATGGCAGCCCGGACCTTCTTCAGGGGAATCAGTGGGGCCCTCTTTAGTGCACAACGCCTCCTCCTAACCACAGAGAACAGGGGTGTGCGAGGCAGAACACAAAAATGACCAGTGACCCTGCCACCCAGAAGTAAACGCTACTGGTATTTTAACCTGCTCTTCAGCTTCGTCTTTTTCTAGTGCTTTCTATTGCTTATCATGGTGACACTTTTGAAGGCAGCTGGACCTGGACTCAAATCCCAGCTAAAACACCATTTAGTTGCTGCAAGCCCTTGGGCCAGTGACTTTACCTCTCTGTGCCCACTTCTTCATCTCCAAAATGGCATGATAAGCACCTCCTGAGGCTGTTACGAGGACTAAGGAACAATCCAGGACAGATGCCTAGTGTAGCGCCTGGCAGACGGTGATGGGACACGGTTATACACGGACTCTATACACGGGTCATGGGCACACGCTGCTTTGCAGCCTGCTGTTTCCTCAGGAACCTTGTTGCACACCCACGTGTAAACACAATCCTGCAACAGCCTCTAGTAAGTGACCAGGATTTCAGTGTTCCAGTGGATTACACATTTACTGAGTCCCTTACCATCCCACGTTTGGGTGATTCCCAGCCGTTCGCTGCCACAAACCACACCGTGGAAAACCTCCTGGCAACTTGTGCTCTGCGGCAATGCTGGGCCAGAGGCACGGATGGGAGAGGTGCTTTGTGGGGCCGCCGGTGTCTTGTGATCCCGACCTTTCCCACGGGAAGCAGGGACTGGGTGGAATCGGAGTCACAGGCCCGGGCAACATTGGCACACAAAACATTACTCGATGAGGAAATCAGGTGAGGCTGTCCATCCAAACCACAGGTCTGTGAGGACGGCGAGAAGAGCGCCCCTTCCAGAGGCGGCTCACAGAGAGGGGCCCCGTGAGGGCACCAGAAGGCTTGGGAGTGCTCTATGCAGAGGGTACTCAAAGGCGGGTGGCCCTGGGAGGAGGGGCCCTGCCAAGAGGTGGGTCAGGCCTGTGTCTACTGGGCACAACTGGTGGAAGGGATGCCTCTAGGAGCTCCTGGCACTGGCAGGAGCCAGCAGGGTGGCGCCCACAAGAAAAGCAGTGATGGGGAGGGCAAGGCACGGTCACAGGCCACACACAGACATTTCCCAAGAGCTGCAGAGGTACTTGGGAAGGCGGGGAGGCGGGGAGGCAGGCTGGAGCTAATCGTGTGCACACTGGCCAGTGCCCCCGCTGCACAGCTCCAGGAGGCACAAATCACACAGTTGTCCTCTAAGTGGCACCTCCTGCCACTGTGCAGCATGACAATAGTCTCACCTCCCGTCCCCTATGCTTGAGGCCTGGGAGGAGGGAAAAAGATACCTGTAGAGGAGAAAGCTCCTTTAGATTTGGCTGAAGCAGAGGGTCAGGGCAACATAAACCTGCCTTGCTGAAGTGTGACAGAAATGCCACCAGAGCCTGGCTTTGTAAAGAACCAGGTCACCAGGAACACTGATGAGGACAGAGCAGACCTGCCCCCACAGAGCAGCTGGGACGTAGGAGGATGGTGCAATAGTCCTGGCCCCAGGAAGCACCAGCAAGGGCCATCCAGAGATGTCCAGAGATGTCAGCCTTCGGTGACAACGAGCTGAGGGGGATCAAGGAGGTGCTCCCAGCCCACAGTGGCCAGGCCCCAGCTGCTAGCTCAGCAGGGCCAATGAATAATTAAAAGGCTCCTAACAATTCGTTCTGCAGAGAGATTTCTAAGTTGGGGGTGGGGGTAGCCTCTGTCGTCTTGGCTAGTGAGGAGAGAGGAGTTGGAAGAGAGGGAACTGGGGGCTGGAACCTGAAAGCACAAAGAATACTTTGACCTCCACTCCTTCTCCCTACTCCAGTGCTTCCTTTTTGGATTTCAAGAACAAGTAAAATTTTCTCCAAAATTTTCTCCAAAATTTTACTTACCAATTTTTTATTTTGCCCTCATTTTAAAAATAAAATGAAACAACAAACAATAAGCCTATCTACTATCATCTTTATTCTGCAAAAATTAAAAATTCTAACCCCAAAGAGAAGGACAGACATAATCTCGAAATGAAGGAGAACCTCTAAACATGGGTCTAGGCGGGCCCCCCATCACCCTTGCTTGCGCCCTTTGCTGTGGGCAGTCCGGGTGCCGCCACCCAAGTGTACTGTGCCCTCTCCCCAGCTGCAGCGGCCGCGCCTGTAGCAGGAGGCAGCAGTGACAAGCAGCAGGAGACCCAGGCTGCCCCTCGCAGAAGACAGTCCGGTAGGCCACGTGCTGTGAGCTGTGTCCCCTGCTGCCCCTGCCAGCGTGGGCAGAAACTGAGAGACCTAGTCCCCTCTGTCCCCAGAGAAAGGAGCATCCCACTGGCCCAGTGCCAGGATGAAGCCCAGCTCTGGAAGAGCCTCCTCAGCCGAAGCAACAACACTACTGGAAATTCGAACTGCAGAACGACTCGTGTTACCAGTAGCTTATAGTGATGACGTGTCATCCAGTACACGCCAGGCACGGGGCAAACACACCCTACACGTGGATCTAGCAAATCCTCCCCAGGGGCCGTAAGTAGGTCTTTGGCTCTTCCCACTCTATGGTGAGGACACAGAAGGTCACAGGGGACAAGGCCACTCAGGTCAGAAGTGAGAGGTCATCAAAACCCAGTCACCTGACTCCAGAACCCAAGCACTCGACTTGTGACCCTGCCCACGGAAGAGCCCCAGTGCTATGACTGGCTGGGTACATGGCCCCGCCACACTGTCGGGGGCAATGAAGGGACCTGCAAGGGACTTGGCAGCTCGGAACCTGCTGGGTAATGACAACACTCCCCTTTCATTAGGCTTCCTTACCACACTCCCCATCCCGCTGAGCACAGCTGAGCATCCCCTGCCACAGGCTCAAGGAGGAACCCTCTCTCCCACCGTCTGCTCTAGTGGCCAAGCCCCAGAGCACAGGGTGGGCCTGGCAGGAACTCAGGAAGTCATTGGTGGACCAGCTCTCAAGAGAAGACTGGCAATCCCCTGCACAGGCCTGGCTCCCCACAAGTGACAGAAGAGGACCTTGGCCACCCACCAACCATTTAGGGCATATAGGAATATGCAGGCTGATAGGCAACATGAGCCTCAGGATGGGAAGAGAGACCATGTGCAAGAGCAGGGCCAGGCCTCACCCAACAGGCCAAGGCTATGGCTAGAGAACTGGGTGAGACAAGGCCCAGAGAGAGGCTCTCAGGCCCTGGCGTCTCAGATAAGAGGCTCAAGGTGGTTCTGGACCAACTGGGACAGGAATCCAAAAGGCCACTGGAGGTCTGGGACCCAGCCCAGGAAGACAGCATCCAGCAGGGCAAACAGCTTGCAGGACCACACCCTCCCGCGGGTATCAGGCTCCCACAGCTAGCTCTCGCCCTGCCTCCACAAACAAGCCCGTCTCTGAAACAGAGCCCAAGAGCACCCACCTAGCAGTGTGCCACTCACCTCAGTATTCCCACTTCTGGGACGGGCACTTCGGGAACCTACAGACCCAGGTGCAAGGATACTCAGGGCAGCAGTGTTTAGGGCGACAGCCTAAAAGTCTAGTTAGGAGGTTGTTTAAACGAATGAGGTCTGGCTCCGGGAGGCAGCCATTTATAGGGCAGGAGAGCAGGGGCTTGAGGGGCGGGTTGGGTGGCACTCCCCACACCACTAACATCGGGGATGCGGGGAAACAGAGTGAGAGGGCGGCTTTTCTGCTAACGTTATACACGTTTCTATCAGTAATCTCTACAGTGAGCATTCTTTTATGATCTTCTTTTGTCACCTCTTTTGATTTAAAAACTTCAATAAAGACACCAATTAGCAAAAATGCCTGCTATAAAATGGCATATTTACCTTGGCCACAATTTTCTATTCGTAGATGTAAAAAGAGATTAGAAATATAGGCACTAAAATGTCACATGTGTTGGGTGATCATATTTCCGCAGTGGCCCTGCTGTGGGAAATGAGCCCATGTGACTCTGGAGCTCTTTTTGGACAGGCCCTTCCCAGCAGGCTCCCCTCCGTGCCTACCTCAGAGACTTTGTACTCCAAGGTCAGCTTCTTCCCCTTCACACCTTCGTTGAGGGTGAGGATGAATCCGATGTAGTCAGCATACGCCTACCGAATGGGGGGAGGAGAGTGGGACATGGAAAGGGCAGTCAGACCCCCACTCTTTACACCCCAGCCAGCCCCCGGCTCCACCCAATCACCAAATTGCTCCAAGCCACCCAACTCCTACCCCAGTAGCAGGGGCAGCAGAAAGATAACGCCAAGTACCCCAACCCCACCCTCCATCCACCTCAAGGGCAAGCCCGCGACACCTGGGCCTCCAGCCAGAGCTTACTTCGCGCTCACAGTCACTACCAGCAGTCTCTTTACACGACAACCTATGAGCCAGACACTATCCCTGTCCCCATTCTACAGAGGAAGACACCAGGCTGCAGGAGCAGTAACTTGCCCAAAGTCTCCTAAGACCAAGACCTCGTCAGATGTGGAGCAGGACCCCGCCAACCACTCTCCAAAGCAGAGTGGCCGAGTCCTTGACCACTGCGCTGGATCACCAGGAGCCCCAGGAGACCATGAAGGGTCGCTCCGCTGGTAATCTTCCAGATGATTCCCCGCCACACTGGCCAGGCTGCCTGCCTGCGGTGCAGTTGCCTGCCCGGGGCCACGTGGGAATGAGGGTCACACAGCAGGCCCAGTGGGTCCCCCACAACAACTCTCCCAGAGCAGGGCCAGTCTGAGCCCTCACCCTGTCTGTGGCTGCTGTCCATAGTCACCCCTGCAAATCTACTGGGATGTAAGAGAGGAAGCAGCAAGGGGCAGCGTCACCCTCCACAGTCCCTGCTCCCACATGGGTCCAGGTCTCTTGGTGACTAAAACTCAGGACATTATTGTGAACATGACTGTGTGCAAAGTCTCCACTGATGCTGTCACCATCATCTTCGTCGTCCTCACAGCAGTAAAAAGCATACCGAACGCTCAGTAAGGCTCACTACATGCCTGTACCGGGCCAGGTGCTTTTGGGGCTTTAAATCACTGAAGCCTCCAAACAACCCTGTTTTATAAAAAAGGAACCAAGGCTTGGCCAGGCCAGACAACTCGCCTAAGTCACAGAGGAGAAACTGGCGGCCCTGGGCTTCAAGCCCTGTGTCCTCAGCCCCCAAGCCCACGCTCTTGCCGCTGCACTCTGCGGCCTAGTGCGCCACTGGGGGCTGCTGCACAGAGCCCCTCGTCTGGCCACGACAGGGCCCTGCCCTTCACTGCCGAGCTTCAGGTTCACTGCTGAGCTTCAGGGTGCGTCAGAGGCTCCTGGCAGGTACCATCCCGCAAGCACATGAGAAGAGAAAGCGACCGGTGCTTCCCCCAGTGTGGGCGCCCAGGGTGCAACAGGCAAACTCTGTCTGCGCCAGGCCAGGCGCTAAGTGCTCAGGCTCCACGGACCACACGGCCTGGTTCACACACTCTCAACTCTGCCCTTGTAGTGTGGAGGCGGCCACGGACAACAGATAAACCAAACAGTGTGGCTAGGTTCCTGCAACACTAAGTTTACAAAAACAGAGAAAGCCACCTTAGACTGGCAGGCAACCAGCTGCTGACCTGTGGCCTAGGCAAATGCAGGCACAGCTGACTCCTCACAGAACACCTGCCATGCCTGCCAGGAACCCCAAGCCTGCCCTTCCCTACAAGCAACATTCCCCACCCCAGCCAAGCAGACCAGGGGTAGACACCTGGCTGGAGCTGGACCCAAGCCCTTCCCTGGGAATTTGAAATTGGCTCTTTTTCCTGGGCACAGTCTTTCCACAGCCTGACCACAGCCCAGGAGGGGCATGCTGCTGTCTTCTGCCCACCATGGGGCCTGACAGCACAGTGAGCTGGTCTACCCGCCGTGCTCCTAGGTCCAGGTATTTTAGGCTCAGCCATTTCCCTGGCCGAGGCTTCCGAGGCTTTCAACCTCTTCTCCCTTTGATACACTGGCTCCCCAACTTGCTGTTCCCTGTCACCAAGAACCACAGCGACTTGCTCCATCGCTTGGGCGCTCGTGTGCGGCCAGCCTGGCACTCCAGGGGCAACAGGCTGTGAGGCCAGGAGCACAGGTGCTGAGGTTGCCACGGCCCCAGCACCCAGGTCCCTTTCCACTAAAGCGTCTCTGAGTGCTGCCCCTGACAGGGAGGGAGAGTCATCTCCTCCGTCACCTCTCTCCCTAGCTTCTAAGAGCTCCAAGGGCAAGAAGGGTCAGGAGCTCACAGCCCATCATGCCTAGAAAACCACTGTCTTTGACAAAGCCCAACTTTCTCCTCCCAGTTCTGACCCTACCGTGTAGACCCCGCTGGTACCTGGGAGCGCTTCCATTTGCCCATGTCTGGGACCGTATGGATCTCCTTTTTTGGAATGATAAAGTTCTGGGTGGCTGGAGGGGTATCCTCCGAAGAATCTTAACAAAGAAAATGAAAAAGCAAACAGATAAATAGAATTCCGCCCCCCTTGACACACATAACACTTTTAAACCAAGACTCCGACACCCAAGCCCTGGCGCAAACCCGACAAGGCCTCCCAGGACAGTGTTGGCTTGTCATGCCAAACCCAGTGGGCTCCCGCCTGTCCTTCCTCTGCAAGGAGAGTAAGGTTGAGGGGGAGTGCCAGGAGACCTAGAGACCTAAGGAGTAGGATAGAGAATCTGAGATAAGAGCAAGGCAAACCTCTGCCTAATTCAGAATCCAAACCAGGGCCCCAGAAAGAGACCAGAAACTCTCTTCATCCTCCCACCTGTTCTGCAAACCCTGTTCCCGGAACCCAAAATGGAGACCCTCTACAGTCAGTAACTTGCTACTTTAAATAAGATGCTAAATAAAAAGCTTGGTAGGTCAGGCTGACAACCTAACTACATTGTTTTTACTGGAAAATGTGTTCCACATTCCAAATAACCAACTTGCAAATGTGCTTTGAACACAAACTTTTTGTACATTGGAGAGAATGGTTCCCTGCAAGGGGACAGCCCTCCTGCCATTATGTCACAGAGGGAAACCTCCAGGGCAAAGGCTACCCTATAGGTAGCAATGACAACAAATCTCTGATGAAGCACAGGGGTCACCAGAACATAAAATCCTCAATTAAAAAAAAAAAAAAGCCTTTAAACTCAGGACTGTGATAAATGGAGTCAGACCCAGCCTCTCCAGCATCGGATTCTGCCTCTGACAACAGGGCCACCAGACAGCTGGACCCCTAAAAACTCTCAGTGTAAGATGGAAACACCCCGAGTTTTAGACATGTTCCTAAAAAACTCAGAGAGGCCCTGGCCCTCGTGTGGCTCGGTGGACTGAGTGTCAGCCTGCACACCAGTTCGATTCCCAGTCAGGGCAAATGCGTGGATTGTGGGCCAGGTCCCCCAGTAGGGGGCCTGAGAGAGGGAACCACATGTTGATGTTTCTCTCCCTCTCTTCCTCCCTCCCTCCCCCACTAAAAATAAATAAAATCTTAAAAAAAAACCCAGAGAGTATAATGTATTACATGGCAGTCCATGTATACCCCCATGGAAAGGATAACAGCTCTCCACACCGACGGAGCCGTGTCCATGCGTGGCCCACGTCCCCTTCGCAACACATACTACAACTCGGTGACCAAGGTAGAGTAGCCCCATTTTAAGAAAAGACAAGGTAAGAAAGAAAACAGGGTCCCAAAGGTTGCCAGGCAGAGCCAGGTCTGCGCGACCCCAAAACCCAAGGCTTTCACCCCCACCCTGTGCGAGTTGAGTAGTTCCCTCCACTAGTCCCAAAACGTCCTACTTCAGACTTCAAAGGAGGACCCCCCACACACACCCACCCAGGGAAGCTGGGTCTTCCAGGCTGTAGCTACCCTCCGATCCCTCCTCCCTGTCCCGGCCCAGGCTCTCTCCCCCAGACCCTGTGCTCCCCACCCGCCCGGCAGAGACACACCTCACTGGGAATCCCGGTGGCTTTCTATCTGCTGACGTCATTACCAGGCAGCTAAGGGGACACGCATAGTTTTGTATTTAATGAAATAAACGCCTGGTTTCGCCCGCCCAGGGATCACCAAATGTGAGACAGGGCAGAACGAAGAGCCAATGTTTTATTGTTTTTGTTTTGTTTTGTTTTGTTTTAGTGTTTATGCCATTAGAGTTATCCCAATTTCCCTCCTTCCTTCCCCTCCACCCAGCCTGCCCCCGCCAATGTTTTCAAAGCACTGGCTGTGTTTTGCCAACCTATTTGCTCCTGACACAATCTTTAAAGTTTTCATAGCCCAAGCGGGGGAGGGGGGTCAGCAGCCTTCCTGTTCTCCAGGTCACAGGTCTCTCTAAGATCTCTTCCCTGGCACCTGCACCCCGGGTAGTTGAGCCGAACTACAAACAGGCTACGGTGTAAATAAAAGTTACAAAGAGTGATGCCAGAGACAGACTCTCTCATCTCCTTGCACAACCGGCCTTTTTAAATTAGGGGTTTAGACGACCAAGGGCAGTTTCTCCCAATTAAGTCTCAACCACCGAAACTACAGAGGCCGGCCCCCCGAAGCTGGCGGCGGGGCGCGCAGCGCGCGGAGGCGGAGCGGGGGGGAGGGGCGGCAGGCCCAGGCCGAGCCCCGCAGAGCGCCCCCAGCTCCTCCTGCGCAGGGTCTAAGAAAGAAGGCAGCCCCCGTCCTCCGCATCTTCCTCACCGCATGCAGAGCTGACTCCAGCATGCACGGCTGGAAAAGGCCTCTCCGTCTGGCCAGGGCGCTGCCCACCCGACCCCTCCGGCAGGCCGGGCTCCCAAGTCCCGGCGCTGCGCCCCACCCACCAGGCCCCGGTTCCTGCCCTGCCCGCAGTGCCCCTCTGCTCTCGCCCCCGGAGCTCTTTCGTCGCCCGACCCTCCCCTTCCCCGCCCCCACTGCTGGCACCGCCCCCGCGCCCCCCACCCCGGCCCCGCCGGGCCGGCGCGCCCTACCTGGCGGCGACTGCCGCTCTCCCTCAGCCATCTTCCAGCCTCCAGGAGCCCGTCCTGACGCCTGCAGGCCCCTCACCTTTCACTTCCGCACCCACCCTTCCTTTCCCCGCGCTCAAAGCTTTCTAAAGAGAAATGAGCACCGGCCGGCTATAACCGAAAACCAAGAATTAAAGTCACCCCACTGGAGACGACCGCCATGTCTGTGCGGGGCACTCAGGGAGCATGCCCAGCAACGGCCCGCTCGCTGCGGCCGCGCTCACTGGGAGGCTGCGGCCATGTTGGTGCGGGGCACCCGGGCGCATGCGCACCAACGGACCGCTCGACCCCTGACTTGACAACTGCCAGCCGAGCACTGGGAGCGTGGCCGCCATGCTTTTGCGGGGCGGGCGAGGGCCTTTGCAGCAACCATGCTTTTGCGGGGCGGTTCCCACCTGTCATCTCTGTGCGTGGCTCTGACCCTGTCCCGAGAGATATTAGGAGACATTCCCCTGTCAACATGGTTGTGTGTTACTACCACTCTGAGAGTAGTGCTCAAGAACCCCAAACGGACCGAGGAGTGCACACCAGTGCCTCCAAACCCGTGGACGGCATTTGGAGGTGGGAGAGAGCCAGCTGGACCGCGGCCCGCGCGCCCGGCCCCTCTTCCCGGGTTTGTCGCCTCGCGGCGTCTCCGAACTGCTAACTGCGCCCTCGCCACGCCCAGCGCTGTGGCTCCGCCCCGCGCTCGCGGCTAGCTCCTCGGGGCTGGCAACTGGCTGGAGACCGCGCCCAGAGTCCTCCTCCCCGGGCCACTAGCCCGCCACCCGCCCTGCCCGGTGGGTGGGCGCGGGGCTGCCTGTACCCGTTGGCGGCGGTGACTCGGCGACCTTGGCTAGGAGGCTCTAGCGGGGACCCACCAACGGTGGCGACAGCGGCGCGGACTTTGCCCAGCACGGGGCGCGGAGCGGACTGTGTCCCCGCAGGAGGGCCGAAGAGATGTTGGCATTCGCAGTCAGGACCGTGGTAAGCGCGGCCGGGAACCCGACCTGGCGGGCCCTGGACGAGGCGGGCGGGCAGCGGACCGCAAGCCGGGCCAGACACGCAGCTGCGCGCGAATGGGTAAACGGGCTAACAGGCTGTGACGCTCCACGGCCGGTAGGCCGCTGTACAGCGTGGACTGAAGCTGCTGGGGTGGGGTTGGCAGGTGGGCTTTGCCGGTTTGGTAGAAGAGACTGAGGTTCAAGGTCAGAGGCTGGTTTGAACCCATGCCTTGTAGCGCTAAATGTCAAGGACCGGGAACAGTGGCACCCCGGCTTCAGGCAGCACCCCGCTCTTGGACTCAGTCAGGGAGCAGGCTGACATGAGTGTCTGTCTGTTATTCTGTGACTCACACACCCTTGGGCACACTCAGCCTGAGCGGTCTCTGCCCGGGCCAGAGCCACTTCCCCAACCCCATCCAGTTGGTCAGCCTCCTTGAACTTATCAAATGGTCTCTTGGGAATTGTGTGTAGCCAGAGAAACTCACGTGGAGGCATCAAGTTGCGCTCTGCAGAAAGGCCTGAGAACTGGCAGGAGGTGGCAGGTGGCAGTCCCAGGCCTTCCCCCTCACCAGGCCCTCCCCCAACCTGTCCATAACACGCCCCTCTCTGCAGTTCTCCCCAGAGAGCAGCCTGGAGCAAGAGGTGCTGGTACCCTGATTTGGATTCCTTTAGTCTCTACTCCAAGCTTTTCTTTGTACCTCCCTCTGTCTGTGCCAAGAAGAGCATTCAGATAGACACACCAGGCACAGAGAATAGGCAGACCCTAAGGCTCCACCTCACTCTTGTCACTGCCACCTGAGCTGTGTCCCCATCCCACAAACAGCCTCTAAGTTATCTTCCAGGACCTGCTGGATGGCCTGGCCTGATCACTTTACTGCTGAGGAAACTGAGGCAAGGAGAGACTTGACCAGAATTTCCTAGATGTGGTGACTCAAATCTAGCCCAATCTCAAAGCCAGTATCGCCTGGGTTTTTTAATGCCAAAGTCCTTTCTTCCTGGCTCCCAGCTGACTGGTCTCTCAAGAGAACCAGGCTTTGGTGGAGAGGTGGCCTAGAAGGGCTCCCAAGAGTTCTGGAGGGAAACAGAGGATGGAAAGGGCTCTTAATGGTCACTGTCCACTTACGTTCCCTCCCAGTATCTGCTCGCTTGTACCATCCCCACTTTTCAAGACTGATCGCAGGGCTGTGGCGAACTTGGCAGCTCAGCAGTCTGCCCTCCAGCCAAGTTTTCCTTCATTAAACAGACCCACACAGATTCTAACAGGTGGATTTTTTAGTGTCTCTTGGCCTCCCTCCCTGGCTCTGGGCCCATCCAGAGAAGAGAGGAGAACGTTTTCTAGGTTTCTTCCTACTCTAGGGCCCACGTACTCCAACCCTCTTACCTGCTCCCCAGTTCCCCACTTCTGGAAGCCAAGGCAGGTGGAGCAGCTTCTGCTGCCACAGCCTCAGCCTCGATGCCACTACAGCCACCATAGCCATTGCCACTGCCCCCTCTGCCTCCCCCCTGAATCTCGGCTCTTGTCTTCTCTTTCCAGCCCAGGCAAGTGGCTGCCTCTTGCTAGGTTCTGCTCGCCCACTTGGTAGCACAGTTAGGCTTAGAGATCCAGCCCAAGGCAGACAGACAGGGCTCAGAACCTCAGTCCTGCCATGGAGGACGGGCAGCAGAAAGAGAAGGTATGGAACGGAGCCTCTGCCACTTGCCTGCCTATTGCTGCCAGTAGCCTCGAACTCTCTCCTGTCTCTCTTTCTGGCCGCCTTCAGAGTCTCCCTGTCCCCTCTCACCCTCCTTGCCAGGCCACTCAGCTCTTCCTTGCCTCGGTGCTGCCCCCCTGCCACCCCTATCGCCATCCCACAAGCAGGAAAAAATCCTATGGCTTCACCCTCACCCAAAGGTGCTGTAATCACATCTGGCTCACTCTGATTTTCTCTTCTTTTCTCCTGTTTCTCAACCTGGCAAGGGTGGGAAAAAAGGAGGTGGGGACCTCTGGGAGGGGGCAGTCACCTCTCTGCTGGCTGGCTGATAGTCCCAGGGGGAGAAAGGTGGGGCCCTGTGCATTGAGACAGGTGAGAGGTTCCTCTCCCCTTGGACACCCCCACCAGGTGCCATTCATACTGACTTGGTTCACCCAAGAGTTCTGCCAAGATCAGTGGCCACACCCATCCCTCCCCCATCCCTATTTGCATCTCTAGGCCCCCGGAGAGGTGGAGACACCTATAGCTCGAGGGCTGGGAAGCCAGGCCTGGCACCACCCAAGAGGCCGTCTCTGATCCCAGAGATGGGCACAAAAGGGCCCAGGACTGTAGCTTGGGATTGCCAGGGCCTCCCCAAGCCGGTGAGAGAATGAGCAGAATGTTCTGCTGCCTGCAGGTGAAGCCCCTGGGCTTCCTCAAGCCTTCTTCCTTGACGAAGGCTGCTAGCCGCTTCAAGGCGCACCAGGATGCCCTGCCCCGACTGCCGGTGCCCCCGCTCCAGCAGTCCCTGGACCATTACCTGAAGGCGCTGCAGCCCATCGTGAGTGAGGAGGAGTGGACCCACACCAAGCAGCTGGTGGAAGAGTTTCAGGCCGCAGGGGGTGTAGGAGAGCGCCTGCAGAAGGGGCTGGAGCGCAGGGCCAAGAAGACAGAGAACTGGGTGAGTTAGAACTGAGGGTACACCGACCCCCCAGTTCCCATGGAGGGGAAGGGGACAGGAGCCCTCCCAGAGGCAGTGTGGTCTGTCCCTGCTGCACACGGAATCCTGCAACACCTGCTGTTCTGGCGCATTGGTTTGCGCGCAGTTTTGAGAGTGCTTACTCTGGGCCTGGCACTCAGCAGAGTGCTGGATGAGCAAGAAAGACACAGTTGTGGAGCTGATGCTCAAGTAGGGCAGGGAAAGAGGTGATAAAACAGGACACAGTGAGGGGTTGAGGCCATTTCAGGCAGTGAAGTTCATAGAAATAAAAAAGAGCGATGAGAAAGAGGGATGGAGAATCGCAGCATCTTTACGCTGAAGGGTCAGGGAGGGCAGGCAGGAGGTGGCTTTGGATCTGCCACCGACAGAGGGGACAACACAAGGCGGCAACAACCTGGTGAGTTCGGGAACAGACAGAGGCGGAAGTGCAGTGCACGGGTGGGAGGGGGGATGCGAGGAGAAGGAACTTGGACTTGAGCTCAGCAGGAAGGGGCTGCAGGATGGCTTCAAGCAGGGGATTTGAGTTCATCGACAAGTGGCTCCGGTTCTGTGTCTCAGCCTGCCACACAGGTGCGTTCACCTTGTGGCAAGGTTTCTACACTGATGCTCCGTGTACTTTTCTGCGTGTGTTTCATACCTCAACACAAAGTTCACAATGACCTCTCTGGCCTCTGCGGGGAATCCAAGAGTGGGAGCAGAAGGTGGGTGGGAAAGCTGGTACTGTCACCCCAAGGAAGACGATGGCAGGGAGGGGGGAAGTCATTCAGTCCAGAAGACGTTTTGGTGCCAGTGGTACTTGCTAATGGGGGAAGTGGGAGGGGGACAGTCCTGACCTAAAGCCACTGTGAGGGGGACTTAGGAAGAAGGGGATGGCCAAGGGAGAGGCAGGTGTGTAAGAGAGAACCAAAGCTAGGTCTGGCCCCATGAAGTAGGAGGTGCTCTGAGGGGGGCAGCTGGAAGGGTGGGGCGGGCACAGAGGAGGCGGGAGTCGTCAGCCAGTGGGTGGCTATACTTACTGAGCCTGGGCAGCTCAGGACCTTGGACTCCGGCATCCAGAGCAGAGTCTGGGGTCTGGCAGTTTTCCAGCTTCATTTAGTCTGCAGCTCCTTCACACAGGCTCCAGGTTAGCAGACAGCGAGACACCCACGGGTGTGCTGTGTAACCTGGGGACACCACCACCCCACGCCCCTTGCCCAGTGCCCAAGGCTAATGGCCTGTGCCCCAGGCCAGCAGTCTCCCAATGGGAATCAGCATGGTGAAGAGGCACGTCACATCCCTCTTTAAGGGGGATGAAGCAGCATAGCGGGGCCCGGGTCTCCGGGGATTAAAGGACCTGCCAGAAAGAGGCGTGTTGGGCGTGTGCTCGGAAGGGGTGCAGGGCAGCCAATGTTGCAGTCAAGTACATAAGGCTCAAGGGTGACAGTCACCTAGGAGCCTCTGACATGTCCATGGCAGGTCCCCAGAGAGACTACACTCCCCTGCTGGATCTAGCCCACATCTGGTCACCAGCACAATGATGTGTCCTCAGTGAGCTTCCCCTAGGTCACGCTGACCTTGAGACCCCAGTGAGTGTCCACTCCCCAGCCTGACACCAGCAACAGGCTGCCGGGGGCCACCCACTTCTGCACGGAGCCCTGGGCTCCTGCTTTCCTGCAGAAGGCTCAGCTGGGACGAGCCAGAACTCATTCATTGGACCTTCTTTTTCTATATCTTCCTCTACTTTTCCTTTCTACCAGGCATCCCTTTTTATTTCTAAAAATAGTACAAAGTACGGACCAAAATCTGTAAGGTAGTGAAACCTGATTCCCGTTTCTGCCTGTTTTCACCCCATGCCCCGGGTTTCCTGCCAGTCCTGGCAGTGGTGTCTGGTCAGATCACCCTTGCTGATTGGCTCTGGCTACGGGAAGATGATGGGGCGCTGCGGTTGGGTTTAAGGGGGTTGGTTCTGGGACTGAGCATTTGCTTTCAGAATCTGTGCTCCACAGAGGGGGCAGAGGGTCCCCTGGCCCTGTGGGGAAGGGCCACCAGATCCCCCCCACCCCCTGACAGGCTCTGGCTCTTTTCCCAGCTCTCCGAATGGTGGCTCAGGACGGCCTACCTCCAGTACCGCCAGCCCCTGGTCATCTACTCCAGCCCTGGCCTGGTGCTGCCCAGGCAGGACTTTGTGGATCTGCAGGGACAGCTCCGGTGAGTGCCTGAGGCTGGGCGGGGCCCTGGAGTCCACTTCCTCCAGTAGGACTGGAGGTTGGAGGGCCCCAGCCCTGCTCATTATCTTTCATCCCCCCAAATATAAAGTAGGGAGTGTCATTCCTATTTTACAGATAGGGAAACTGAGGCTCAGAGCAGTGAGGAGGCCTGCCCGAGATCACCTTTCAGTATTGGCTGAGCCAGGGCAGGGAGCACGTCTTCCTGGCTCCAAAGCCTCATACCTGTTCCCACCACACTGCAGACTGGGCCCTCCCTCCACCTAGACCTCAGCCTGCCCCCCACTCCAGTTCTGGCACTTCACCCATCCTTCTCTTTCTCCTTTGGCCACAGGGGTGACCTTTATACACAGTCCCCTTTCCCACTTTTGGCCGTGTCACTTGCCCTGGCCTCTGTTCCAGTCCTACCAGGGATAAAAATACCAGACAGGGATCTCCTGCCCAAGCACCAGCTACCCACGGTCACCACCTGCTGCTCTTAAAGGCACCAGGGCACCCTGGGAAGGTCTTGGGGGTTCAGGCCCAGGAACTCCAGCTGATGGTCCCCATGTTGGGGCCTAGGGACAGCCCGGGTGTCGGACATGGTTGGTGCGGCCCAGACAGTCCAGGGAGGAAGTCCAAGTTGAGAGATGGCCTGAGGCAGACAGAGGCCCGGAGATGGGTACGAACCTAATGCAGGGGACACCTCGAGCCACTGCCCTCCCATTCACAAGCCCCTCCCCTGGGGTCCTGGGTCCCTCCGTAACTGATGCCTGAGAGAAGGGTGCTGTCCTTCCAGACTCCGGACCTCGGGGCAGGGGCTCTGACCCATAACCCAGCACGGCCATGCTGCCGTGCCTTCACACCAAACTCGTCGTGCCAGGCAGCTGGCCCGCAGCTTCTCCCTGAGCCCTCCACATCTCCCTCTGCTGGTTTTGAGAAAGCAGGCCCAGAAGGGCGAGCTGCCGGCAATGTGTGTGAGGAGTGAAGCAGTGGGTCACCCCCTCACCCTGCACGTGTCCCTGGCCCAGTGCCCTCCCTCAGGGTGTCCACACAGCTTCTGATCTCTCATTGGTCCCTCCAGGTTTGCTGCCAAATTCATCGAGGGCGTGTTGGATTTCAAGGCCATGGTTGACAAGTGAGCACTCGGCCGCCTCTACCCTGCATGTCTGATTAACCCAGCCTCTCCATTCTGGCCTAGCCCAACCCCAAGCCCTGGGTGCTGGGCTGGCCCAGAGCTTGGGTGCTTTCACTTCCTGTTGGCCCAGTCTCTGTTGGGGTTAGGGAGGCAGAGCCTGGGGATTGGGACGCCCATTCCTCTGCTCCAGCTGCTGGGACTTCCTTCTGATGACTGTACCTGAGAGGCCCCTGGAATCAGCGTCCCAGCCAAAGAGGCCCCCAGCGGGTGACTGTCCACTTCATCTCCCCCCTGGCCCAGAGAGGGGAAGGGAGTTTCCAGGGTGACTCATGGCAGGCCTCCTGTCCCTCGCCCCGCTCTGCCAGGCCCCCTACTCAGGCTAAGGGGAAGCAGGGACACGAGGGATGACAGACACTGCTTGTGTGAGACCTGACTCGGCCTGGCGCAGCCCCCAGCTGTGCCCAGCAGCTCCTTTTTCCCTTCTCCCCTCACAACCACCCAGCGGCCCCTCATTGTCCCCCGCCCCACAGTGAGACCCTGCCCGTGGAGTACCTGGGGGGGAAGCCACTGTGCATGAACCAGTACTACCAGATCCTGTCCTCCTGCCGAGTGCCGGGCCCCAAGCAGGACTCCGTCATCAACTTCAGCAAGACCAAGAAGCCGCCCATGCACATCACTGTAGTGCACAACTACCAGGTGGGGCCCCATGTGCGGCGGGGCACGGCCAGAAGTCTGCCCCCCGACACACATGCCCGTGTGCCCCCGGGAACCGGCGTGCCCTGGCATCTCCGCCGGGTGACCTGCTCGGCCCCAGCCTCAGGGAGGCCAAGAGGGGCCGTGGGCCTGCCCAGCCTGGGGAGAGCAATGCAGGGTCACCCTCCCCTGTCTCTCACCCCTGGCGTGACCCTGTCACCTCGCTGTGACATCTGGGCTGCCAGGGCCAGGAGGAGGCTGGGGTGGGACGAGACTGCGGCCGGCCTGAGGTCCTCAACACCACCTGCCTGCCCCTGGGCAGTTCTTTGAGCTGGACGTGTACCACAGCGATGGGACGCCCCTCACCTCGGACCAGATCTTCGTGCAGCTGGAGAAGATCTGGAACTCGTCACTGCAAACCAACAAAGAGCCCGTGGGCATCCTCACCTCCAACCACCGCAATTCCTGGGCCAAGGCATATAACACTCTCATCAAAGGTGCCTCCAGAGGTTGGGGAGGGGGAGGCAAGGCCCCCAGCCTGGCCTCTGCCCACATCAGGCCCTGGGTACTTGCTGAATCCTCTCGATTCAGAGCAGGTGTTAGCCTGAGTTCAGGAAACTCAGTTGGGTGGAATTTGTTTCCCTCTGTTAAGTAGCAAGTGGGATGAGAGTCTGATTCCTCTGGCTACAGAGCCCACCACGGACCCTGTGTCAGCCAGGGGCATTGTCCCCAAGTCAGACACCTGCGTGGGATCCCTGACTGCCACCCTGGCTCTCCGTGAGACCCTGGGCTTCCGTGCCCTCATTTCTCAAGTGGGCCAAGTGCCAGGTGTGCCTCACGGGGTGCTGTGGGGCTGCAGGGCCCTGTTGAGTGTAATGCCCTGAAGCCTGTCCCAGGACTCGGCAAATGTTCTGGAGGCCTCCCGAGCTGCCTGACACCCTACTTTGGGCCCTTCTCCACCGTGCCACCCGCAGACAAGGTGAACCGGGACTCGGTGCGTTCCATCCAGAAGAGCATCTTCACCGTGTGCTTGGACGGAGTCATGCCGCGGGTCTCGGAAGACAAGTACCGCAGCCAGGTGGCAGGCCAGATGCTGCACGGGGGCGGCAGCAAGCTCAACAGTGGCAACCGCTGGTTCGACAAGACACTGCAGGTGAGGGCCTGGCGGGGCCTGGGCCCCGCCCACACACATGTCCACGCTTGGCCCCCTACAGCCTTGGGACTTCCTGTCCCTTGCCCGCATTACCTCTAGCACCCCAGCTCGTAAAGCAGATGGAAGCCCATAGGACGCGGCTGTAATTACCAGGCAGTCAGCCTGTTGTTCCTGGGGCCCAGAAACCACGGTCACCCCCAATGCAGCCCTTCAGCACATCAGAGGGAGCCCAGGGCCTATAAAGTGGGGGTTGTGGTGGGACTCCCCAGTAGGAGAGTTTCAGGGACTCTGTGGGGTATTTGAGCATGGGGTGTGCTTAGTGTGGCCTGGGATGGGCCCCAGGCCCCCCATGAGTGCCAGCTCTTGTTAATAGCCGTAATAAGGCAGCTAAGCCCTGAGGTGACTTGAGAGAGGCCCTTCCTGCGGGACCCCACTGAAGAGAGTTTCCAGGGAGCCGGGACTGACTGGTCTCCACGCCCCTCCGCAGTTCATCGTGGCAGAAGATGGCTCCTGCGGGCTCATTTACGAGCACGCAGCCGCCGAGGGCCCCCCCATCATCTCCCTCGTGGACCATGTCATTGAGTACACGTGAGTGTGGGCCCCCACCCTCCACCCACTTCCCCAGTTCTTGGGGACAGGTGACAGACTAGCCTGTGGGGCAATGGCATTTTCCCTATGCCTGGGCCAGAAGTGGGGATGGGTTTTAGAGCCAGACAGACTAGGGTTTGAATTCTGGCTCTGCCACTTCCCAGCCGCATGACCTTGGACAAGTCCTGTCCCCACTCCCTGCCTCCTCCATTTGGCCTTTTAAAAGCCGGAGGTAGTTCCAGAAGAATAAACCCAAGAGTCTCCCTGGGCTGGTCCCCTCCAGCTTCAGGGACCCATCCTCCTCGCCTTCCTCCTGGGGATGGACCCAGGCTCCCCCGGCACTGACGTGAGCCCGAGCCCGTGTATCTGCAGGAAGAAGGCCGAGCTCACACGGTCTCCCATGGTGCCCTTGCCCATGCCCAAGAAGCTGCGGTTCAACATTACCCCTGAAATCAAGAGTGACATTGAGAAGGCCAAGCAGAATCTTAGCATGTGAGTGCCAGGCACTGGGTGGGGGACCCAGCCCCTTGAGTCCAGCCAGCTTTTGTGCCAGGTCTGTTCTCGTACCCAGCTGGTTCTGAGACCTCCCTCCCTGGGCTTGGCAGGACCGCCAAGCACCTGCTCCTCACCCACCTCCTCCCCACCCCCCAGCATGATCCAGGACCTGGACATGATTGTGACAGTATTCCACCACTTCGGGAAGGACTTCCCCAAGTCCGAGAAGCTGAGTCCTGACGCCTTCATCCAGATGGCGCTACAGCTGGCCTACTACAGGTGTGCCCTGCCCTGCCCTGCCCTGCCCTGTCCTGAAGTGCGGATGAGACCTGGGGGCAGAGGTGGGGATGGCCTGCCAGGACTGTGCTCAGCCCCATGTCCCCCCAGGATATACGGGCAGGCCTGTGCCACATATGAGAGTGCCTCCCTGCGCATGTTTCACCTGGGCCGTACTGACACCATCCGCTCAGCCTCCATGGACTCGCTGGCCTTTGTCAAAGCCATGGATGATGCCAATGTGACGGTGAGGGTTCAGGGTGAGGGTGGGTGAGCTGGGCTTAAGACGTCGCCCTTCCTCTTCACTCTGCCAGCACACACTGACGGAGCACCTACTGTACTCCAACCCTGTGGTGGGCAAGAGAATATAATAGAAGATGAAGCCAGGTATTTAGTTCTGAGCTTCCTGGCAGGCCAAGAGAAAAGGGAACTATTCATTCATTCATTCATTCATTCATTCATTCACTCAGCACCAGTGAGCATCTGCCCTAGAGTGATGGTCGTTCTACTTCTTCCTCTCAGAATGTAGCGCTGGGTGGGGGGTGGGGTACTGAGACGGATGGCAGGAACGGAGAAGGGACAGTGCTTCAGCTCCCTCTTCCCCTCACCCCCATCCGCAGGAGCACCAGAAGGTAGAGCTGCTGCGGAATGCCGTGCAGGCCCACCGAGCCTACACTGACCGGGTAAGCAAGGCCTTTCTGTCCCTGCTTACTTAGCCCTTGGCATCTCTGTCCGTCTGCCTGCCCATCCCTACAGCAAATGGCTATTCACCCTTAGCTTGAACAACCCCTCCCCTGAGCCCTGGGGTACCTGGAGCAAGGCTAAACACTCCCATATTAAAGTTGGAGAAACTGAGGCCAAGCCCAGTGACTGCCATGGTCCCAGGTCCCAGGTGAGCCTCTGGTATTGTATCAGGCTCTCCCAGTGCCCTGGAGCCCCTGGAGCACTGGGGGTGCATAGTGGACAGGCAGCAGGGTTCCTGCCATCTGACAGCTCAGGCAACAGTCGGTGGCGCAGAGGCCTGGGTCCCCATCCTGGCTCTGGCTCTGAGTACCTGCGGGCCACGCTCTGCCCGTGTTAAATGCAGATCGCCATGTAGATCCCCTACCGGGGGGTTCAGCGACTGTCGCCATTTTACAAGTTAAGACGCTGAGGTTCCTAGATGTAAGTGACCTGCCAAGGTCCCACAGCCAGAATGGGGCTAGGCCACCCAGCTCCAGGCCTGTGCTCTTAAATGCTACACTGTCCTGCCTCCCTGGGCAGGCCCCAGGCCTCAGTTTCCCCATCTGTGAAGTGAGGACTCTCCTGCCTGGATGCTCTGTTCTCATTCGTCTGAGGGGCCCATGAGGGAAAGATGCGTTGCTGCCACACACTTAGGAGGGCAGCGGTGGCACCCTGTGGTCCCGCAGCCCCTGCTCCTGACCGTGCTCTCTCCTGCAGGCCATCCGCGGGGAGGCCTTCGACCGGCACCTGCTGGGCCTGAAGCTGCAGGCCATCGAGGACCTGGTGAGCATGCCCGACATCTTCATGGACACCTCCTACGCCATCGCCATGCACTTCAACCTCTCCACCAGCCAGGTAGGCCACCACCCCAGAGCCAGCTGGGGGCCCCTGCCCTCTGGGCCCCTGTCCTGTCCCTGGTGCCCCCGGGTAGGATGGAGCAGAACCCCTGGAGCTAGAGCGGGACAGAGGCTGCACTGGCTAGAGCCAAGGTGTAGAACACAGTCAGACTTCGGTGGCGGTATGGCCCACATAGGCTACCACAGGCCGCCGCCAAAGTGGCTGAGTTCTGGCAGAGGAGACGGGTCAAGGGGATTCCCTATAGCCCAGGGGAATCAGGGCCCCCCAGGGGAGAATCAGCTTCATGTATTCCCGGTCAGACATGAAGGAACACCTGATCCACGCCAGCCTATGCTGGGCACTGGGACACAGCAGGGACAACAGTGTCCCTGCTCTAGGGTCTCACAGTGTAGGCTGAAAGCACAGGGACTGAGCTAGTAATGACCCCCGGGAAGTGCTGGGGGGTCATCAGAGTCCCGAGGAGGGAGCAGCTAAAGCCCCCAGGAACGTCAGTGAGGCTGCATGGAAGGGTGACACAGGAACTGTGCCCTAAAGGACCGGAGGGAGTCACCTGTCTGACGGAGAAGGGGGAGGGTGTCTCAGGCAGAGCACAGCAGAACAGAGATGTGCGAAGGCAGGCTGGTGCCACCGAGGGGCTGGAGGGGACCCAACGGGGCAGGGGTGAGAACCTCAGTCCTGTGCCACCGCCAGGTCCCCTCCAAGACAGACTGCGTCATGTTCTTTGGGCCTGTGGTCCCCGACGGCTATGGCATTTGCTATAACCCCGTGGAGTCCCACATCAACTTCTCCGTGTCAGCCTACAACAGCTGTGCCGAAACCAACGCCGCCCGCCTGGCGCACTACCTGGAGAAGGCACTCCTGGACATGCGCACTCTGCTGCAGGGCCACCCCCGGGCCAGGCTCTGAGCCTCCTGTGCTCGGGCCCGCCAGTGCCACAGCCAAGCCACCTTCGGGTGGGTCACCCACCAGTGGTCTGCTCTTTGTTCCTTGTCCCCCGGGGCCCCACAGATCTGACTGAGCCAGGGCCGGCACCACACGCTCGGTGGGGCCTGCAGGCCCAAGCCAAGTGCCTTCCATGGGTCATCCCCGGCACCTGCTGGGGCTGTGTCCTGGGCTACGTTCAGAGGCTGAGCAGGACGTAGGCCCGGGCACCCCATGTGTGCCCCACAGAGGCCATCCCCCACCAGGGTGGGAGATGGGGAGTCCTTTTTTCAGCAGTTCACCTCTGGCCGGTCCCCCCCATCTGCGCAGCCTGGTCAGATCCATACCCTGACCCTCAAACTCCCGAGGACCTAAAGACAGGACTGTCTGGAGTGGGGAGACTCCAGGTAACCCCAAGACTGAGAGGCCAGGGTGCGAGGTGTCCTGGGGAAGGGGAAGCCCGGGGCCGCCCGTCAGCTACCCCGCACCGTGAGGCCATCTCCCACAGGACTGCATGCTCTTTTGAAGAATGTGGCTCAAGAACCCTGCCTCACTCACTTCCACTCGGTTGGATTCCTGAACCACATTCCTGGTTGTATCATAGTAACATGCGAGGTAATTAATAAAAGGAAAATTTGTTGGTAAAGAGACATTCCAGCTCTGGAGGCAGGCAGGTGGGGTGGACACCTAGCCTCCTTCCAGCTTTTCTTGCGTCTGGGAGTTGGTGTCTCAGCAGTCAGGGCCACCAGGGCCAGAGGAGACAAGAGGAGGGGCCCTCGGGCATAGGCCAGGGAGCCGTGGGCCAGTCCAAGACAGCCCCCACCTACGAGAGACTTGGGCCTCTCTAGTACCTTTGGCTGAGGATGGTGACAACTCCCCCATGGGGTTTGGGGCCCTATGGGCCCGGGTCTGGTGGGCTGTGGGGCTGGCAACAGGGCCCAAGGCCTCATCCTGCAGCCTCCCCATGGAGCCCAGCAGGAGTGGTGCCCCAGATCACACGGCCACCTGATCAGAACCCTGAACCTACCTGTCCCCAACCCTAGGCGCCTGGCAGAAACAAGGTGACTTGCTGGTCAGGTGGGCTGTATGTGGAGAGGGGTCGCTCCCTCAGAGGGATACTCTGGCCCTCCCTAAGACACGTAAAAACCCAGAGCAGAGAGAGGCTAGGGGTGCAGTGAGAGAGTGTGAGAGGTGCTTCATGGCCTGGCTGACCTGTGACAGTCACGGGAGGATGGGGCCCTGTGTTTTTCTCCTTTATGCAGATGAGGAAACTGAGGTTCAGGGAGGTTAAGGTCACCAGGCCCCTAAAGAGCCGAGCAGAGATTTCCAGAGGCCATACTTCAGGTCAGGGGACAGGGAGCCCCTGCAGCCAAGGCCCCAGCCCCACGCCCCACCCACTGCGACAATCCAGGGCAGGGGTGAGAAAGGGAGGTTGTGGGTGGAAATGGCCGGGACTCAGGCCTGTGAGCTGGTGAGGAGGGAGGGCAGGGCTGCAGCAGGAAACTGCTGGCTGCACTAGGGCACGGATTGAGTGGAACTAACCTATGTTGGGGACTGGAGCCTACTGGGCCCTACTGAATCTCCCCAGAGCCACAAAAGGGGGGACTCAGCATCCTCGTTCTCCAATGAGGGTGAGAGAGGGTGTGCCACTTGCTCAACATCTCAGGGAGCAAGAAGTGGAGCCCACACAATGGGGCGAGTGGGTGTTGCTCTAGGCCTGGCCGCGCCTCAGGCCCCCAGCAAGGCCGGCGGGGTGGTGCTGGCACATGAATGCTCCTTTCCCAGGCCACGTGTGGGAGGACCAGGAAAAGAACGCAATACACAGCCTGGTGTCCTCATCTCTACAACCATGGGGGTGATGCTGCTCCCTCGGGGGCTACTGCGGGCCCCAGGAAGCAGGGGCCCACAGCAGCTGAGCACCGTGTGAGCGGCACGGGAGTGGGGACGCCGGGGAGGGGGAGGCGAGCAGGCCACGGACACCGCACACTGTCACCTGGGACTCCCAAAACTCCAGTCCTAAGGATCGTTCAGGCCTGCACATGAGGCAGGTCCCCACCCCCCCATTCTCCTTCAGAACCACACAGCACCTCAGGGAAGGCACACCAAGTACCTAAAAGAACCCCAGGCAGTGTCAGGTGGAATGCTTACAGGTCCCTGGGGGACACTGGTGGGGAGCACTGGTGGGGAGGGAAAAGTCAAAGGAACAGACCTCGTAATTACTCCTGAGAGGGTGTGACCTGTGCCCTCGCACTTGGAAGCCAGACAAGCAGGTGCTGGGAGGATGACGCACCTACAGGATTTTTAGACCCACTGCCAAATGTTATGGCAGTGGGCACCTGTGGCTTGGGACGTGATTTCCAGTGTCGGCATCGTGCGTGAAATCCGGAAAGTGCTGCTGGACCCAGGAGAATTCAGGGAACTGACTCAGGTGGCCTTCAAGGGCAACCAGACCCTGACGGCCATGGTGAACTTGATTTGTAAAAGATGAGAAAGAACTGCTCTAAATTAATATACTCTGTGCGGTAGTTATTGGAAATGTGAACACGTAATAAATGAATGAATTAAAGGCTACTTGGCTCTTGCCTAGATCCCCTAAATCACAGGTGTCAAACACAAGGTCTGTGGGCCAAATCCTGCCACCCACCTGGTTTTATCCGGCCCAGCACCTTGTTTCTACCTGGGAGCAGCGCCGAGCTCCTTGCCCCTAGTTAAGGAGCAGCTACATTTTTCAGTCCTACAATTACACTTGGACCTTTGAAGGGGACCGTGAGGCTGATGTGGCCCCCAATAGAAATGAGTTTGACACCCATTTGACAAAAATTTAGGGCCATGAAGTACCTAAATGTTTGTCCAGGTTAGCATGAACTTGACTTTGGCTCTCTTCATGGGGCAAGTGCAGTGGCCAGAAACGTGGCAGGCCTGGTGTGGAGCCTGCCAAAGGGGGTGAGGGCCTGATGGAGGGAGCCACACAGGGGCCACGTTAAAGACCTGGGCTGGACCAGAGCCCCTGAGGAGGGCATTCAGGAAGGGGCCGAGAGGCTAAAGGCGGCCTGACAGTGGAGAGGCTCTGCTGCCTCTGGGCAGGGACCTGGAGCCCGGGCCCAGAGTGGCTGGCCGGGGAGCAGAGAAAAGCAGACATGTCAGGCACCTGGGCTGGAGTCAGCAGACTTCACAACAGCAACAGAAGGGGGGAGGGGGGGGCGCAGGTGGGGGCATGTGTGTCATTTGGGGCGAAAGCAGTTGAGCTGGGACTCAGGACACCCCGGGCTCAGCCCTTTCCTCTCTCCATGTGCACTCTGGGGTTCCTCCGCCCTATCCTCTCCTGCTGTGTCTGGCCTGCTATGGAACATACCTGTTGAGCTCTTATTTTTCAGCTGTCGGATTTTTCCGTTTTGATTCATTTAAAAATCTTCCATGGTTCACCTTATGGTTTCCCCTTCCCTGCTCATTTTCGAGTTTGTCTCTTATTTCCATAAAACACAAAACTTGCGTCTGTGCCCGATTGCTGCAGCGTCCGAGGGGTTTGCAGGTTTGTCTCCAGGACCCGCTTCCCGCTGGTTTAGTCTCGGAGTCGCTCCCTTCCGGGCCGTCTTTGTCGACATTCTGTTCACTGCACTTTAAGAACTACTCACACAAATGACTGAAGTCTAGGAGGTAGGTTCCTTCCTCCCGAGAACCATTTGCTTCTGCCTCACATCTCGGGTGAGGTCGCCTTTATTGAATGTCAAGGTTCTGGGGCCCACAGCCTTCGAGCTCACGGGAGGGCAGTTATTTCTGACCCCTCACCCTAGGGTGTAGGCAGTCTGCATCTCAGCGCTGTGAATCAGGGAAGGATTAGCTCTCCACCGTGGCCAGGGTTCGACTTCAGTCCACCTTACTCCTACAAGGCCTTCAAAACCCCAGCTCAGTTTGCAGTTATTTCTTCCAAAGCAAGATCGACCACACACACACTCAAGCCAGACCAAGTTCCACAAGGACTGGAGGCCCAGGCAGAGGCCTGGGGAGAGCACACTGGCTGCCCCCGGTCCTCCAGGGCTGTCGCATGGAGGAGGAACTAGGCTCACTACAAGCAAGTCTAAAGCCAGCCAGGACCACACAGGGAGGCATACTGGGACGGGAAAAGGGGACACTTCCTAACTACACGGCAGGGAGGTCTCCTCTGATCCCAGTGGGAAACGTCGCGGGGCCATTCAAACTGTGGCTATGGGGGCAGGAGGGACCAGACATCTCGGAGACACTCATGGTACCACGGCTCTAACCGCGTCCTCGACGGCGGGGCGCGCTCTCCAGCCTCCTCTCACAAGCTCAAGTGAACGTGCACTCAAGCGGCTAGAGTTCGAGGTTTTATTTCAAAACAGCAGTAAACAATTTCATTGATTTTTCTTAAACCATCTCACACTTGGCTTGTCTCAGGCAAAACATACAAAATAAGAAGGAAAGAGGAGGGGAGGAAATGTGGGGACTGACCAACCTTCCCCAGAAACAGGCCCCTGGTCCTGGCACCTGGAATGGCTTTTGGACACTGTCTTTAACAAATGAGGAAAGAAAGCACCCAAACATTGTGCTTCAGCAGCAGGTTAGGAACCTCCACAAAGAAAGGGAGGGGCAGAGTTTGAACACAGGTCCCAAGCAGCCTGGGTCAGTTCTAGAAACTTCCAAGAGCCTGGAAGCAGGTCCATCCCACAACTCCATTTCAGAGAGACTCAGAGATCAAGTCCCTGTAGGAAGGACCATCCCAGGCTGGTCAGCGGGGTCTGTGCCCCACACCCCAAACACAGGCAAGGTTCCAGCCCCTCGGAGGGGGTCGGGAAGGACAGGGAATGTTCAGAGAGGAGGGGGAAGGGCAGGGCGGGGGTGGCAGGCACCCACTGCCTGCCCCCTTCCCGGGCTCCCAGTTCCTTTGCATTTTGCCCTTGTGGAGATGAAAGCTAACTGCTCCCAGACGGCAGGACCGGAAAGAGCTGTAAACAGCCTGGGCTCGCTCACCCACGTGTGCAGGCTCCTTTGTCAGAAAGGGACCAGATAAAGCCCTTGTGGTGCAGGGTCGGTTAGGGGCAGGACACAATGACAGCAGCCGAGGGAGGCCGCTCTCTCTGGGCCCTGGCCCCCAGACTAGGAAACACTGAATGAGGCTCCGGAATGGCAATGGTGGCGGGGAGGGCATGGGGTGCTCCCCTGTCCTGGGCCGCCAGGCCACCTTTCAGGCCCACAAAGAGGCAAAGGGCCTGGGCCCCTGGGTACTTGGGGCAGCCACAGCAGAGCAGGCTCTTTTGGCCCCATCTCCAAAATCCTGTCTGCCATTAACAAAACCAAAAAATAAATAGTGTGTATTTTTTACGCCACCTGGACTCCCCGGCCTCACGAGCACAGGTGTGAGCCCTTCTCTTCTACCCCACACCCAGCGCCCACACCAAGGGCACCTTCCGCCCGGCTGGGGGCTGGCAGCAACACACCGAGGCTCTCTGGTCGTGTGGCCCCTGGTAGCAGGCCCTCCAGGGTCCCGGCTGAGGGGCTGACTCAGCCCTTCAGGCCGCCTTGTTCATTAAAATAAAAATAAGAAAAGAAAAGGCTCCACTTGGTGACTCGGGTCTATAGAGGTCTCTGCTTTGTCCCTCCATCACTCCGTCTGTCCTGCAAGGCATAGTGCAGGCCGGCCCTGGAGGCTGGGCCCAGCCCCACTCACCGGTCACTGCAGTTTCGTCCCCAGCTTGCGTTGTCTGTTCCTGCAAAGTGGGGGTGGGGATCTAAAGTGAGGATGCCTGGGGTCAGAGGACAGGGTGCTTGGCATTCAGTGCCCCCTTAGCTGTCCCCTCCCTACCCATAGTCCCAGCAAAATAAGTGAAGGCTCACCCCCAGGAGCCCCAGCAGCTGACTCAGCCAGGCCAATTGGAGTTCCTGCCCTAGAACCCAGCACCTAAAGATGGCCAACCTCTCCAGCTCGCCTACATCACAGATGTCTTGGCCTGGAGTCCAGGAACAGAGCCAGGAGACTGGGGCAGGGGCGAGGGCAAGGGCAGGACGAGAGAAAAGAGGCTGAGGAACCTGGCTGGATTCCAGTTATTTACAGGGAGTTCCCCTTTACAGATGAGCCAGCAGGAGCAGGGCTACTATAATCAACAAAGCAGGCTGTAAGGTAGTGAGTTCTCTATCCGAGAGGTATGCAAACAATGACAGAACTACTGATGGAGGTTATAGAGGAGTTCCGAGTACCTGGTTTGCGGGGGCAGGGGGGTATATCCATGATGGACCCAGGAACCCGAGGGAAGCAGGGATAACCCCCCATGTTCTAGAGAGCCTGGCTGAGGCTCAGAAAGACTGGGGCCGTCTAGAGTCCCAGTTAAATTTCAGGAACCTGACTTAACCCACTGGCCCTGCATGATGTGGCCCTAGCCTCACCTCACACCCCACCCCCTTGCTCCCTGGGCTCCAGCCACCAGCCTGGCCCCAGCGGGGTGGACTCACCACATGTCCTCCTGCCTCGGAAGCTTTGCATACGCTATTCCCTCTTCTGACAGCATTCCCTGCCAAACCCCAACTTGGGCAGGCATAGCTTTCTCTACATTCGAGTCCGTCTCCCCGGGACAGCAGGCCTGCCCACCCTGCTCCCAAGTCGGGTCCTTATCCGGAGCTCCCAAGCCCAGGGCTCTCATTGCACAGACAGGAGCCTTATTCCCTGGCCGCTGGGGCAGCTCTGCTCTCTGCCTACTCTCAGCACACAACCTGGCACTGAGCATGTGCACGTCGAAATTTTGGTAAATGAAGGCAGGCATGACCAGCGGGGTCAGGCAGGGTGGGGCAGGGCCTCTGGGGCAGGGCCACTCGGGGAGCCTGGGCCAGTGGGGGCTTCTCCCCCAATAATGGGATTGCCTGCCCTAACCACCTCAAATCCCCTTTCCTCCTGGATCCAAGGCTTTAAGCTCTTTAGGATAATTTGGATCATGATGCACTAGACACATTCCCAGGCTACTGGGATGCCCTGCCATGCCCTGCCCTGCCCCGGGATTCCTCTCACCAGCTCCTTGGGGAAACCTCGCAGGCTTGCTCTGGAGCCTGACCTCCCTCGGCTCCCCTCTGAGCCCCGGGAGGAGCCAGGCCTTCCCCACCCTAGCTGGCACTCTACCCGGGACCTGGGATGAGTGGAGAGGGAGAGCTCCAACAGGAGGCTCCGAAGTCCAGCTTTGCACCAACTTGCTGTGCAGCTGCACCTGGGTTGACCCGCCTACCGGGAAAGTGTCTGGATTAACCAGCCTAAGGGGTGTCCACACAAAGGCGCCCTGAGAACCCCGGCTGCCCAGCTCTCTGGTTCTGGGCCACAGGGGTTAAAAGCAGAGCTCCGGGCCAGCCAGCCGGGGTTCCCAGCCCAGCTCCCCCACACACGGTCCCTAAGTCATCCCTCAAGGGGCTCCTCATCTCGTCTCTGAGCCACAGCTTTCTCATCGGCAAATGGAGCCCAGGGGAGGACTCAGTGAGGCAGTGCGAGAAAAGTGCTTAGGCAAGGGCCTGGCCCTTGGGGAGCCCTCCAAAAAGGGGAGCAGTGGCTTCTTTGGGGCCATGTCCTGCTGAGCCAGGACCCAGTGATTGCTGAACCCCTAACTCACCTGGCTTCAGCTCGGGTTACTGTGTACTCAAACCAGAGTACGTTGGGAATGAGGCTCGTGTCTCGGATTAGGAAGAACTCAGAGATAGGCCTGCAGAGATAGACACCCAGAACCCCAGGACCATGTCAGGGCTGCCATCAAGCCAGAGTCCCCTATCAGTACCTGGGGCCAGCCACGCACCTTCCCGCAACTGCTCAGAGAGTCTTGCCTGGCCAGTGACCCCAGAGTCACTGAGAGACCCAGATGTGACACTTGTGTCACTAAGGCAGGGGCACTCTCTCATGGTATACACGCAGCTCAGCAGGACTTAGGCTGCTTTCTAAGTCCCTGAGAGCCTAGGTGAGGGCACAGGGTGCCACCTCGGCCTCTGGGCCCAAGGAAACCCTTGGGCAACGGAGAAGCCAGGTGAATGGGGCCTGCAGCTTTATGCCCACCAGAGGCCCAGACACTAGGGCTCTCCCAAGGAGACCAAGGCAGGGGTAGGAGCTCCTGGGTCCTCCCACTGATGGCTTCTTCCGCAAGGGGGGACAGGGACTGTGATGCCTGGGAAGGGGGGAAGGGCGGCAATAGGGGCAGAAAGAGTTACCAGGATGCTATCCTGGGGAACAGAGGGGTGAGGACCTCCTGGGTGAAGGCGAACCAAGCGATGGCCATGAGGCTTCCAGCGATGCCCCCATAGAGCACCTGGCTCCAGGTGTGATATAGCAGGTAGACCCTGGGTCAAGGACAAAGGGAAGTTCATGAATAGGTCTGCACAATGTCCCACATCCAAGCCCTAGCTTCCCAGGGACTGTGAGCATACACAGGGAGACGCACACAGACGGGGACGGACCTCTGTGAACACAGAGCCTCAGACCCACTCCAGATGGAGGCAGGGATTGGGCCCTGACAGCTGCCCTCCCGACCCGAAGCGAGGAGACAGCTCAGCTGAGAGTCGACTCCCTTCTCTCTAGCCCTTGAACTCCGAGGTTCTCTGCAAGGGGTTCCCCCAGGATGCTGGGAATAAATGGCTGATCTGTGGAGGTGGCCCGAACCCTGGGCTCAGCCAGGAGGACAGAGCAAGGACTGGACTACAAGGGGCAGTGGGGCCCTGACCCCGTAAAATGAGAAGCCTGGGACCTCTCTCCCCACCCTGCCCCACAGGCTCCGGGACCCAGGTCCACAGAGAGGTCCGACAGGGACCAAGAATCCAGCAAGAGCCAGTGGGCAGGCTGTGGGGTGGGGGCGCTCCCTCCCTGCGTACCTGCTGTAGGAGACTAGCAGGGCTGCGGCGAGGAGACCCAGGGAGAGCACGTGCCTCCACAGCAAGTCCAGGAACCTGGCATTGTTCGTTTGATGCATTCTGGGAAGACAGGCCTGTCAGATGGCCTCAGCCCACAGCCTGGAGCCCAGGCCTCCCACACAGCTCCTGGCCCCAACCACAGGCTCCCTGGATGCCTGCTGTCCTGTCTGCAGCTCCTCCCACCCCTAGAAGAGGCCAAGCCCCAAGGGGTGTCCAAAGGAGTCTGGGCTGCACCAGGTCAGGGCCACTCCAGCTGGGGGGAAGCTCACCTTAAATACAGGAAAAGAAAGGAATAGACGGAGAAAAACCACATAAACTGGGAATGACTGGAGGGCATCCCGTACTTGGTACCCACTGTCGCGTGGGGGCCTGAGAGAGAGAGAACAGGGCGTGGTGGGAGGATGCAGGTCTCCCAGTCGTGCCCCGACCTCAGGGACCCTGGACCCCTGCACCCTGGGCCCTACCTCCACAGGGCCGAGGCTCCTGGATGACGTGTTTGATCAGCCAGTTGACTCCCTCGTTCAGAGCCAGGCCCCCAAGGAACGAGATCTGCCAGGAAGATGTGTGGTCAGCTGGGCCTCTGTGCCTCCCGGCCACTGCCCAGCCCCATAGGCTGCGGCCTAAGGCTGACCTCCCAGCCCAGCTGGTGACCATCCTGGAGCCAGCCAGGGGGCTCCAACATCTCAGGAAAGGCAGAGGCATGCAGGGGACAGGGCAGCCCCTGGGATGGAATGGTGTGACCCCCCCCTTTCTGGGGTGGGGACAGCAGCAGGTACCAACTCACCGTGTGCAGCTCCCGCTTGAATATGATGAGGGTCACGAAACCGACAATGACAAATATGGGGCTGAGGCTCAGGTAGGCAAGGAGGTGGCCAGAGAGATCACCTGGGTGCAATAGGGAGACTGGGATGAGGACAGAGCATGAGCACCAGAAGTGGGGCTGGCCCCTCTTGCAAGTTAAGTAGGACCTGAGCCAGAAAGGCAGTCCCAGCAGGGCCCGGCATGCAGGGCAGGCAGCTGTGGCCATGTGGGGGACTGGCCTAGCCCAGATACTGCATCCACCACCCTGCCCAGTCAGGGATTTGAAGTGGGCTTGTCTGACCCCAAGGCTGGCCCTGTGCCTGGGGACAGCCCAGCAGGCACACCGGTGCCTCTGGAACACAGGGCTCCAGGGGGCCCAGGACTCTCTGGTCACACAGAGACTTGGGTCTGTGCTTCAGACTCCCACGAGGACCAAGGCCAGGGGTGGGGAGAAGGCTGTGTTGCCCAATATGGATGCCTGTTGCAGGAACAGCTTCTCACTCCCTCTCTAACTGGCAGGAAGTTGGCTCCGTACTGGCTGCCTGCTTTTTTACCATCCTGACAGGCCACGGATGGAGACGGTGTGACGACTGCCAGCCTCTTTTGAGAGATGAGGACACCACAGCCATGCAACAAGGACCACTTTCCCCCTCGAGTCCAAAGGCCACCCTCACCATTCAACACGGGGCAGCCATGTGGCCGCTCTCGGGTCAGAGGGCGTGGCTCAGTCCCCAGGCCAGCACTTGCTGGCTGCATGGCCTCGGGCAAAGACTCCTCATCCCCGAGCCCCCGCTCGCTCATCTGTGAAAAGGGGAAACTAGTGCCCACCCCTGGTGCCTGTGGGACACCCAGCTCGGTCCCTGGAACCAGGATGCTGCCACACTGGGGGCACTGCTCACCCAGAGGCTGGGTGAGCTCGGCACAGGAAATGGCCCACACCACCAGCCTGGTCTCACACAGGCAGCAGGGGAGGTGCCCGCACAGGGCTGAGCCCAGACTCAGGCTGAAGAGATGGGCGCACAGTGGGCCCCACCCACACCCACCCAGGGTAGGGCTGTCTTCGAGTCGGCCTGGGAGAACAGGCCGTCAGGCTCGGCTCAAGTGTTGGTGCTGCCACAGGTCAGATGGGTGACACTGGGTGAGGCTCTTTCCTTTTCTGGGCCTCTGCCTCCTCACTCACAGGATGCCCTGGCCTCTTACAGCCCTGAGATTCTGGGTCTCTCAGCTGCCCAGCTGACCCACAGAGCGCCTGGCAGTGAGGAAGGGGAGTAGCTGGTGCCCCAAACCTGCGGCCATCACCATGGCCTGCCCCCCACACAGTGCTAACCTGGGACCTTCCTGCAGACGCTGTCTGTGACTCTGGCCTCGCCACGCTGCTCCAAGCCCCTCTGTGGCTGCCTCTGCCCTTGGGATAGGTCCCACCTCTGCCCAGCTCATTAAGCAGGCCCAGCCCTGCTCCCCTCCCACCTTGTGCTCCAGTTAGTTCCAGGACCACACTCCAGTTCCCTGCACACTCCACGCTCTGCCCTACTTCTGGACCTTTGCACACACTGCTGCTCCCACTTGGGATGCTGCCTGGGTTAACTGAACGTAAAGTAAGTACCCACCACAGTGGCAGAAAAGACACGTTCCTGCCATTGCAGAGGTCTCAGTATGGTAGGGGATATGCAACCAGGCATCATGCATGATACGCTTGTTAGTGCAGACATCGGGCTGTGCTGGTCTCTGCTTCTACACGTCCTGTAAGAGCAGGGACAGGGGTCTCTTCACACAGCACTCAATGCCCCAGCCCAGCACAGCGCCTGGCACTTAACTAGGCTCAAACGTAATGGTCAGTGACTGGAGAATGTGTGAAGAAAAAGGAAGCAAGGGGTATGAAGACATGCGGAAGGCCATAGAAGAGTCAGCATGGGATGCCCCCAGGCTCAGCCAGGTCCCTCCTCTGGACCCACTGTTCCTACTAAAGAGTCCCTCATCACAGCCTGCATCATACTGCTCACAACTGTGGGGTTCCTGATGCTCCCTTGTGAGACTGTGAGCACCCAGAGAAGCTACTCCGAGGCCAGGCGGGAGAAGCTATGAAGGTGTTGAGGCCTTAGCCAAGTCCCTTTCCTTCTCCAGGCTTTGGTTTCCCTCCTGTAAAGTGGGGTTTCTTCCATAGTCCAGGGCTGCAGGGACTGACCGGTCTGTTCACCATTCTAAACCCAGAGCTAGCCCAGGGCCTACAGGAGGCGCTCAGTGGATACTAGTTGAATGGATGGATGAATGGTGGGCAGGCAAGCTGGCAGGGTCCAGCACCTGGCAGGGCCACCCAACCCCCACAATAACCCAGAACACCCAGGGTCAAAGTTCTCTGGCAGCCAGCCCTGTGGCCCCCAGCAGGGCCAGGTTCTCCCATTTCCCCCCAAAAGAGCAGCATATGAGCAGCATTGAATCCTAGGACAACCAGGATTCAATGAGGGGCTCATCTAATACCCAACCATCCTACCCAGGGAGGGTGGGGTGGGCTTGAGAGGGTCCTGAGAGGATGGGGTATTAACCACAGTTATTTTTTGAATGCGTCCTGTGCACCAGGCACTGCGCTCAGCATTTCTCACGCCCCCTGTTATTTGATTCTCACATCACCACTAGAAGGGAGGCACTGAGATTAGTCCCACTTTAGAGATGAGGTAACTGGGGCACCTACAGGTGAGGTCACTTGCACAAGGCCTAGGCCTGAACTTAAGCCCAGACACCTCTGACCACAAGGCCCAAGCTCTGCAACACTCTACTAGACCGCCTACAGAACGGTAGCTGAAGAACCTCCCAGCTGGAAAACGCTGCGCTTTTAGAGTTGCGTCTGATGGGAAGCCCCAGAAGTCAAGATCCTGGGGGCTGCCTGTCTGACACCGGGTTCCCCTCTGTTGTGGAGCACTTCCCTGCTCAGGGCGTGGCACACCAGAAGTACTCAAACAACGAATAGCTGCCTGGCCTCCGTTTGCACACTTCCAGCAACGAGGAGCTTTTTCTCTTACAGGCAGCCCAAATGCACTGTTTGAAAGAAACAGGCACTCCCTTGCACGCCGGGGAGAGAGTCCGGCCTCTCTGGCTCCGGGGGAGGAGGGCAAGAAGGGCCCAGGTCCAGGGCAGTAATCCTCTCCCGTCTCACACATATCTCCTCCCCATTACAGCCCACCAGTGCCCCAGGACCACGGGGAACACCCCGGCCGCGCAACCGCAGAGTGCGCGAGCGAGCCTCACAATTTCGCCCAGCTCATCGCCGCACCACCGCGCCTGCGCGGCGCGCGCGCCGGCCGAGCCCCTCCATGGCTCACTATTTGACAGTTCCTAGCCCGATACCCCGGGGCCTCCTCCGGGAGCTCGCGCGAACCGGAGCGCCCGCAGCTGAAAGGCCGGCCCGAGGAAGGCATCCTTGGTGCCCGGGCCGCCTCTTACCTGCAGGATATTCGACGTGGGTAAGGGTGACCGGCCGCCATGAAGCGGGGAGCGAGCACTGTCCGTCCGCTGCCATCTTACCCGGAGACCGGGCTTCGCCGAGCAGCCAATGGGGTGTCAGGGGGGCGGTGGTCCTGACCTATCACGCCGGGGTGGCGCCGCGCATCCAATTGGAAGCTGATACAGGTAGCGGCGCAGCCATTCAGCGTGCAGGCCGTAGGGCTGGCCTCAGTGGCCAATCAGAGAGCGAGGCCCCTAGGAGTTTATGAGCCAGCCAAGCCAGCGTCCAATCCGAGGCGAGCGCAGGTAGGTTTCTGGCCAATCAGGGAAGAGGAGGGTTCCAGCCCAGAATAGAGAGCAGAACAGCCAATCAGGATGTGAATCCGGCCCACAGCGTGGGCAGGGCGGGCCAATCAGGCCCTAGCTTGGGGGGCGTGTTGAGCTTTGGTGGGAGCTTTGGTTTGGCTGGGACCTGAGCGAAGTGGAGGCTTCCCCAGTACCCGGAGCCCGCCCTGAGTCGGGGGGACCTGGGCGCCGTTAGGGCGTATGCTGGAAGTGGGGAGGCCACCTCAGCACAATGGGGTCAGGGTCCACACACTTTTAGTTATGAGGAAACTTAAGTTAAAGACCCAGAAGGCACTTATTTTTTTCTTACGTGATGCGAAGAGTGGAAGCTTCACTGAAGTTAAGAAAGACTCTTTCCTTCTTTTATTCCATTAACAAAGACTTATTGATTCAGTCACATTTGTACTGTTTAATGAGGCAGCTTGGAAACATTTTAAACAGGAAGCTGGTTTTCCATCTACCTCAGTTTCCCCAAAGCATTCCACTCAGTAGGCAACAAAGCCCTGCATAAACAGCCACAACTTGCCACCCACCTGTCCCTCTTCTACCCCCACTGTCTCAGAATAGCTTGAGTTACTCATAGTCCAAGCAAAGTGCTGACCCCCTCGGGTCTCCTAGCCTTTGCACATGCTATTCCACTGCCTGGAATGCATCCCCGCCCCCACTTTGCTCAGCCAAATCTGGCTCCGGCGTCAGTTCTCACTTAGAGGTTTCTGTGGCCCCTTGAGGAGCCTCCACTGGGACCCTCTCCTACCCTGGCACTGACCACACTGGACTGTAATCGGTTTCTTCTCTGTGTCTCCCAGTACACAATGGTCCTCCGACTTCATGCACACTAAGACCAGCTTGTAGGAAATGCAGATTCCTGGGTCCCACTAGGGCCTTGGAGTCTACATTCTTACGTGCCCTAGGGTTTTGTTTTTATTTTTAAGATTTTATTTTTAGAGGAAGGGAAGGAGACAGACAGGGAGAGAAGTATCAATGTGTGGTTGCCTCTCACTTGTCCTGTACTGGGGACCTGGCCTGCAATCCAGGCATGTGTCCTAGACTGGGAATCGAACTGGTGACCCTTTGGTTCTCAGGCCTGCCTTCAGTCCACTGAGCTACACCAGCCAGGGCTCTGAGGTTCTGATACAAGTGGTTCCAGCCACACCTGGAGAAGCCCAGGGCACCTTGAAGACAGGGCCTGTTAGTGTATATGGGCCTGGCCCAGGCCAGACCTAGAGCAAGAGCCTGTTAAAGGATATAAATGCTTGTGAAAAGTGCAAGTAAACCAAGGAATCCCACCGACCAGAGTGGGTGGCTCTGAGAGGGTACAGGACAGCTGGAGCCAGGACAGTGGGCTTAGCTGAGAGGACTGGGGATGATGCTGACTCAGAGCCCAGCAGGGAGCCAAGAGGGCCCCCTGGCTCCTCTCAGCTGTGCTCAACTCCCCACCCAGCCCCCTTGGCTTCTCTGGGTCAGCTGGCCCCATTTCCCTGTCACCTGTCGTCAGCTACCTCAGGCACTGCCATTATTAGCTTCTGAGAAGCAGAAGGCACGAGAAGAGTGGGCTGTGAGTTTCCAAGAATAGCCCCCTGGGAAGGGGCAGCCAGCCTGGTCTGGCTGCGTTGCCCCTCCCTGGTTAGTGGCCATTTCAGTGGTGAGCAAATACGCCTAGGGAGGCAAAGCCCCTGAAACCCAGGCCTGTGGGATTGCAGTGCTCTGTCAGGGAAGTGTTCCAAGGCCAGAGTGAAGATGAAGAACTGCAGAAAGACAGGGAGTTATCCAGTGTGGGGTTTTCCTGGCAGAGGGGACAGCAGAACCAAGGGTCCTGAGGCAGGAGTGTGGCTGGGTGAAATGGTCAAGAGCGAGTGAGGGGTTGGGGGAATGGGGATGCGGCAGGGGCTTGCCACCCCCAAAACTTTAAGGGCCACTATTAGTGGTGGGGACAGGCAGGAGCCGGGAAGGATGGGAGCGGTTTGGTCTAGTTGTGCTTTCTTAAAAAATTAAAACATAGCCCTGGCCAGGTAGCTTACTTGGTTAGAGTGTCAGCCCGATAGGCCAAGGTTACGGGTTCAGGGCACATACAAGAAGTGACCGACGAATGCATAAATAGATGGAACAATGAGTCAATGTTTCTCCCTCTCTCTCAAATTAAAACATAACATTTATGCAGGAAATTCCAGAAATTGGATGTGATGATGTTTCAGAAACAAAACACACCTGTGTAAGCAGTCCCCATATCAAGAACCAGGGCCCCAGTAGCCCCTGACACCCCATCTGCTCACCCCGGGGTGACCACCACCCGACATCTAACACCATGTGTGAGTTCGGGCCAGTTTTCTGCTTTTTATCAACACCCTACAGTACAGGGTGGGGTAAAAGTATGTGTACAGTTCCAAGTGTGCAAAACAGTTTATACTTGTACAATATTCATATTTATTAATGACTGTATTATTTTCCATGCAAACAACTATAAACCCCCCTTTGCCCCACCCTGTGTGTACTGTTCATGTGTGGCTTTTTTCACAATTGTGTTTGTGACATTTATCCATACTGTGCCCTCAAGTTGTAATTTGTTCACTCTCAGTGCCGTGTGGTATTGAGTACACCACAGTTTATTTTCCATTTGACTCTTTTTCTTTAAAGATTTTATTTATTTATCTTTAGAGAGAGAGGGAGGGAGGGAGGAAGAGGGAGAGAAACCGCGATGTGCAAGAAGGTTCTTGGATCAGTTGCCTCTCTCATGCCCCCAAGTGGGGACCTGGCCCACAATGGAACCCTGGCTAGCAATGGAACCGACGACCTTTCAGTTCGCAGGGCAGCGTCCAATCCACTGAGCCACACCAGCCAGGGCTTCCATTTGACTTTTAGTGGGCATCTGGGGTGTGTGCAGGTCTGGGGTGGTACAAACAGCACTGCTGAGAACACCCTCGTGCTTATCTTTGGTGTACTTACAGATGCATTTCTGACGGAGATGTGCCTAGGAGCCACTGCAGAGTCCCCGGAAATGGCGGAGGCGACAGGTCAGACCTGGCATGTGGACAAGGGGCCAGGCAGTGTGGGTGTAAACACTGTACAAAGACCCACGAGAGGCTGTGGAAGTCACCAGCCTGCTCCCTAGATGTCCTCAGACAAGCCCCGAGAACCAGGCTTTTCCAGAGTCCCTAGCTGTCCCAAGTAGGGCTGGCCTTTCCTTCTGGCCTCTCCTCTGGCAGAGGTCAGACAGGGCAGCCCTGAAATTAGAAGCACAAAGTGTAACAGTGGTGTGCGCTCCAACGCTTTCACTCTCTGGACCTATTTGCCCAAACTGTGTCAGCCGCTGCCCTCTTAAGTTAGAGGTTTCTCCATTCACCTCGGGAATCTCTGTGTTTGAATTCCTAGGCAGTCCCCTGCCTGTCACAGAAGTGGGCCAGGGTTCCCTCAGGGCCTTCCCAGCCCTGGTCTCCCGGGTTCTGGCTTCTGGGAACATCATGTTATTCTGGAAAGGAAGTAAGTGCTCAAAGACTGATGGGCCGAGGCGGGGGTGTCAAAAGGACCCAGGAGGCAGCTCAAACGGGTTATCGCTGGCCAAATTTGTGGCCATTTGAGCATCAGAAGAGATTATAACTGCCCGTATCACATAAAAGCCCGTGAGTTTACAGCAGTATTCAAAAAACGGAAAAACTCATTGCATTACAGAATGTTAGTCAGCAACAGAGAAATTAATTGGTACATGCCATAAAACGGACAAATCACAAAACGTCATTCGAAACCAAGCATGAGAGACCACGTACGGTAGGATTCCATTTGCAGAATGTCTAAAAGGCGAATGGAGAGAGAAAAGCAGCCGCCAGGGGGCTGGGCAGGGCAGGGGGCAGGGTGCTGGCTGCGGATGGGCACAATGGGGCTTCCCGTGGTGGTGGGAATGAGTCTATCGTGGCAACAGCTGTGCTCCGCAAACTTACTAAGAGAAAAATCATTCAAATGAATGCATTTTATGGCGTACAAATGATACCTTGATAAAGCTGTTTCAGTCAAACCAACCTGCTTTACAGCATTGGAGGTGATCGATCAGCTGGCATCTCTAAAATCGGCAGAGGGAGTCAAACATTTTCCTTTTCAGGTGGAACTCAAGTCCATTAGTTGATCGGAAACTTCTTTTCAGGGCCCAGCAGATATTAGAGAATGACCGAGACATTTTTGAGGTGTGATTATGATGTTTTGGTAATGTCAGAGAACTACCTTATTCAGGTGCTTATGGGTAAAGCACATGTTTGAAACTTCTCCAAAATATATTTTTAAAGACATGGCAAGACGTTAATTACTGACCTTTTCAGTACATTTGAACATTTTCCAAGTTTTTTCTTTTTTTAAGCACCCTTCAAATAAAGCTTGCACTGATCGCCCGTGAACACAGCTGAAGGTCAGGCGGGCTCACACCGGCCACTCCCACCTGTCCAGGCCCTGCGCCCTGGTTCTCACCAGCTCAGGCGGTCAGTGACTGCGCCTGAGTCTTCGCTCCTAGTCTCCTCCACACCCACATCTTGCAGATGTGGGCATGGGCTCAGAAGCCACCCCACCTACATCTGCCTGGGCTAGTCCACGCCCAGGCTGCCCACCCACATCTGTGCCCCCGCATTTCACTGGCCACTCCTTCTCCTCCCCCCTCATGGGTCCTTCCCAAGCCTACAGACCACGTGGACCATGCCAGGCTTAGTGGCCCCAAAAGGACTCACAGCCTCCACCAGGCTGCCCTCGACCCTTGCCCTCCTGGAACCCCCACCAACCGCACCCCAAAGAGAGGATCCCCAGCCTTGGCCCAGGAAGTAAACAGCCAGATGTGTACCCAGCGGCATGGCAACTTGGAAAGAAATCCCTTAAATTGTTTATTCGACTCGAAGGCAACACACAGATGCTCTACCATACAAAAGTCGAAGCCGCGACAGACCGGGTGCCAGAGGCAGTGCATGGACGTGTAAACAGACAAAATGAAAATGCCACTTCTGTGCGATCTGGGAGCAAATCAGTGTGGGCTGGGCCCAGGCCCGAGATTACATTCACAGCGCGGGTTAAGTGCAAATGAACGGAATGTTGGGATGGAGGAGCGCCACCTGGGCCTCCCCTCCCAGGAAGCTGCTGGGTTCAGTCAGACCGAGGTTAGTGTGCAGCAGCCCCCCAGTCTGGGGACTGCGGGGCGGTGGGGGGAGATGCGGGCACGTGGGGGGCGGATTCTAGGAGGAAAGTGGGCTCAGAGGGTGGACCATGCCCAGCATCTCCCTCCCCCATCTCCCTCTCCCTCTGGGACCAAATGGGCAAGATCACCCCTCCCTTGGCTCCCCTCTCCTCTCACCCCTTTGGGAGAGGGGAGCCAGTCCCCCAAATCCAGAGAATGGAGAACCAGGAGAAGGGTATTTCTCTCACACGCCTCTCAATCTGGACCGGGGAAGAACCTCAAAGTAAAGTGTTAAGGCAATAAATAAAACATCCCAGCTCAGGGGAAAACACCCTAAGAGAAGTGGGTCTGCAGGGCCGAGAAACCCTGCGATGTGGGGCAAGTGATGGGACACGTGCTGACTGCCTCCCTCTGAAGACCAGAGAGGCGGTGGGCCCCACGCTGCTGCTGACTAGAGAGCATTTGCACATCTGGCGGAAGGCTAGGTGCCGGGAGATTTCTCATCCTAGGGAGGGCTGTGAGCTGGCCCAGCCCTGCACACCTCCTGACCACCCCCTGTTGGTCCCTGGGCCCCTGCTCCTTGGGCCACCGCCAGTGGCAACACAGGTGACAGGCGGGGTCAGAGCATCCAACTCAGTGCCTGGCACCACCCAGGGAGTCTGGGGCTCACCGAAGGAGGTGAGTAGGGGCGGGAGGACCAGCCCCACCTCCTGTCTTTGGTGGTGGCAGAAGCAGGAGGAGAAATGACAGGCTTTGGCAGGGAGAGGGAATGTCAGAGGACAATGTCCTGGTCTGGTGCTTGGATCTGTCCAGGACCCACTCCCTGCCCAGATGTGAGCACAAGGGGAGCAGGCCCTCCTCTGTCCCACCTCCCGACGGTCCAAGCTTGCTGCGACCAAGGTGCCCACAGCCCCACTCTCCCAGTCTGAGGCCCCCACCCTCCCTTCCTGGAGTTGCAAACTCTCAAGGGTGGTGGCATGGTCATTGCGGATGGCCAGCCACGTGCCTGGATTCTGAGACCTTCAGCCCAGGTTCCTGCTGGCTTAAGACATCAGTGACCCTGACCACAGAGCCCTGCCGTCCCCACCTTTCTCTGCCACCCTCCCTGCTCACTTGTTGGCAGCCCTGGGTGGCGGAAGTTCTTGGGGTCCCACATCCAGGACACCCCAGCTCTACCTGCCCCGATTCTCCTCACAACACCTTCCTCTCTCTCTCTCTCACTACCTTCTTCTCCCGCAGGCCCCACTGGCCACTGGTCCAGCCTCTGCTTCCCCAGGGACAGCCGAGGACAGTCAGCAGGGCCTCTAGGGGCTCCATCCCTCTCCAGGGAAGTTTGTTCCCCAGGCCTCAGGGATTCCCAGGTGACACACACGGGGCAAGGTCAGGGGCAACTGCCCATGGTCACCACAGCCGGGGCTCTGAAGCTGCCAAAAGCCATAGAAGCCAGGCCCCTGGGTGCCAACCCGAAGGAAGAAGGAGGCACCTTCTCTCTGCCATCACCCATGTGGACAAAGCTCCGGCAGCCACCCCTGGCTGGGCAGCCTCCCCAGCCTGCTCCCGCCACTACTGCAGCTCCTCCAGGGGGCCATTCTCTCGGGGTAGCACACCGTTCAGGCCAATGCTGCTGGTCACTGATGTCCCCAGGTAGCCGAGCAGGATCTCGCTTCGGCGCCGGGACAGCTGCAGGATATCGTGCGCCAGCGCCGGCACCGAGGTGTAGCGCACGTTGTCCAGGTCGAACATGTCCCTCAGGTACTGCACGATCTGGTCCTGGGGTGCAGGGCTGGCATGAGACCTGGGCTGACGCCCCTGCCCACCACTGGTGACGTCCAGACCCCCAGAGCTCTCCCGGGGCTTCCTCAGACCCACTGGGCCAGGCTCCCCGTGCAAGGAGCAGCATGTGCTCTCTGCAGGCGCCCCACTGGCCCTTTTGGGTGTGGGGGTAGCAGGCCAGACTCTCACTCCACTCCTGGAACCTTCCAGGGCTCCGATTCCAGGGGCCATGGCAGGCAGGGCACAGGCGGTGACGGCAGCCACAGCGCTCCCCACTTACCTTGAAGAAAGCACAGACCTCGGCGAGCTGGGGCTTGGGTCCAAGGAAGCCGAAGGCCAAGACTGGGCTAACGTGCTCCGATACGGAGTAGAAATGGGAGATGAAGCCATCAGGCACCTGTTGGGGCAGCAAGGCTGAGGCTGGGACCCTGGCACCCTCTTCAGAGCGGGGCTTTAGAGGGAGACCTGGCGCACTCACATCCTCACTGGGTGACCCTGGACAAGTGACTTGGGAAGGCCACGTTCTCACCTCCACAGAACAGGGGGAACCTCTGGGCTGCCGTGAGGGCTGCCCAAGGAGGGATCTGGGGAGGGCTCGGCACAGGAAGTGCCAAGTGTGTGGTGGCAGCTGCTAGTATTAGCTGGGCAGGAGAGCCTGGCTGGTGGAGAGGTACAAAGGACCACAGGCCAGACAGGGCAGCCAGCGCCACCTGGGAGTGCAGATAACTGCAGCCCAGCAGTAGACGGGGCCACAGACTGCCCCCAGCCGGTCCGCCCCCACCCAGACGCCTCGCCCAAGCCAGCTGCCATGCCTGTGTCTGTGCCCGCCCTCCCTCCCTCCAAGGATGCCCTTTCCCCCTTCCGATTCCCTCAGCATTTGCCCGTGTCCCACTCTGCTGAGCCCTGCAGGGCAAGGTGAAGGTGTTCCTGGTCAGGGGAGGGGCACTGGAGGACAGGTGGCCAGTGCTACAACAGAGGCCAAAAGGTGCAGCCAGGCCTGGGGGCTCAGCAAGGCCTCCCCGCACCTGCCCCAACCAGGGGCCAACACGCCCCGAACGGAGGAGCAGCTGAGTGGGCGCTACCCTCAGAGCGCCCCACGGCACTCGCCAAGGGCCCTGTCAGGTCACTCACCATCAGCAGCCTCCTCTTGGCTTTGAGGACTGACCAGCAAGCAGTGGCCAGGGCCTAAATCAAAGATGGGACCCAATGGGCGCCAGAGTGACAGGCTGGGTCACAGCCCCTACCCACCGCCCAGCCCAGGCCCCAGCCCTCGCCCCCAGCAGGAAGATGGGGCTTGTGCCTGCGCTCTGCCTCTCCCCTCCCCTCAACTAGGAATCAGATACACTTAAATCTGAAGCCTGACACTAACGCTGACCCCTGCGGGCCCCGGGACCAGCCCCTAAACATCTCAGGGCCTCCATTTCCTGATCTCTGGAAAGGCTGTGAGCTGGCACCCCATCCCATGCAGGGGGTGTGGGCTCCGCAGTGCCCGCCTGGACACCGCCTGGGGAGACCAGCTCCTGCTGCCCGCCTGGGCTTCCTGAGCGGCACAATTGCCCTGCAGGGCACTGAGCTCAGTGCTCTCCTGCTGTTCCTCTTCCACACTGTAACTTAATTTAATAGGATGCATTAAAATTGAATAGCATTAATGCCAGCACAGAATGAGAATTAAGTAAGTAAAACCATTACAGGGGAGGAAAACGCACAGGCCACTAGCTTTGCCATGTTGCCAAGGAGAGCAGTGGGGTCCCTGCGAGGCTCCTTCGGGACAGAGGAGCAGGGAGTCCGTTCAGTGGGGTGACCACTGACTGAAGGGGGGGAGCCCAGCCTCGGTACCCAAAGCCAAGGGTGGAGGGAATCAGGGGCCAGGCTAACACGCGGGTTCCTGAGTGTGTGTTGGGAGTGGGGGCCACCACCCACCGTCTCCTTGAAGCTGTCCGACAGCCAGCGGTTCCTCAGGACGGCTAGCACTGAGGACGGGGGGTTCTCTAGGTCCTCGAAGGCGTCCATGAGGATGAAGTCCAGCACGATGTCAAAGAAGCTCATGCACACCACCTGTGAGAGGCAGGTTACTCTACGCTCAGGACCACAGACCAGAAGGGAGGCCGGAGGCCAGAGGGGGCAAGGGCGTATGGGGCCACAGGGGGACGCAGACACATCTCTGCTCTGCGACCAGGTGCAGCTGGGGCCATCCCTCTCATGGCCCAGGCCTGGGGCAGGGCAGAAACTGGGGGCTTACGGCAGTGACAGAGCCACCTGAGACCCTCAGAATCAAGGCAGAGCTCAGCACAAGGACCCCCACCCCCCGCTCAGGGTCTCAGGAACTAAGCACAAACCAACTCACCCCTCGGCCCTCCAGCTCCAGCCGAGTGGTAGCCCAGGTCTCCGGGCGCAGGGCATAGCTCAGCATCTCCTCATAGCTCTCCAGGAAGCCTTTGGGGCTCTGTGGGGAGAAGCCCCAGACCCAGCTGGACTAGATCTGCAGGGACAGGCTGGCCCGTGGATGGGGACGTGCCGGGGCAGGGCCAGGGCCGATCGCTGAGCAGCAGCCATGAAGGAAATGAGAGAAGGAGGGTCCCCTGCCCACCTCAATGTGCCTCGGCAGGGACCAGGGCGTTTCCAGAACAGATCCAACACCAGGCGCCCAGCAGCCTCTCACGCCAGCCCATTCCTGAGCACCCACTGCCTTCCAGGAGATGTACACACGCCACAAGAGTAGCTCACTTTGGAAGGATGGGTGAGGATGTGAGGCTGAGTCAGGCAGCCAGAGATCCAAACTGCTATGACCTTGAGACTCACTGGTGAAATGGGAGAAGCTATAGCTCCACACTTGTAGGGCTTTTCCAGGGGACCTGATGAGCTCGTGCAGGTAACACAGTCGGCCCGGTGCCTGGACCTCGGCAGTGAATAGTGCAGGAGCTGCCGGCACACAGGCCGGGTCCCTCACTCTCCGGCACTGCGACGTTCGGCAGGGGCACGACCTGCCGGCGCAGGTGGGCACTTATGGACACGGGAAGTTAGTACGTGCCCGGGACTGGTCTAATGTGGACCAACACACCTAGTTCCTACCGTCCTATGAGGGACACCCTGGCATTATGCCCACTTTACAGATTAGAATACTGAGGTTTCAAGACATCAAGGATGCATCCAAGAGCCGGGCAGCGTGGAGCTGACACCGGAGAGCATGGGCAGGTTGACGCCATTTACACAGAACCACGGGCAGAGGTGGCACCGGAGCGAAGTTCACCGCCATGTGAACAGGGCGGGCGGAGCTCACTGAGCAGTGAGGAGACGCCAGCCCACAAGCGGGATGTGGAGTGAGGGCCGTGCTGGGCCCCCCATGGGAAGAGTCAGGGGAAGCCATCCTAGGGAAAGAGCTGCCTGGCGGGGACTTAGAAGACAGGTGAGCAAGGAAGGGGGGTGGTCGGGGTGGGGAGCTTCCAGACACCAGTATTGTTCCACTTCTGAACCTGGGTACCAGATACACAGCGAACATCTCTTCTCTCGTTAAAACCTACAGATGAACCTTTACACTCTCGTAAGCACATCTTACAATGACGTTAAGAAACGAAGGATCGAGGAAGAGTGGGCCAGGCACGGAGGAACCAGCACAGGCAAAGGCCCTAGTCAGGGAGAAAGTCGGCGTGGCCCAGAAGCCTGGGACCAGTCCGTCCGGACAGGGCAAAGCGCGCAGTGTGGCAGGCCACGAGTGAAGCCTGCTGTCTGCGCCGAGGGCGGCGGGAGCACGGGGGCATTTCACGCAGCTGGGGGACGAGGTCAGAGGTGGGCTTTGGAACTGCTATTCTGGCATTCAAGGAGAAAGGGCCGAGGGGGAAGGCGCCTTCAAGAGTTTTATTCAAACCCATCACAGAGAAGAGACACAGGCGCCCAACGGACATGGAAATCGATGCAGCCTCACTAATGATGAAAGAAACATCAAGCGTGAATACAATAGAGATTAAAAAGATTACTGACATCCAGCATTGGACAGGATGTAAGGAGATGCGCTCCTGTGGTGCTGGGGAGGGCGCGCTGGCCGGCCACCTTTTCACTGCCGGCACCCAGGGCCCAATGCTGCCGCACTACAGCGCTGCCCCCAGCCAGCCTCACTGCACTGGAGACAGCCATAGGGACTGGTTATGACGGTGGTGTCCGTGCCCCTGCAACACGAGGCCCAGGCCGAATGCCCATGCCCGGGAGGACTGGAGAAGCCACAGGCAGCCACCTGGCAGGACGCAACACAACCTGTCGACGTCACTGCTCAGACGGACACAGACACATGAACGAGACACACTCACTCACGGCACAACCCGAGCCTTGGAAATTAAATAACAAGTTCAAGGGTTAAAGTCCACCGAAGTGGGCAGGACAGATACCAGACCGCGGGTAGAGGCTGCCCCTGGCAGTGGGGTTCAGGCAGACTCCCTAGGGTTTGCTATTTCCTAGTTGGTGAATTCTGTAGAGCTGTATTATATTGTAATCAGAAATAAGAAGCAATACAGATCCATATTTTTCAAACTCAGCACAGGAAAAAACTCCAAGCTTTTCCCAGCTCTTCCACAGGATAAAGTCAAAGTTCCCCTGCTTGATTTCAGGTAGTGCTTTTCATTTCTTTTCACATAAAAAATAAAAGTTAAAAACTGAAATAGAACAAGGTTGGGGGGGCAGAAAACCTGAAAGAAGAGCCCCCCGCAGCTACCTTCTCAGCCTTCGTCATGAGGCCCGTCACCATCTGCCGGCCGACCTCCCCGAAGAAAAGCTGGTTACTCTGGTCTTCCAGAACGCCCTACGGAATGGGGGGGGGGGGGGGGCGGGGGGGGGGGGTGAGCTGCCCTGCTGGCAGTCCCCCCAGCCATGAAGAGGGCAGTCCAAGGTGTTGAGCAGGTGACCCACCTGCTTAGGGAGACCTGCCTGCCCGCCCTGCCCCACACCCACCTCGAACGCCTGCCGCACACAATGCAGCTTGGCCAGAAAGTCCTGGTCACTGTAGCAGCCCAGCAGCTCGGTCCTGCGGGGAAGCACAGTCAGTCACGCCACCTGGGCCCCATCCAGGGAAGCTCCCATGGGGTTCTGGGTAGAGCCCCAGGTGGCCCTGCCTTGGCCTGATAGTGTGACCTTGGGCAGACCAAGGCGTACAGCAAGGTCTCCCTCAAAGCACAGAAAGAGGCTGACTGGATGCTCTCCGAGGCTATGTCAGCCTCAGTAGCCCTGGGCACAGCTGGCAGGTCTAGTCACTGGGAGTTGAGCTGACCTTGGCCTCTTTTTGGCCCCAATTAGTGAAGGAGAGAAATGGCCAACGGCTCCCAGTTGGCAGAATGCCAGGGCCGGGGGGCGGGTGGGGGGGGCTGCCACCCAGCTGGGTCTGGCTACCCTTTAGCCAAATCACCAGGACTTCGACTGCGGCTTTTAACTATTTCAGTCCATGAAATTTAAACACACAGATTTTAAATTTGGAGCCATGCCCGAAAGCCAAATTATGAGTTTCATGTCACACAGAAAAGTTAATTTAAAATGAATTAAGAAACCTAAATATACCACAGAAAAGGTTGTATCAGGACACGGGGCCAAGGAACAAGGCCCACTGTGTTTCTGTGGCTGGCCCCTCTGAGGACTTAGAATAAGCACGAAATGTTATTTTACTAATTGTATTAATTTGTCATTGTTAAGAATTAACAATGCCTGTCTCGGTGCTCAGGGCCGTCCCAGGCCTTCCTTGGTGGGGCAGGAGCACCCAGGTGCCAACCCATCACAGCCCTCGGCAAGCCTGGCACAGCCGAGTCCTCACCAAAGACCGGTGGCTTCTCCAGCCTCCTCCAAGGGGGCCGGCGCCTGCCCCACCTGCCCCATGCTCACCTGAGGGTCCGGCAGAGCACCTTCCCCTCCTTCACCAGCTGCAGGGCCTCCTCGTAGGCGGCGGCAGGCCTGGAAAGCGGCACCGGGTAATCGCCAGCCTGCAGAGACTCAAAGAGCTGGGGAGGGGGCAGAGGAAGGGGGAGGGCACGTCAAAGCCTGTGTCAACAGCATCCTGGGGGCTGAGCGCCCATGCCCAGCGGACACCCGAGGGGCCAGCCTCTCAGAGGGGATGTCTGAAGGAGCACTGGCCCAAGAGGCAGAAGGCCTGGGTCCAAATCCATCTCCAGCCCTCGCGTCCCCATCTCCAGGGACTCTTCCTGAAGGAACCTGAGCCCACGTCCTCCCACCAGCAGGCCAGGACAGCGGGGCCTGACACACAGGCCACAGCAGCAGACTACTGCCAAGCAGCGGGCATGCGGCAGAGAAAAGGGAGAGGTCAGCGTGGGCCAGAGCTGGTGAGGGCGGAGACCCCTGCCCTCACCCCTGGACCTACGACCCCTGGCTTCTCAGGCCACCCCGTCCCCAGCAACTGCACGGAGTCCCAGGGAGCAGCACTTGGTGACTGCCAAATTCTGCTTGCATCGGAGAGAATGGCTGCACTTTCCCACGACTACGCTCACCCAGGGTCGCACAGAGGCCCGGCCTCCACTCCACCCACCCCCGTGTCCATCCACCTCCCCGCGTCACCTCGGTGGCAGAGAAGAAGGAGTCCTCCGAGGTCAGGCTGTCCTCGTCGTCTGCCCGCAGACGCAGCGAGCCCTCAGTCAGGGGCAGCATGAGGGTCCGCTCTGTGAAGAGCGGGAAGAGAAGGGCTGAGCCGAGACCCCCGAGACCCCCGAGATCCCTGGCAGGACGCACGTCCTCAGGGCCCAGGACACCGGGCTCCGACGGAGGACGCGGACGAGCACAGCGTGCCCATCTACTGAGCACGTGTGCGTGAAGACCCGGGGCCCTCGCCTCAAATGGATGGTCTCTGTCAACCCTGAGACAACCTGGTAGGGGGGCATAGCGAGGCGTGGAAACGAGGCTGCTGAGGGGACCAGCACACGGCCGCACAGCTGCACCCTGACTCCTGGTGGCCCTGAGCTCCTCAGAGGCAGGCCCCGGCGTGCTGTGTGGCTCTGGGCAGGTCGTTTCCCCTCTCTGACCAGCTGAAACTTGGCCATCGATACCAAAGGGCTTGAGGGGGCCCACAGGCCACTCACTCAGTGTTCCCATCCTCGGTTCCCTGAGAACCGAGGGGGCCTGGACCTTCACAGGCACCTCCAAAAGGCCTGTGAAACCGATCAGCAGAGTCCACCCCCTGAAAGCCCCACCTGCCTTCTCTGCCACATGGGAGGCCGGAGGAAGTGGGACCTCAGACAGGCGAAGCTGCTCAGGGAGGAGGTGTGGGAAAGCACATCACCCTGGATGGCCCGTGCTGGGCCTGTGTCGCCACTGGTAGAGCTGGGTAGCCAGACACTCAGGAGTCCACTGTTCCCCTCGGGGCTGGCGGCACACTTGGGGAGGCTCTGCGGGCCGTCAAACTCACTGCGCAGGGTCTGGCACCCAGCAGCCACTAGGACGACACTGGCTGTTGGTGCGTAATTTCACTCTCCCAGTGACGCCACGCCCCTTCACCCCAGCGGAGCAGGGCAATGGCAGGCGCATGTTCTTGGCCCTTTGGCCTGTTCCAGGCTAATCCTGGGAGCCATCCCGTCCACCCACCTACTGACCACAGGAAAAGACTCAACCCAAAGGCCTAAATAAGCCCAAGGCCTACTCCCAAGGGCACAGGTCCAAGGGCTCCCCAGGGCCTCACCCCAGCCCTGCTCCTGCCTGCCACATATCAGGGCGCACCTCTATCCCATCAGGACCTCAGTTTCCCCATCTGTGCACCAGATCAGAGGCGGTCTGAGGGCCCTGGGGATTCTGGCTTGCCTGATGCACTGAGGGAGTCACGCTCCGGTTCTCTCACTGCCTGCCCACACCAGTGCAGCCCGCGACGGGCCCAGCTCACCCAGGTCCAGCAGCATGCTGTCGGACGGGAAGGTGGACCCAAACTCCTCCTGCAGATGGTAGGCTCGGTGCAGCAGGGACTCCAGCTTCTCCGCAAACTCTCTCCGCTGCGACTCTGGCTGTGGTTGAAAGGGTGGCCATCAATCCAGGCCCTCCAAGCTCCCATGCTCTCACCAAGCATGGGGGGCCCAGCCCCTGCAGGGAGAGGAGCGGGCTCTGAGGTCAGGCAGTGAGAGCACTGGAGCTGCCCAACACAGGAGCCAAATGTGGCTGGTGAGCTCCTGAAATGTGGTCAGTTGCAACTGGATGTGCTGGGAGTAAAAACACACGCCAGATCTCAAACACTTGGCACCGAATGGATAAGTACACACATGCTCAATCTCAGCCACTGTTCGTGTTGATTACCTGTTCAAATGATAGCATTTTGGACATACTAGCTTACATAAACTACTGTATGTTATTAAAATGAACTCATCTGTTTCCTTTTGCTTATTCACATGGTTTCTAGCAACTTTGCAACGAGACACATGGCTTCCTGCCAGCAGTGCTGTCCTGCCCCAGGCCAACCTGGGTTCACACCTTGGCCCCACCAGTTCCGAGTTGTGTGGCCTGGAGCAAAAATCATCCCCATTCTGAGCCTCAGTTTCCTCAGTTTCCCTCCCTGTCAACTGAGTTAAGAGTGCCTACGTCCTAGGACCCTAGGGACGGCACGAAGGAGATAAGCCAGTAAGCGTTAGCTACTGGAATACTTACTGCACTTGCTGCCCTACATTAGGAGAGCAGTCGGGACCCCGGGAAGAGCTGTGTGCAGCTCCTGGGAAGGCGCAGCACCCAAGACTGGCGGCTCGCAGCCCCAGTGACCTCCTCGCTGCCCCTCGCCTCCAGGCCAGGGCACGGGGAAGAAGGGGCCCCGCTCCTCTGACCCCAGGCTCTTCTGGGCTGACAGGCCAGGCACCGGCAGGCCCCGCTCCATTTCCAGAGAGGCTGCCAGGTCCTGCACTTGCATGTAACCAGACCCTGGGGAGCAGACAAGGGCCTACTCGGGCCTGATGCCACTGGGGAGAAAGAGCCGGAAAAGCTCAGCAGGGACATAATGATGTGAATGGCTGCCTTTCACTGAGTGCCTGCCCTGGACCAGGCGCCTGGTCTCTCTCAAAGGCAGGCATTCCTGTGACCCCATTTCACAGAGAACACTCAAGGAGGTTCAGTGGCCCAACCCACCACCAAGAGCCTGGACGAGCTGGGATGCGAGCCCAGGTCATGGGACCCCAGACTCATGGGCTGCTTTGCTCAGCTCTGCCACAGGGTCAGACCCTGCTCCACGTGGCACGAGACTCACAGCTTCAGCTGGGATCTGCCAGCTCTATCTCTGTGAAGTGACCTTGTGTCAGGGAATGGTTTCTTAGCTGTGACACCAGAAGCACCAATGACAAAAGAAAAAATAGAGATACTGAATTTCATTATAATTTAAAAACTTTTGTGCTTCAAAGGTCACCATCAAGAAAGTGAAAAGACAGCCCACCAAATCAGAGGAGGTGTTCGCAAGCCACACCTCTGACAATGGGCTGGCGTCTGGACTATCCAAACAACTCCTACCGCTCGTGATTAAAAAGACAGATACCTGACTGAAAAGCAAAGCAAAGGATCGGAGTATAGATGTCTCCAAATAATATACACAAATGGACAATACGCGCAGGGAACGATGCTCCACATCATTAGCTATCAAGGAAATGCAAACCAAAACCACAGTGAGACACCACTTCACGCCCACTAAGACGGCTGGAATCAAAAAGTCAGACACTAACAAGTGCTGGCAAGGATGCGGGGAATTGGAGCCTCGTCCACTGCTGGTGAGGACGTGCGACGGCGCAGCTGCTTCGGAAGACAGCCTGGCAGTGCCTCAACGTGTCAAACCGAGTCCCATTTGACGGGGCCATTCCACGCCTGAGGACATTCCCAAGAGATTTCAAAATACATGTCAATGCAAAAACTGGTACACAAATATCCACCGCAGTATTTTTCACAAAACACACAATATGGAAACCACACAAATGCCCACCTATGGCAAATGGATAAATAAAATGTGGTCTATCCGTAAACAGAGTATCAGCCAGCAATACACAGAAACGAAGCAGTGACCTACGTCACAAGAAGGGTGCACCTCGAAAGCACTGTTATGTGAACCAGGCCAGGCCAGGGTCTTTGTCCCTAATACAGGAAAGGCCCACAGCCCCACGGCTTACACAAACCCTGCCCATAAGCACGTGCCCAGGGAGAGAAAAGTCGAGCAGTAAAGAAAGGTCCTGAAAAGGACAGGCCATTTTCCACCTTCCCCTGCAGACCCTCTCCTCACAGACCACCACTGAGAGTGTGCTGCGCACCCGTCGGAGGGAAGTAAGAACACACGCGCACACCAGCATCTACTGAGAGGCGCACGGGTGCGTGGCTGTCTTTAGAAAGCCCACCCACGGCCGCGCTACGCCCGCTGCGTCTCGCTGTCCCCACCTGACGCTCACCAGACGGCAGCCTGTCAGCCCACGCAGCTTCCCCCGGCCTTTTAATGGCTGCACAGTGCTCCAGACCCCTGCTGCCGGACAATCAGATAGTTTCCAGTTTTTCAGCTATTACAGAATAACGCCTCAGTGACCGTCCATCCCAGGACATACACTTGCTGTGCTTTATTTTAGCTTTTTTATGTTTTCATTCCTGATGTTGAAATAAAGGTTCATTACAGAAGACTTGGATGATGCCCCCCAAAAAGTACAAAGACAAGACAGAGGCGGCGTAATCCACTCACCTATACACCCAGGCTATTTCCCCTAGTCCCGCAGGAGTGTGTGGTTGGGATCAGCGTGAGCATCGCTGTGATTTCCTAGGTAATTACCACGTGCCAGGCATGCGCTCAGCATGTTACATGAATGTTTTACTTGGCAGGACCGACATCCTGGTCAAGGGGAAAACTCCCGCCCAAGGGGAGGAGTGGCTGGTTGGCAGGAGGCTGGGGCGGGGCTGCAAGGCTGCCTCCTGAAGTCCGGCTGCCCGTCAACCCTCTCCGTGGCTGTGGGTGAGGACCACCTACCTCGGACAGTGCATCTGAAGCGGTCTCAGGGTTCCGGAGGCTGTCCCGTGTGGGTGTGCTGCCGTTGTCCCCCCGCTGCCCCACACTCAGTGCCTGCTCCCATTTCTGCAGAGCCTCCTCGAACAGCTCCATGCCTGAGAGAAGGGAGGGTCAGACTCCCCTCAGAGGGAGAGCAGCTCCGCCCCCGTGTCCCTCGGGAGGGCCCCAAAGGACAAAAACGGCAGGATTTTGTGGGCCAGGTCCTCATCACCTTTTTTTTTTAAATTCTCACCCAAGGATATATTTACTGGTTTTAGGGAAAGAGCAGAGAGGAAAGGAGAGAGAAGAAGAAGCTGCGGGGGGGGGGGGGGGGGGGAATGAGAGGAGACATCCATGTGAAAGAGAAAGGGAAACATGGATGTGAAAGAGAAACATGAGCAGCTGCCTCTTGAACGTGCCCTTACTGGGGATCGAACCTGCAACTTAGGCATGTGCCCTGCCCGGGAATCCAACCCACCCCCCTCGTGTGTACAGGGCATGCTCCCTCCCACTGAGCATCCCAGCCAGGGCCCTGATCACTTTTTTGATCAGTTTACAGGCCTTCAGTCAGATCAGATTTATTCCTAGAGGCCGTCGTCCCCTGTCTGGAAGTGGACGGAAACCACTGAATGGGGGTTTGGGCATGGGGAGGGGGAGGGGTACAAAGAAGCACATGGAGAAGTGTCCTGGGCCCGGCCTGAGCCCCAGAGGCCATTTCCCACCGCCCCACCCCAGGAGAGCCCGAGACCACCTCCTGGCCTGTACCTTGCATGTAGAGACTCTCGGCATTGCCGTCGCTGGTGGTCACAGACTCCTCCATGCCCCTGGCACCCCACGGTCCCGCGCACGCAGCCGTGGGGCTGGATGAGTTCACCGCCACCATCTGGGCACCATGAAGTGCAAAGACCCAAGGGTGAGGGGTGAGGCCTTTCCAGACTCTCTGCAGGACCCTAGTCCCCCCCACTGCCTAACCACGTGCCACACACGCTCTCTCCAGACACTATCCCTGGAGCCACGTCTTCATCAAAACCTGGTCCACCAACCCTACGCACCTGACTACACCTCGCAGAAACTGCTGAGGCGGGAGGAAATACTGAGGCCGACACCCAACCCAGGATCCTGCAGCCTCGTACCAAACCTGCCCCAGGCCCGCTCCCTGCTCTGGGGCTCTGCTACCAGTCAGACAAGGAAGACAAGAAAGCAGTCAGCACACACGGGTTGGCCAGGGACAACTGTCACCCACACCACTCTCCCACGTGAGCGGCCACTTGCCCTGACAGGCTGTGAGTTCCTCCAGGACAAGAGCCATCTCTTGCTTGCCCCTGGGTCCCCAGGGCAGGCCTGGCTCCGAGCTGGGGCTTGGTGCTGACTGAATGTATTAATGAATAGATGAGTAAATGAGCCAAAGTCATTCCCCAGGGAAATTAACCTCTCTCTGTGTTATTTATCTCTGCATCCTTGGCACCCAGCAGAGTCCCTGGCACAAAGCAAATGCTCGCTCAATGTCTAACGAAGGAATGAATGAATGAACGAACTTTCACAGGTAAGTCTTCCCCGAGGCCATACGCTTCTCTTCTGCACCTGCCCACCTTTTCCTCACCGACGCCTGGCACACAGTGACCGTATCTAATGGCCTGCTGGATGGATGGTGCACGAGTGAATGCTAACACGCATGCAGGCATGACGAACGAACGAAGACAGAAGAAAATCTCTACTCCCATTTTCCCACCAGTCTGTAAGGCCCTTGAGAGCAGAGACTGAACCCACCTGGTGGCTAGGGACTAAGCCCTGAGGCCCTGGCAGGCCCCCATCCCCTCCCCCTGCCCCTCCCCGTCCTCACCGAGGCCAAGCTGTGGGAGGAGCCCGAGTGCTTGCTGGGCTCGATGGAGGAGATGCCACTCAGGGTATCGTTACTCTTGCTGCTGGGGCTCTGCACCCTCCGGCTGGGGTAGCCTGCAAGGAACAGGAGAGTAGGGGCTTCCCACCCAGCCTTCGTGCAGGCTGGGCCGGTCCCCCTCCAGGCTGCCCTCCCCTCCTCATCTGGAGCCTGTGCTGACCTTCGAAGTCAGGCCGGCAGCAGGGCACCCCGAGCCGGGCAGTTAGTAGAAGGGTGCTAGGCCGGTGCCCGGCACAGGGCCTGAGGTCCAGAGGTCCAGCTACATTTTTTTAAATTTATTTTTTCTTAAATTGACTTTAAAGAGAGAGAGGAAGGGGGAGAAAGAAACATCAACCTGCTACTCCACCCACCCTTGCACTCGTAGGTGCCCAGACCGGGTACTGAACCCGCAACCCTGGCGATATCAGGAGGACGCTCCAACCAACCAAGCTACCCGGCCAGGGCCTCCCTGGCCTCCTTCTCACTCGACTTGCCCTGTGCTGCTGGTTGAGTGTCTGACTAGGAATTCTCCTCCTTCCAAAAAGGATTCAAGGCAACAACTTTTGTAAGACACACCAAAGATTTTGGGTTTTTTTTTAAGTAAGAGAAGTAAAGAAAGGAAAGTCAGGTGAAACCGGACAGGCGGTGGTACGGGGCAGGCAGGTAAGAGACTGGTGCCAAAGTGGCTCCAGGTTTCCCAGGGGCTGATGCCGAATGGAAACCCAGAGAACCAGCACTTCTCAGGTCCTGTTCTAAAGGAATCTAAAAACGTCTTTTTTACCACTATGAAGATAAAACTTCCCTTTTACGATGGTAATTCACAATGGAAACTCTTTTTCACACAAGGACCCAGATGCTCCCAAGGGTCCTCGGATGATGAGAACAACTGCCACCTACTGGACACATGTTGGGCCACGTCACCCACCAACTTCTTACAAGGATGCAAGGAAGGAGGTTCTACTGTCAACGTCGCTTCCCAGATGACAAGAACTTATACACGATGTCACTAGCCCCCAGTCCCACAGTCAATAGGGGACCAGCTAGGACTTGACTCCAGGCCAGGCCAGGCCCTTGCCCCCCACCTCACACCTACCTTTCTTCACCGATGGCACCTTCCTGGCCATGAGGATGGGGAGGGGCACGGTGCCCAGATGCTCACCTCCCATCTCAGGGCCGACCTGCTTCTTCCTCCGCCTTCGCCTCTTCAGCTGGTGGGCGGCCAGGGCCAAGGCCACAGTCCCTAGGGCCGTGGCAAAGAGGACCTTCCGCAGGCCTGGTGTCAACCGCAGCTGCGAGAACGCAGACTGCAGGAGAAGAGGAGGACAGACGGTTACATCTCCGCAGGAAAGCTCCAGGCAGGCAGGGCCGCCCCGGGAGCACAAAGGAACGGGAAACACATCGGGCACCTGGGGGTATCTGTTGACTAGAAAATGAGAGGCAGCCACCTCAAGACGGGGACCTGGCCAGCCGCCCTGAAATGTGGACCACAGAGGTGTAAAGAGAGGGCCAGGGCTGGCAAAATAATGATGCCAAGGAGAGCACATCTGGGGTTCAGCAGGCACCGCTAACGCCGGCCACGATTCTGACAGCTGCAGTGATTGAGTGCCTACTACGCCGGGGGCTGCACTAGGCCTTTACCTGCGTTTCCTGTCTGAGCGCCCATCCCCTCCAGGTGAGGAGTCTGAGGCTCGCACCGGTTAAGACACATGCTCACGGCGACAGAGAAACAGAAAGTGAACCCCGTCTGCCAGCTCCACTTCTCAATGACTTCCAGAAAACGAAGACATTCAGTCCACCCAACTGTCCTGTCTGTATGCATCCCGGCCCCAACCCCCACTCTCTGCCTGCTGGCCTGGGAGCCCCTCCAGTGGGGCTGCATCCCACTGGGCAGAGCTTTGAAACTCTCAGGAGGCCTGGTCAGCACAGACATTTGAGGATGGCAGGTAAAGACCAGGTAGGGGCTCCGGACCCCAATCCCAGTCCTTCTTACTCTGCACAAGGAGGAGACCCCAGACCCCGAGACCGAAATAACGAGGGCCCAGCTTTCCGGATGCCGAGTGGCTCAGTGTTTCAGGGCCCAGAGTGGTTAAAGGGCAGGACCATGACCCAGCCAACCTTTACCTGCCCAAACGTCGTGTACAGGAACACAGGGATCTCAGCCACCGTCATGGCCAGGGCCTGGATCATGGACATGCCCTCTGTCCTCCGGAACGCCATGGCAGGAACAACACCCCGGGCAAGAGCCCCTGGGACCAAGTGTTCCCAAAGAGAATGTCTTCAACTGGTTGCTGGCTGGGCCCCAGGCACCGTCCACGGCCGGGGAAGACAGGGATGCGCATACCAGAGGGTCCCTCCGCAGAGCTGAGAGGCAGATGACCAAGTCAAACACAAGTACGTGTGCACAGGGGCAGAGAAATGAGCACAAGAGTGCCCCGGGGGGTGAGGCAGGGGTGGAGCCTCCATCTGGAATGCCAGGCCTAGAACCAGGCCCCAGCCTTCTGTGTCCACCAGCAGGAAGGCAGCCAAATGCCCCTCGGACCCTCTCCCCACCATGAGCCCTGGGAGCAGAAGGCAGAGTCTCTGGCACGCTGGCCTGAGGGCAGACCTGGGGACTGAGAGATAGACAGGTCCCTCTCAAATGTGATGGCCTTTTTTTGCTAACCACAAACCTCAGGCCTCTAAAGGGTCAGGCCCTAACTGCGAATCATTATAGTTTTTTCACCACCCACAAAGCCAAGAATGTTTTACTTCCTGTGGCCTGCGTTATGAAAACAGCAGTATATTTCCTCAAATAATAATGGCCACCACAATCTGTGTATATTTTGTGCTCAGTTCTTCACATGTGTTATTTCCCTGAATCATTACAATCCTGTGAAGTAAATGCTCTCTACCTGCCCCCCCGCCAATTTCCAATGGGGAAACTGAGGCTCAGGGAGGCTGTCAGGAGTGCAAAGTTACACAGCTGGTAGGAGGCAGAGTCAGAACTTGGGCCAAGGTCTCTTGGGCCAAGGTCTCTCGGACCTCAGGCTCTGTGCTCAGGGCAACCCGTTCACTAAATATGACGGGGAGCAGGAAGTGGCGAGCCCCAGAGGAACCACAGGCTGCGAGGACAGCCCTCCCCTGGGAGAGATCCCTCTGAGACCCTGCCAGGGTCGCCCGCTGCCCATTCCAAGCCCAAGAAGTGTCCCAACTGTAGATGGCCCGTTCCCAGGGTCCTGCAGGGTGTTCTTCAACCGCCCCCACCACCAAGACCGAGGATGCCTTCAAGGTCTCCCGGGAGCTCAAGCAGAAGGAATACACAGGCCAAAGTCGTTGGACCAGCACAAGAAACAGCTTATCCCCAGTGAGTGGGACGGAAGGACGGAAGGACGACGCTATCAGTCTAGCCCCTACAGCTGGGCTGTGCATGTGTGTGGGGGGTGGGGGTGGCGGAATGTTCTGGGGCTGAGGAAACCGTCATGTCAAGGGTAGGAGACACCCCGTCAGGAGGCTGCACACTGAGCTATGTGACTGCCAGTGGCCAGGGCCAGGGCTCATATCTAAGGCACCCCCTTCGGTGCTGTTCCCGAGCACTGACTACAAGCCAGGCCAGCGACAGGCTCTCCACAGAGGGCTGCAAGTCTAGTCACTCACGGAACCCTCACGACAACCACTGTATAAAATAAGGACACCGAGGCTCCGAGAGGTATGTGAACCGACTGAGGTCACTGACTAAATGGCCAGCCTGGGATGTGGCCTCAGTCCTGGGGGATCCCAAGGCTACGGGTCTCCCCGGAGCTGCCCGCTACAACAGCCACGTCTCCCTCCACGCCACACCCGAAGGAATCGCACGTGGAGTAGTAAAGATGAGCCTGAACACAAACTCCAGGGGTGAGACAGGGCTGAGGGGCCTGGCGTGTGTCCGCAGGCAAGTCAGGAGCAGGTCTGCTGCCCCAAGTGAGGGAAAGAGCTCCAGACACAAGGTGCAACACCCGCCCCCAAGCCTGCTTCACTCCAGGGACGGGTCAGATCCAGATCCAGACCAAACGTGCCCTATCCCACCCCAGGCACCACCCGCAGAGAGGCCTCCATGATGATAAGCCCATGGCAACGTCCCCACCCCACAGACTTTTCTAATGCTATCTCCACCTGGGAAGTCACCCCTCAGGCCCTATAAGCTTGGGCAGGAACCTACTCATTCCACCCAAACCGTGGCACTTACACCCTCAGGCTGGATGCCCACACTCTACACCTGAGAGTGGAGATGTCACTGGACGTCACCTCCTCCCTTGCCCTGGACAATCCCATTAAGGACTCTGGCCTTAACAGTCCTACTTTCTGCCTTGACCTCAGCGACGACCTGGACGCAGACACGCCCTCGAACCACCCTCTGCCCAGTCTACTTCATTCCGCCTGGGACACCTCCCCAGTCCGAGCCGGCCGGGAACTGGGCACCACCACACGGGACCTCGGCAATACCCCCGCCTTCAGAAGCTGCTCACTCCACCCCAGGCAGCTCCTGGAGCAGCCCTCGCCTAGCTCCCTCGTCGTTTGCCCCGACCCCGGGAATATCCTTGAGGGTCCTCCACGTGCCCACGGCCGGCGCACCTGCTCCTTCCATCCCGGGCACTTTCCCAGTTCTGCTCCGATCCCCGCAACGTTCCAGGCCCAGGCACCTCCTTGCTGACCCGGTGCCTTTCGTTCCACGTCTCGCGCCGCCCACGACCAGGTACCTGCTCATTCCAACCCCGGACCTTCTAGTCGGGCTGAGCCGGGACACCGACGCCCCTACCCAGTCCCCCGCGCAGGCCCGGCTCCCGCCCGCCACAAGCCTCAGTCCCGGGCCCGCACGACCGCCCGGCGGGCTCAGCCCCTGCCGCCACTCACCCGGGATCCCATAGCTGCGGAAGGGCAGCGTCTCCTTCCCCGGCGTCCGCGCAACCAACCCCTCGGCCGCTCGAGGGCGTGGCCAACCCCCACTTTGGCCAATGAGCGTTTCTGAACCGTTCCGCGCCGCTCCGAGGGGGTGTGTCACATGACCGATTTAGTCTCAACTCTTCCTCTGCCCCGCCCTCTAAGTGCGGTTGAGACGAGAAAGTGACCTTTTGTCTCCTATGATTGGCCAGAGAGATTATATTGACGCGGGAGGCTGGTTGAGTGGAGCGGAGCCGCACTTAAAGGGGCTGAGGAAAATCAATGAGGTTTTGAAGGGGCTTTGTGGAAGGAAGCTGCGGCAGTCGGAGCCCCGGTGTTTGCCTCCCCTGCCTGTTTGGGGCCCCACAGACAAATCCTTCCTGCCCTTCAAACGCCCATTTTCAAATGCCCCCGCCTCTGACTTCCCACACTATCCTCTTAAACACTTGCCACTTTCCACCTTCTTCTGGAGTTGTTTGCAAAAGTGCTGCATCGCCCCTACCAGACAGTGTCTCCCTGAGAGATGGAGTCAAGAGATTCAATTCTGACCATCCGGAGCAGCGCCTCCTATTAAACACTGGGTTTGGAATCAGGCCGACCTGAGTTGGAATCAAGTTTTACCGCGTCAGCTCTCTGGTCTTTACTCAGTGTACCCCTCTGTAAAAATGGGGGTGGAATCTCGACCTTGCCAGAGTCACAGGGCTTGGGTGGGGCTTGGAAGAAAACTGTGTAGCAGCCCTTTTATAGCTGGGCACATCTAAGTTTTCAAACTATAATTATCAGCAAGGTCATATTCTTTCATTCACTCAACAACTAATATTTCTGTGTGCCAGCCCTTTGGCTGGACATGGGAGCACAGGGGTAGACAAGATATGTAATAAAGATACTTCCATATAATCTTGTGTGATATTGCTGGAATGGGGGAAACTCAGGAATGTGGGGAATACCAAGGGAGACCGGGGCTGTCATGCAGTGCTAAGAGACTCTCGAAAGAAAGGGACATCCAAAGGGAGACCTGAAGAATCAGCAGGAATGAGCTGGACAGGAAGGAGGGGAAGGAGTTGCACAAACAACATGGGATATGCCCCAGAGGCAAGAGAGAATCTGGCCTCTCTGATTCAGGGTGGCAGAGAGAATGGCAGCCAATGAGCCACGGAAGAGGGGGCCAGAGCAAAGGAGAGTGGGCTACATCGCTGGGCCACCGGAGTTCTGGGCTAAAATCCACCACTTCCTTCCCTGTGACCTTGGGCAAACCACTTAACTTCTCTAAACCTCAGCTTCCTCACCCTTAAAATGAGGAGGAGGATGGTTTCTGAGCTGTTATGAGAATCTTACGGGATTATTCACTTGAAAGTTCTCAGTGCTGGGCCCCGTACAGGCTCAGGACACTTTGGCCATTGCTGTTAGAAAAATGGCAATTGTCAGGCGGAGAGCTAGAAGAATAAGTGAAACCAGGGTGTAGACTGGGGACAGCTCTGAGAGCAGCAATAACCAGCGCCTACTGTCTCACTCTCTCCCCTTTACTCCACTGTGTTTCTCTTCCTAGGACTTGTTACCGGACATGTTACGAATCTGTTTGCCCAAGAGGAGAGGGGCACTGCTTTGTCCGCCGCTGCCTGCCTGTTGTCTAGAACAGTCCCCGGCACATAACAGGTGCTAAAAAGTGCTCCCTCCTTGACCAATCCTGAGTCGGCTCCTCTGAGCCCCCTGCTCAGCTAGGCTCAGCCTAGGGCTTCCATCTCCACCCTGGTAGGAACATTCTGCCAGAATGCTGCTGAGTCAGCTTAGCAAAAATCCCCACTGCTGGTATCTGATCATCCTCTATACTTAATGGAGTTCCTTATTCTCCACCCTCCACATCTTATCACCCTGGCTTGCCTTTGGCAAGAATCTCACTAGCCTGGATGCTTCCTCTTGGTCGTTTTCCATCCATTGCCCCCACCCTGCTCCTTGGCTGTAAATGTCCACTTGACGTTGTGTTTGGAGTTGAGCCTGATCTGTCTCCCCTATTGCAAACCCCCACTGTGCTAGCCTCTCTTGAACAAAATCTTCTTTACCATCTCTAACAAGTATCATGAATACTTTTTTTTTCTTTAACAGTGCTCATTGTGAGTTATTGAGTGAATAAATATGTAACTATATTGATATATACCTGTTGAAAGATGACGTTGAGGCAGGAGACAGCATAGGGTGAACTCTGAGACTACGTGGGCGTTACCAGCCGGCTTCTAGCATCCTGGTTGCCAGGAAATTCCTTTTAGCACTTAGGCAGAATGAATAGTAAACCAAGGCAGGGAGGAGGAGGGAGACACACGTCTCACCTGCTGACTCAGCAGTCCTGAGCCTGGTCCAATAATGGTGCCAGGTGTCCCAACGTCACAAGAAACACTATGTTAGCACAGGAAGGAGGGAAGTCCTCGAAATTCTATGGAGTATTTCCACTATCTGGGAAAGAAAGCTTTGAAACTGTGCTTTCATCCCCAGGCCAGGGCCCAAGGTGCCCAAAGAAGCTGCCCATAAGACAACTTTGGTTAATTGCCTACCTGTGGTCACCATCTGTTTTATGAGGGTGTCCCTCATGCTTACAGAAAGAGCCCATGAATAACTTTGGGAACTGTCCCAGCTTTAATTAATTGCCTCCTGGCACGTATCTGTTTTACAATAAACTGAACAAATGGAGCCCTGGCTGGTGTGGCTCAGTGGATTGAGCACTAGCCTGTGAACCGAAAGGTCGCAGGTTCCATTCCCAGTCGGGGCACACGGCTGGGTTGTGGGCCTCATCCCCAGTTGGGGGTATGTGAGAGGAGACCGACTGATGTTTCTTTCCCTCTCTTTCTCCCTCCCTTCTCCTCTCTCTAAAAATAAGTAAATAAAATCTTTTTAAAATACTAAGAAAAGAAAAAGATGAACAAATGTAGTCTGGAACAAGATAAGGATTCAGACTAACAGAACTCCCACCCCACACACATACCTAAGTTTGGGTCGTCATGTTCCCCCAGGGAAAGCTGGTACCACCTTTACCCGCCAATCGACATGTAACTTCTTCACCCCCATCCCGCAAATTATGTAAGTCCTCAGAACAAAGGGCTACCTCTCTTGGCTGTCTGGCCACCCACCTTAGGCCACCTGGCCTCTGGCCACCTGGGACTTGCCACTCCAGCCTTCTCGGCTGCCCTTCCTTTTGCAGCTCTGCTTTGCCCTGAACCTGTGCCTTTCACCCCCTCACCTTAGCTAGGTCCTTTCCCTTACATGGGAGCAGATCACTGATAAACCCTGATTGCATGCTAGTAGATTTGCTGATATGTAATTCTTTACATGCGTCAGCAAGAAGAACCAGGTCCTTCCTGTTGACAATATGGCCGGATGCTGGCTAAATAAATGATAGGGTCAATTATAGGCAGATACTGGTAAGTCAAGGACTTGTGAACACAGACATACACAAAGAAACACATACAGATGATCTCAAAGTGTGTAAGAGACAGGAAGCCGATGATAGCTCCACATACATAATAATTCAGATCAGTGGTTTTGAACCTGGAACGCACATTTAAATCCCCTGGAAGCTTTTCAAAACTCCACCTGCCTGGGCCCCCCCCCCCCCCCCCCGAAAGAACCAGGGCTGGGAGTGGGGCCAGGGTCTGGGTTATCAGCAAAGGCGCAGGTGACTCAAGGCTCCTGTGCACAGACAGGCTGGGGTAGGTGACGGGGAACTGGGGTAAGTGTAGGGAAATAAAGCCAGGCATCCAGGGGACAGAAGCAGGGAGGAGAGCACACCAGTTCAGGAACAGCGCTCTCCACAAGTTTAGAAAGATGAATCCTGCAGGTCGAGAGGTGGAAACAGGTAATTAGTCCTATCTCAAGCCTCACCGGAGGGGGCACTTAACAGCAGACCATCCCTTTGCCTTTCTGGGGCTGTGAGGAGCTAGGTTCAAAGTCATTCTCCACTCCTTCCCCCACGTGGGCAGAATGGAAGCACCCCTCTTCTCTTCCCTTCCTGTAACCCCTCTGTACACCCTCCCCCAACTTTGAGACCTAAGGGCCTGGGGGTAGGGGACAAACAGCGTTTTCCTGCTGTAGTCCCCAGCCGATCTGTCCCCTGGCTCAGTTGTTCTTAGTGTCACCAAGGTCAAGGGGAGAAGAGGAAAGGGTGCTGGAGAGAGCTCAAGGTGGTGATGGTGGCAGTGAGCAGCGCAGAGAGGCCCAGGGCAAAAGAGGTCCAGAAGTAGGGAGATGGAGGGCCAAGCGGAGGAGGGGTTGCAAATGGACAAAGATGAAGAGGCACCAACGGGCGAGGGTCCAAGAGGTGAGGAAGCAAGAGAGGCTCGCCAGGCGGCGTGAGAAGGCCGCAAGGGGCAGCAGCTAGCAGCTCCAGCCCTGCCGCCCCGCCCGGCCCGGGAGGCTCCACCCCCGCACCCCCTGCCCCGCCCTGCGCTCTCCGGCTGGCTCGGCTGCAGCGGCTGCTGCGGGAGGGAGGGCTCGTGGAGGGCGGGCGCACCGGCAGCAGGTGGGCGGGGTGCGGGCCGGCAAAGGCGGGCGGGGGGCGGCAGGCTGCTCTGGGGCCGGGCGCCGCCCGCCGTGCGGTGTGCCATGGACTTCAACATGAAGAAACTGGCGTCGGACGCGGGCATCTTCTTCACTCGGGCGGTGCAGGTGAGGCCGTGCGCCCTGGGCCCCGCGCGGCCGGTTCCCGGGGCCCGGATGTGGGGCGGGCCCGCAGCACCCCTGCAACAGAGCCCGGAGCGCGCAGAAGCCCCTTGAGGCTGCTACCTCCTTCTCCGCTGGGGGGACACCTTAGCCCCACCATGTCTCATTCTCCTTCTGCGCTGCCCAGGAGAGAGAGCTCAAGGCGGCTGGCCACTTTGGCCGCACCCTAGGCGTGGCGCGGGTCCGGGGACTGAGCCGGCCTCGGCCTTGTTGCCTGTGAGGGAAGTATCAGTGTTCATCGTTTCGGCCGGCGGAGTCACCCCGCTGCCCTGGCGCCTGCCCAGGTCCCGGTGGGGGCTCCGCTGAGGAGGGGAGAGGGCACCAAGCGGTGCCTGTCGCCCTGTCCTTGTCCAGCAGTGACTCTGGCTCCCGGCAGGCCTTTGGAGGCCTGAGATCCAGGCCCGAGGACATACGTATCCCCTGCGATCCCTCCTCTGAGCCTCAGTCTCTGCTCCTGTGCAATGGGCTGGTACGAGGTTCCCACAGGTCCCTTTTACACGCTTGGATAGTCAGTCCGGAAGCCAGAGAGCTGGGATAATTTCCTTTCTGCTCCCTAGGAGGCCTATTTCCTCTATTTCCCCAGGCATGGGGGTTGGGGAGAGGGTTGGGGTCTGGCTGGGTACCTTGGGAAGCTGTCCAGACCAGTAATGCTGGGACTGGGACAAGTCCTATCCACTGGGAGGCAGAGAAAGAAACCGAGGCAGCCGAATGTAATGGTGAAGATCCAGAGTCAGCTAGGGCATGGATGCTCCCTCTTGTGACCCTGCAGAAGAGGTTTACCTCTCTGGGTGTCAGTTCCTCCATCTGGAAAATGGGATAAGCGGTCGTCCCACCCCCGGGGTGGATGTGAGGGCCCTCTGGCACTTTGCATGCGTGTGCTCCGTCCAGGCAAGCTCACTATTGGTGTCAATGTGGTGGATACTGCACTTGCGCTGCATGTGACCTTGGGCAAGTCACTCCTGAAGCCTTCATGTCCCCTTTGGTCGTCTGGTGTGCACCAGTCTGCCCCCGCGGCCTTCTGTCCTCCCAGTGCCCTGGGACCAGGCCTGGTGTTTGTCGTTCCCGGGTTTGTTCTCTGGAGGAGCCCAGCCCTAGAGAACAGTCTCTGGGAAGCCCATGTGGCCATGTTTACTAGAAAGCACAGTGTCCCGTTGAGGGCTTGCTGCTCTCGTTCCAAGCCCTGAGCGTGACTCCAGCCCTAGTGGGGATGCTAGGACCCCAGAGCCCCTGGGACAACCCCAGTAGCTTCTGAAAGGTGGGAATCTTCCCCAGTGTTGGTATAGCGACAGTGTTATCTCATACATCTCGGAAGAACCTGATCTGGTTTCCTGCTTCGTGGGGCCCCAGCACCTGACCTGGCCAGGACCGGCAGAGCCTGGGCATGGGAGGCCTGGACCCTGTGGCCTTGCTTCGCCTGGAGGGGGCAGGCCCACTGGGCGGCCCCTCTCGGAGTGGAGTGGGAGCCACCGCCCAGGCCCCAGCCTCCAGGGTGGAGGAGGGAGCTGGGAGCTTTATAAATAGAGGCTTTCTCTGGCTCTGCACGCCCACCCCCTGCTGCTGCCATGTTGCTGGCAGCAGCCTTGGCCTGCAGGCCTTAGCTTCTGAAGCACCGGGTTCTTCCCCTCGCTGGGGATGGGGCAGGGGTGGCAGGCGAGAGGAGCGAGGGGCCTGAAATGGGAAGTACGCAGAACAGGACGCTCAGAGGACCTGCCCAAGGCCTGTCTGTCCTGGGATAGGAGTCAGCCAGGGGGCCTGGGAGGGGTTGCTTTAGCATCAAGGCACGGACAGCTGATCTGTGTAGGTCCCAGGACATGCTGGGTAAGGACATACAGTCCCCGAACTGTGCTTGGAAGTCGGGCAGGGTTTGTGAAGTTGGGAACGGCCCAGCTAAAGGCACTGTGGCAGGAAAGCCTAAGGCATGTCTGTGTAAGATCCAGCGAGGGTAGGAGTGGGCTGTGGAAGTGATCGTGCTAACACCATCAGTTGTAGTTACAGTAATAGTAATAGCAGTGGTAGGAGTAATAATAATAAAAGTCAGGGAGGCAGTGGCCTCGTCATCATCTGAGCCAGGGAGCAGTGGATGTGGGATGGATGCCCAAGAAGTTGGGAAAGCCTGGGAGGACTTTGAACCTGGGTGGATATGAGGTGGGAGGGATGGGTGGCCCCGAAGCTCAGTGGCGAGGGCTGCGGTTAACTTTGGTAAGGCAGGTGCACGTCACCAAGACCCAGGTGACTGGTACCGTTGGGGTTAGGAGGTTCCTAGGTAGCTCCTGAGAGCCAAGGAGGGGCCTGAGGGAGGAGGCCTTTTACTGATGATGCTGCGGACCCCAGCCAACGTTCATCACAGCTGTACTGTGTGTGGCCATAGAACTAAGCACCTTCCAAATATTCTGAGTTAGGTCCTGTTAGCCCCATCCTCCAGGTGGGAGACCAAGGCCCAGAGAGGTGCCTCTCTGAGCCTCAGTTTCCTCATCTGGAAAATGGGGCTAATGCCACAGCCTCCACGGGCTGGGTGAGGTAGGCCTGTTCAGGGCCTGGCTCTGGGAGGCCTCAGTTTGGTGAAGGTGAGGAGGATGAGGAGTCCGGGGAGGTCAGAGGAGGCCGGGAGCAGCTGGTCCCTGGTGGGATCTCAGGCTGTGAGCACAGCCCGCCAGCCCTGCAGGGAGAAACCCAAGCCCTGTTGCATAATTGATGGCCACCTGCGGCCTGATCAGCCACAGGACTATCGGTGGCTGGCCGCCCCCCCTTCCCTTCAGCTGGAGCTGTCCTTGGGCTCTGGATAATTTATTCGCCGAATGGTCTGGGAAGGGCCTCCAGGCCACAAAGACCCTGACTCTAGCACAGTCTGCCCCTTGCTCAGCCTCGGTGGCATCATCTGTGAAATGGGAAATGATGCCCGACCTGCCTCGAAGGGCCCTTAGACCTATGGGTGGATCAGCAGCATAAAGCCCTTAGCCCAGGGTTTGGCCACAGAGGCGGTCAGCTGTATCTGTTGTTATTACCAGTCCTGTTCTTGTGATGGTCACCCTTTTGCTATTTGGCCTTGACTTTGAGCAGGCTCTTTCCCCTGGCTGGAGAGGCCTTCGAGTCCCTGTTTGGAAAGCGGAGACATTCGTCCAAGGGCCCTTCCAGAGCAGAGGGGCCAGGCTGTTTCTGGTCGTTCGTTGGTGGCCCACAAACAGCTCTCGTGGGGGAACAGTGTGACATCCTGGTTCCTGCCTGGCCCTGGTGTGGGGCTGCGGAGCCTTCTGGGCCCTCAGTATGCTCCAAGTTGGCTCTGACGGGCTGGCGGTGTTCCCCGTCCACCATGCCGGGTGGCTGGAGGCCAGCCATGTGGGCCTCCTCCCACGCCGCCCTCGCTTCCCGGCCGTCTCTCCTCCCATCCGCTCCTCACGGCAGCCGTAGCACCTCGCCTCGAATGCCGACACCCTGCCAGACTCCGGCCTGCATGTCTCACCCACGTCTTCCTTCGTTCGGGCTCACAGCCTGTGAAGGGGGTGCTGTTACTTATTATCCTCATTTTTCGGCTCAGGACACCGAGGCTCAGAGAGGTCACGCGGCTCAAGAGCAGCAGAATTCAGACTTGAATCAGGTCCCTCTAGTTCTGAAACCACTCACTCCCCTGGTGCCCTGCCCCAGGCGCTCCCATTCCCCCCACTGAGCCTTCTGATAACCCCAGAAATTGCTTTGTGCTTGTTTATTCCGTGAGCGCTTTCTACCGAATTCTTTCCTGCAGAGTCAGGTTCGGAGGACCCTTCGCAGTGGCTTCCCAATGGTTTCTTACCCCTTTAACTTGTACACCAGATTTTTTTTTTTTACGTTTTTAAAAAATTGCTCACCTGAGGACATTCTTTGATTACTTTTAGTGAGCAAGAGGAAGGGAGGGGGAAGAGAGAGAGAGAAACATCAGTCAGCCTTCTTGTATGCTTCCCAACTGGGGAACGAATCTGTAACCTGGGTATGTGCCCTGATTGGGAATTGAACCTGCGACCTTGTGGTCTATGGGATGTGCTCCAACCAGCTGAGCCACTCAAGCCAGGGCTGTATGCCAGATTTCGTACAAAAGTGCTTTTGGCGGGGGAGAGGTCCATATCTTCGACTGCATTTCCGAAAGAAGCCATGATACCCCAGCTCTGGTCCAGCTGCCTGATTTCACAAAGGGGCAAACTGAGGCCGAGAGCAGGGTCCTGACTTGATCAAGGTTACAGAGCAAGTTGCTAACGGGAAGGGGTAGGTGGGTGGGGCAGGGGCAGTCCTCCCTTCCTCCGTCTGAGCCCTTTCTGTCCCTGGACACTCCCCGCTCCACAGTTCACGGAGGAGAAATTCGGCCAGGCCGAGAAGACCGAGCTTGATGCCCACTTTGAGAACCTCCTGGCCCGGGCGGACAGCACCAAGAACTGGACGGAGAAGATCCTGAGGCAGACGGAGGTGCTTCTGCAGCCCAACCCCAGTGAGTGGACTGGGGCGAGGGCAGGAGGCTGGTGGCTGAGGCTTGCAGGTGGGAGTGGCCAGTGGGTGAGATCTGATTGAGACTTTGGGGGCTTATGGCTGCTGCGGGGGCGGTTCCAGTTAAAGGACACAGAGGTTGGGTTGGTGCTGGGCCCTAAGGCACACTCTCGGGCACAGTGGAAATGCTACGTTTTATGCAGAGGACTTGAAGAAATGCCCGGAAGCTGAAACAGACTTGGGAGGAGAGGCGGGAAGAACGCTGGCCAGGTTCTTCCATGAGAGGGCCTGCCCCGAGTCACACTGGAGCACGGAGCAAGCAGAAGCAGACTGTGGGAGAGCCTGGCACAGGGGTGTCGGGGCAGGGGTGGGGAATGCTGGGCTGCCTGTGAGTCCACTGTGTGCCGGCCCAGCCATCACCGCCCACCGTGGGACCCAGGGCAGGCATTTTGTGTCTCTGAGCTGCGGCTTCCCCCTCTCTAGAGTGAAGGATTCCACAGGGTCGAGGGCCAATCTCATAGGAGTGGGCATCAGCAAGAGAATATTCTGGAAGTCGCCAGGCTGCTACGGGCAGACCCTGCTCTGGGTCTGTTTCTGTCAGCTTGGCTTTCATTCTCGGGTTGGACCAAAGAGCCCTATGACTTGCCGTCTGTCTCCCCGCAGGTGCCCGAGTGGAGGAGTTCCTGTATGAGAAGCTGGACAGGAAGGTGCCCTCAAGGGTCACCAACGGGGAGCTGCTGGCTCAGTACATGGCAGAGGCGGCCAGTGAGCTGGGGCCCACCACTCCCTACGGTGAGCCGGGCCCCGCAGCTGCTGGGCGGTGGGCAGTGGGCAGCACGGTCTCTCCCTCTCTAATTTCCCCTCCCTCCCCACGCCCTCCTCTGGTTGTTTTAATTACACTGATAATTCCTGAATTATGCATTCTAACTGTCCAAACCCAAGCACTGCGGATGAGAATAGAGAAAAGAGTGAGGCCTCTCTTAACCAGTTTGCTTCGTGTGCAGTTGTAATGGGATCACAGTGTGTCCGCTCTGCCACTGACCCTTAAACTTGGCATTGCATTACAGACACCTGTGCACAGGAGCACGTACAGAGCCCCTTGGTGTTTATTTCTTTAATCTGTAGAAAGTTTTATTGAGGTATAACTTACATATCCTAGAGTGCACCTGTTTTGAGTGTGAAGTTCAGTGATTTTTAGTAAATTGAGAGTTGCACAAACATCTCCCCCCCCCAGTTTAAAGAACATTTTCATCATCTGCCAAAAAATCCCTGGTGTCTACTTACATTCATTCTCCCCTCCCAGCCCCAGCCAACCACTAATGTGCTTCGTGGCTCTATCAATTCGCCTGGTCTCAGTATTTCATATAAATGGAGTCGTGCGATGTATTGCTTTTGGTATCTGGCTTCTTCACTTAACATAATGTCTTTGAGGTTCATCCCTGTTATAGCGTGATTTAGGATTTCATTCCTTTTTATTGCTGAAGAGTGTTTCAGTATACGAATATACCACATTTGCTTTATCCATTCACCATTCGTAGACATTTGGGTTATTTCCCTGTAAACTCTTGCGTGCAAACCTTCGCGTGGACAAATGTTTTCACTTCTCCTGGGTGTATACCTAGAAATGCAATTGCTGGGTCATTTGGTAAATTTAAGTTTTTAAGAAAATTACCAAATTCTTTTCCAAAGTGACTGTGTGAATTTTACATTTCCACCAGCATGGTGGTGTTAAATTTCCAGATATTTGTGGATTTTCTAAGCCTCCTTCTGTTGTTGATTTCTAATTTGATTGTACTTCGGTCAGAAAACATACTTCGTATGATTTTAATACTTTTAAACTTATTCAAGCTGCTCCCCCAGTGCTGGACTCAGAGGGAGAGAGTCTATGTAGGTGAGTCCGTGTGGGGGTTCTTTAAGAGGAACTGTTTGGGGCTCCAGTAGTTCCTCCCACTGACTCAATCCCTCCTGGTTTTTGCAGCCAGAAATTGTGGGGACTTATCTTCCTGGCACTGGAACCCTGGGCTGGGGGCCTGCCGTGGGGCTGGGACTCCTTGCTCCTGAGATATCCCTCCCGAATTGTTATCCACCACACGTGGATATGGGACCAGCCCATTCCACGTCTGTCCCCCTCTTACCAGTCTGGATGGATGTGGTTTCTTTAATTCTGTGGTTGACAGACTTTCATTCAACTCGATTTCTGACAGTTCTGGGTGGTGGTGGTTCTATAATTTAGTTGTAATTTTGATGTGGTAGTGTGAGGAGGTGAGCCGTGTTTACTTATGCCGCCATCTTCATTGGAAGTCTTCCTTTTAAATGTATTAAGACTCATTTATGGCTTACAATATGGTCTCTCCTGGAGAATGTTCCATGGTCACTTGAGAAGATTGTATATTATATTGTTGTTGGGTACAGTGAGGACAGATTGGTTGATAGTGCTGTTCAATTTTTCTGAATCCTTGCTGATTTTGTCATGTTGTCCTGTCCATTATTGAGAGTATTGGGGTCTCCAACTGTTTCTATTCAGCTCGCTGCTTCTGTCTTCAATTTGTTGGTGTTTGCTTCATATATTTTGGAGCTCTGTTGTGAGGTCTGTATGTTTAAATTGTATATTTTCCTGATGAATTGGCTCATTTTTGCATCACACTACTCTTTGTCTCGAGTACCTTTATTTTTTGGTCTTCAGGTCCATTTTATCTGATAGTAGTATAGCCACTCTTGTTCTCTGTGGTTATTGTTGGCATGGTATACCATTTGGGGCCCATTTATGTTTTTGAAGTTCCAAGTGTGTCTTATATGTAGCATATATTTGGGTCTTTATTAAAAATTCAATCTGACAGTCTTTGCCTTTTGATTGGACTGTTTAATCCTTTTCCATTTAATGTCAACGTGGTCGGACTTACATAGGCAATTCTGTATTGTTTCCTCTGTGTCTCGGGTCATTTTTGTTCATCTGTCCTCCTTTACTGCCTTCTTTTGTGTTAAATAGATACTTTCTAGAGTTTTAAATTTTTTTGCTTTTCTTTACTTAAAATTTTTTCTAAGTGGTTTTACGTGAATTACATTTTGCATTTGAACCAATCACAAAATGCTTCAGAGTAATGCTGACTCAATGTGAGTGAAACATAGAAACTTTGCTCCAGCATAACTCCATTCCCTCCCTATTCCTTTGTGCCGTTATTATACTACATGTTACATCTTCGTATCCTGTAAGCCCAATAATGCAATTTTATAATTATTGTTTTATGCAATTGTCTTTGAAATCAGTTAAGAGAAAAAATTACATTGTCTTTTATGGTTGTCTATATAATTACCTTTAATGGTACTCTTTATTTTTTTTCCTGTTTTTTAAATTGACTTGAGAGAGAGAGAGAGAGAGACATCAATTTGTCGTTCCACTTTTTTATGCATTCATTGCTTGATTCTTGTATACGCCCTGACGGGGGATTAAACCCTCCACCTTGGCGAATCAGGATGACAGCTAAGCAGCTGAGCTATCAGGCTAGGGTCTCGTTAGTTTTCTTTATAACATTTTTTTCTTATTTTGTTTTATTTATTTTTAGAGAGAAGGAAGGGAAGGGGAAACAACTCTCCCTTAGAGAGGGAGAGAAACAACGACTACCAGAAATACATTGATCACTGATTGGTTACCTCTTACCTCTCGCACACCCCCAACTGGGGACCTGGCCCACAGCCCAGGCATGTGCCCTGACTGGGAATCGAACTGGCAACCCTTTGGTTCACAGGCTGGCGGTCAATCCACTGAGCTACACCAGCCAGGGAAGTTTTCTTTATGACATTTGTAATAGCTGCTTATAGTCTTTTTTGGTCTGCTAAGTCTAACACATGGGCCTCCTTGGAGACAGTGTGTTGATTACTATTTTTTTCCTATGTATTGACCATAGTTACCTGTTTCCTTGCATGTTTCCTAATATCTTGTTGAATCTGGACGTTTTAGATATGTAGCAACTCTGGATTATGATCTCCCTGGGGGTTGTTCTTGCTGTTTGTTGAGAGTCTTGCCTGAACTCAGTGTTCAGTCTGTGTCCCCGCACTATGCAGCTACTGATGCCTCTGCCTTTTTTTATTTTTTAAGCCTAGCTTCCTAGGAGTTGCTTCTAGGTCAGCATATATTAGTAGTGGTCAGCTGGTGATTGGTCAGAGGTCGTGCCTAATACTGCACCATAAAGGCTTTCCTGATGCACTTGCCAGTGGGGTGGGGAGCACATTCAAAGCACTTTACATGTCTGCCCACTGTTCATTGGGTGGGTGTGTGAAGCATCCTGAGCAGGCAGCTGGGGCTCCCTCCACGCAAGCATAGCCTTCCAGACCTCCGGCGGCCTCCGGGAGTTTACCAGGGCTCCCTATGACGGCCTCGTTTCCCCGATCTGCTATTACATTTCTGGCAGGTCTGTTGCTTGTTTCAACTGGCTTTCCAGCTTCATGCTAGCTGGGATGCTGGCCTTTCCCAATTGTCTGCCACGAGATAGCTGTTGTTTTTGACAGCGTCAAGGGTTTTTCTGGGCCCCAGCAGCCGAGTTGACAGCCCCAGGGCTTGTCTCTCCCTGGAAGAGCTCCAGCATCACAGAGCTGGAGGAGGTGGGAGCACCCCCAGGATACGAAGGCAGGGCTCTGCCATTGTTCTTACCAAGGTCCAGTAGTTCTGGGATAAATGTGTCTCAATTTGTTGTTTGCCTTTTGTCAATTTCTGGAACCCAGAAATGGTTGTTTTTGACAACTCTGTCCAGTTTCCTTTACTGCTCTTTGGGGAGAAGATTCGTGGTGCTCCTTTCTCTGTCATCCCCAAAATTGCCCCCACCCCCCATCCTTTTAAGGGCAGTGTGATGTTCTGTGTTATGAATGTCCCACTATTTATTTGTCAGTCCCCAGTTGATGGATATGTAGATTGAGTCCACGTTTGTCTGGATCAGCCGCTCTGCACATAGCAACCTGGGGTTTGCCTCTTCAGCACGTCTCTTTCTGAGCTCCCCGCTGCATCCTGGGGTCAGGGCAGCCTCAGCCTGACTCCCTCCTCACCTTTGATGCTGTGTCCTCAGGGAAGACGCTGATCAAGGTGGCGGAAGCAGAGAAGCGCCTGGGAGCCGCAGAGCGGGATTTTATCCACACAGCCTCCATCAACTTCCTCACGCCCCTGCGCAACTTCCTGGAAGGGGACTGGAAGACAATCTCGGTGAGGGATCTGGGACCGCCCTGCCTCCTCGTATCCTCCCCTGTAGGGAACTCAGCATCCCTGGGGTCTCCTCAGCCATGGCTCTTGTGGACTGAGTTCCTTAGAGTGGATGCCCTTCCTTCCCTGGGCCTCAGTTTCCCTGTCTTGAACAGCTGGCCCAGGGTGGCCCAGCGTCTCATTGCTCCCTGTTCCTTGTCCGCAGAAGGAGAGGCGGCTCCTCCAAAACCGGCGTCTAGACTTGGATGCCTGCAAAGCACGACTAAAGAAGGCCAAGGCCGCAGAAGCCAAAGCCACGGTGGGTGTCCCTGCTGGCCCCCACCCCTGGCCATGGGGGGCGCTGCAGGGACCTGGTGTTGGCATGACTTCTTTCCCCTGCTCTTGCCTGGAGAGGCCTGGCTGGGGGTGCTGGTCTGGGCCGGCCACTTCAGGTCGCACCTCTAAGGGAACCCTGAGCTCTGGGTCCCAGGGATGACATTGATGGGGTGGGCCAGCCAGCAGCACCCCGACCTGGGCCCAGGGCACCCTGCAGCCTCTCCGGACAGACATAGTTGGAGTCCCTCGTGTGCCCTTGCCCACCCTCCCAGGATGCTCGGCTCTGTCCCCGGCTCTGCCAGGGCATGGCTCCCCCTTACTAACTCCTGCTGCTGCAGCGCTGGTCCCAGGGTGCCCGCGCTCAGGTCCCCTGCCATGGTGTGAGAACCCCGGAGCTGGACTGCCTGCCTGCTCAGGAGCATGTCCAAGGGGCCCCTTCAGGTGGCCATAGGAGCCTGGATAGGGGCTATCCCTTCACACTCTGCCCACTGAGGCCTGTGCGGCCTGGATGGGCCAGTGGGGTGCAGCATGGCACAGTTTGATCAGGGTTGGCAGAAGCACACTCCTGTCAAGGAGGCCAAGCACACTCTCAGCATGCCAGTCTGCGTGTGGGTGTGGGGGCCTAAAGGCCCCCTCAGGCCCCAAGGGGGGAATACCTCGTGCAGGGCATGCTGGGAAACCTGTGCCTGCCAAGGAAGGCCAGGCCTGGCCCAGACACCCAGCAGCTGCTCATGGGAGTCCTGGCCCCAAACCCTGTGTGCGTGCCCCCTCTCCCTGCGTGGGCCTCCATCAAGAGCCGGGGACAGGGTCTCAGCTCATCTGGGTGTGTGGGGTCCAGGTTGGAGGCAGGGGTTCAGCCACTGGAATCTTGTTCGGGTTGGGTAGATGACCTATGGCTATTAGGATGACCTAACTAAGTCACCTGCACAGGACAACTTCCCTGTCACTCTGGAAAAGCTTGGCCAGAACAAGCTTTTCCTCCATCAGCCAGACCAGGGGAGCCCTCCTTTAGTCACTGGAGCGGCACGACCTCTCCTCCAGTTGGTCAGCCCCATGAGGCCTCTGGGTGAGTCCGGGGTACCCTCCCCAGAGCTGGGACCCGGGTAGCCCAGGTGCAGAGTCCCGGAGGACCAGCAGTTCACTGCCTCGTCCCCACCCTTTCCAAGCACACACACACACACACACATGAACCAGGACGCTTTCCAGAGGGCGGGGTGTGCATGTCCATCTGCCTGTCTGAGTAGCATCCTCTCTTGCGGGGGCCCGGGGAGCCTGCTCCCGCCTGTGCTGTGGACTCACTAACTCTTTGTTTTTGTTCCTTTCCGTCCTGCTTTGGGTAACTTGGCTCAGTGTGAGGGAGATGTGAGTATACCTGTCCCACGTGCTGTGCTGCTTCTGGTTTGCCCACCTGGCCCGGGGCCCACAGTGCCGTGGCCAGCGCGGGCACGGCCCTGGGGCCTTTTGCAAGCAGCTGGTCTCCCCATCAGAGCTTCTACCATGAGTAGCCTCTGTTTTGGGGGGATGCCAGGCATTGGAGCCTGTGAGTCAGCTTTTTGCAAATGTTGAAAGCCTGTCACTCTGTCCATCCATGCATCCATCTGTCCACCTTCATTGTGGGGGAGGGGCCTGGTCCTTTCTGCAGGAGTGAGAGACGTGTGCAGAGATTCTGGGGTGGAGACGGCTGTGGGGGGTGCGGTTTGTTTGGAAGACTGGGTCTAACTGGGACGTCTCAGCGAGGCTGGGGTCCCAGGAGCAGTGGGCCTTGACCTCTGAGCCAGGGGCTGGATCCAGCCTGTGGCTTGCCCAGAGGCCAGGTCTGTGACAGCAGCCACAGGCTGTCTCCTTGTCACATCTCATTTCCTGGCCTCTCCAACGTGTCTACCCCAACTCGGTCTCGTCTTTACCTTCCTGGTCTCTAAGCCCACCTCCTCTCCAGGTGGTGGGTGTGGGAAGAGGGTCCGTGCTGTGTTTGTCTGTAGCCTCCTGGCCCCAGCCCAGCTCCGGCCCACCGTGACCCCTCTCCCCCCATGAACTCTGTTCCCACTAGACGGTGCCTGACTTTCAGGAGACTAGACCTCGTAATTACATTCTCTCCGCCAGCGCCTCCGCGGTAAGCGCCCCTACCCCACCCTCCCCTGGGCCTCTCCCGGCCCCTCCCATACCTCGGGGGCTGCTGCCTAGCAGACAGGAGCCAGAGGTTTCTGAGGCAGGGGGGCTGCCCTTCTGGTCGGCCAGTCCCAGGAGTGCCATCTCCTGCCCATCCCTGTGCCCTGTGCTCATGTGGCTGGCCTTGCTTCTCCCTGCAAAGGTAGAGACCTCTACACTGAAGGTGGAGACCAGACCAGCTGCCCTGAGCAGTGTGGTGAACTTAGGATGGCAGCTGCCCTATCTCCAGTGGGTCAGAGAGTCTGCACACCCCCACACATGGCCCTGACCGCCCCCCACCACAGCAGGCACTACCCGCCACCCCACACACCATCCATGACTACTGGGCCCTGTGCATGCAGCCCCGAGGAGAGAAGAGGCCAGGGCCTGGCCTGCTACACATTCACAGACCCCTACAGACAGGTGACAAGGATGGCGCAGGTCATCTGGCTGCGTGGGTGTCACCCATGCTAGGTGTCTCGGGGGTGAGGAGGCTGTGAGAATGAACGGGGAGAGTACAAGGAGCAGCCTGTGCCAGGGCCCAGGGGTCTGGGTCCAGGGTGTGTCCTGAAGTGGACTACAACCGAGCGTGGGGGCCGGGTGGGTGGGGGCGGGACTCTGAATGGCTGGGTGTCTTCTCGCTCTCCGTTACTGAGATATTTGGCATTTACTGTTTAGTTTGGGAAATGGGCCATTCACACATATCCCATCAGTGATGTCGGTCACAACCCACAACCACTGCTGTGCCTTCCTCTGCCTTCTCTCTCTGCTTCCATGTCCCCCATGGGTAACATCCTCCCGCACAGACCCTCTGGCTCTTCCTCACCTCTGTCACAAGCATGTTGCCGTGTGCATTCTTGTGGTCATTCAGTGGCTGGGCCATCACCCCTCGGGGGCGTCAACCACAGTTTAGTCCACTGGGCCCACCTGCTGGGCACGCACCCTCCGTCTGGGCTGGTGGAGGTGGCTTCCCGCAACCCGACTCCCTAAGCAGCACTGTGGTAGGACCCCTTCCCCCAGGGCAGGTCTCGTCTCCACTAGCGCCCTGCAGCGGGGCGCACAAAGGGTCTCCTGAGCCCTGGTGGGAGGAGGGGTCTTTCTTCTCTAGACACTTCCGTCCCCTTTCTGGACTGAATGAAAGGGGGAATGTCCTGGAGGGTGGCGACTGCCCGCTTTGTTTCTTTGCTCTCCAATGCCAGTGACTCGGGCACGAGGCTGCCTTCCTCTGCTGAAGCACAGAAAGGTTCAGTGACTGACACAGGGTTACACAGTCCTGCCTCCCAACCCAGCAGACTTAGCCCAGTGTCAGGGTGGGGCTGGGGGACATTTGGTCTCCCTCGAGTCCTCGTCAGGGCCCGGGGCTCGCATAACAGGAGAAACCCAAGCAGGACTTTCCAGCTGGCTGCCCCCTCCCTGCATGCGGCATGCTGGACTGGACTGTGATTGAAAGTGTGACCGCCCCAGGCCTCAGCCCAGCCTCAGCTCTGGGTTGAGTTGGGGGAGGGCAGGGGTGTGGAGAGGTTGGGGATCTCGAGGAGCTTGGGCAGGGCACAGGCTCTGGGGTACAGCTGTCTTCCCTTGCCTGCTGTCCCCTGCTGACCGGTACCCCCCTCCCACCTCCGCTCACCGGCCCTGTTGTGGTCCCTGCAGCTCTGGAATGATGAGGTGGACAAGGTGAGTGGGGCTGGAGGGCTTGGGGGAAGACACTTGAAGGGAGTGGGAAGTGGGAGGCGGAGCACTGCTGCTGTGGCAGGGCTCAGGTCTGTTTCTAGTTCTGGGTCTGTGCCCCTGCCCCCTGGGGCTGCTGTGGGGGTTGTAGCTTCCCCTTTATGGGGAGACTACCTCCATAGTGGGCTCCCAGAGGTGACTGTGGGTTGGATTTTCCCCTGGTGGGTGGTGTCAGTGGGGGGAGTCTGGGCACAGCCCCTGAGGGTCTGTCTCTGTGACTGCTCTCCAGGGACTGGGCCTCGGGGGGCCTGCAGGCTGTCACTCCCCCTGGGGGTGGGGCTCCCAGCCTGAAGTTGGGTGGGAAGTACAACCCTGCCACCCAGATGTCCATCCGCATCCCCACAGGGAAGTGACATCTGCCAGGGAGGGGAGAAGCAGGCCACTCCTGGGAGGGCCTTGGCACAGGAGAAGGTGATAGGGAGGGAAGCTGGGGGCCATTGTCACTCTCACACTGTCACCACACTCTCCCCAGTCTGAGCAGGAGCTCCGAGTGGCCCAGACAGAGTTTGACCGGCAGGCAGAGGTGACCCGTCTCTTGCTGGAGGGAATCAGTAGCACCCACGTGAGTCCTGTTCCCACTTGCTCCATCATCCACTTTGTTACCCCTCACGTCCCCACTGTCCCCACTGCAATCGTCCATAATGACGCGTGAGCAAACCTGGATCTCGGAAATAGGAGGGTCGGGTCGTGCTTGAGCCCATGGTCTATAAGAGGGTAAATTAGTTCTGAAAGAGCAAGTTCCAAAAGGTGGGAACCTCTCTCCTCAGTAAGGAGCAAGAGGTGGGGGCAGAAGCCCCTGGAACGCTGTGCTGGGGTGGGAGTGGAATGTGTCACCCTGACACCCCTCCCGGCCCGTCACCACTGGCTTCTTGCCCACACAGGTGAACCACCTTCGCTGTCTGCATGAGTTCGTTGAGTCTCAGACAACTTACTATGCGCAGTGCTACCGCCACATGCTGGACTTACAGAAACAGCTGGGCAGGTGCCCACTGGGGTCCCCTGGCTCCCAGGCCCAATGAGCAGCCCCACCTCCCTCAGGCGAGAGCCTTCTCCCAAGCCAGAACACCCCACGGCACACAGGGCGGGTTGGAGGGCTGCCAGCTGAGGCCCTGCCCGGAGCCCTCTCTGGTGGGCCATCACACCCCTCACTGGATGACAGTGAGGGCCCTGGTCTTGGGTACCTCTGAGTGCTTTCTCAAGTGCAGGGTGGGAGGTGTCAGGGACAGGGCCCGGAGCCTCTCACTTTCCCCTTGCTTCACTTTTCCCTTCATGCTGCCAGCTCCCAGGGAGCCATGTAAGTAGCTGGGGTCTCCTGGCCTCTGTGGTGGGCTCCCCTGGTGTTCTGGGGGCACATGGGACTGGACATGGCTCCCAGCTACTGAGATGTGCCATCTACTCTCCAGATTTCCAGGCACCTTCGTGGGCACTACAGAGCCCGCCTCCCCGCCCCTCAGCAGCACCTCGCCCACCACCACTGCGGCCACCATGCCTATGGAGCCCTCGGTGTCAGGCCTAGCCCCTCCAGGAGAGGCCGCGCTCTGCCTGGAGGAGGTGGCGCCACCCGCCAGTGGAACCCGCAAGGCCCGGGTCCTCTATGACTATGAGGCAGCGGACAGCAGTGAGCTGGCCCTGCTGGCTGATGAGGTGGGTCCAGTGCCACAAGGATGGCGGGAGGAGCCTGGCTCAGGGGCCCTGGGACCTGAACTGGGCACATTGGGCCTGCGGACCCCACGCCACTGCCTTTGTCTCTGAGGGGCCCTGGGGGAGAGGCTGAGGCCAGGGGATTCCTTGGGGAGCTGTAGAACCCATGAGGAGATGAATGCCCACCTCTGGAGTGCAGGTGCCCATGTATCACAGTGGGGTCACAACCTTGTCCCCATTTATTCCTGGACCAGTTCCACCCTAACCAGCCAGAGCGCGACCTTCCCTTTCTGCTTTCCTCTTTAGCTCATCACTGTCTACAGCCTGCCTGGCATGGACCCCGACTGGCTCATCGGCGAGAGGGGCAACAAGAAGGGCAAGGTCCCTGTCACCTACTTGGAACTGCTCAGCTAAGCAGGACCTCCCCAGGCCCCTGCTTGTCCCGGCCTGGGCAGGACAGGATGGCTGCAGCCCTGCTGTTTGTCTTGTCTGCTGGTGACCAGCCTCAGGGTGGGGAGACCAACCCCTTCCTGTCCCTGCCCTGTCGCCAGCTGTGAGGGGTCTCAGAGATTGAATGTCCCTGCCCCTCCCCCAGCCCTGCTTCTGACCTGGTTCTGGAGCTCCGATCATGCCTGCATCCCTGAGCACCCCAGCCTTCCTGGCTCCTCTGATGAGGGAGGTGCTGGCTGCAGCGTCCACACTCAGCACCTCGGCCTGTGGGGGTCAGCGTCGAGGGCCTGAGGAAGCCCTGGGGTTCACCCTTGGCAAAGAGAGCACCTGCCTTTAGTTGCCAAAAGCAGCAAAGGGGGAAGGGCAGGCAGGTCTGTGGCAGGCCCCTGGGACTGGACGCTGTCACCTCTGGGTGAATGGAGTGGAGGGGAGCCTGGCCAGAGAGGCAGGGCCAGGCCAGTGAGCAGCATCTCCCCGGTGCTACCCTTCCCATTGTACCCTAGAGCTCAAGCCAAGTATGGCGGCTGCAGCCTGCACCTCTCCACACTCACTTTTTAACGGATCTTTTTACTCTGCCTGTGCTTTGCTCTCTAGCCAGTGACGAATAATAAACCACCCTTGGTGTGCATGTTGCCTGGGCCGCTGTCTGGGGTTGTGGACCTCCCAGGGCGGGCCCCGAGGGTGGGAAAGGGGAAGACTTCGCACTTGCTCCCTTCCTCCTGTGGGTGTGGGGTGGTGTACACAGTGCTGTTGGCCCCCCGCCCAGAAGCAGTAGGGCAGAGGGAAAGGAAAGTTCTGGAAAGTGCTGTTCACTGCACTCCCTTCCTCCCCAGGGCCTGTGTACTCGGGTGGGAGTGAGCACAGTTCCTGCATGTGAAGCTGTGTGAGTCATTGTGTATCCCAAGGGCTTCGCTGACTGGGCAGTGGGGTGGACTGTCAAAGTTCATGGCTAGGCTCACTGATAGACAGCTGTCAGTGTTCCCTGTGGGCCTGGCGCTGAGCCCCGAGATCTGTCCTCACAGATGAGGGAATATCACAGAGACAGTTACCTCCTCACGGTCCCATAACTGGCAAGTGGCCATGCAGGGACCCTAGCCTGGGAAAGTCTGATTCTAGAAACTTCAGGTGGTGGGTTTGGGCTACAAGCGAGGTTTTTCAGGGGTGTCCAAACCTTTTGGTGTCTCTGTGCCACACTAGAAGAGGTGGGCCACATGTTAAATACACTGCAACACGTAATCACAAAAAACATCTCAAAATGTTTTAAGCAAATTTACACTCTTGTGTTGGGCCGCGTTCATAGCCGCGCTGACCCGTGTGCAGCCCTGGGCCACTGGCTGGATGCCCAGGTGAGATTAAGCTGCTCAGCCAGACCCAGCCCATGCCTAGGCCTTGAGGAAGCCTGGGGAATGTAATTTCTCACTTAACAGTTAAGGAGTAGTTACATTTATAGTTCTAAAATTATTTAGGCCCTTTGAGGGCAACCGTGAGGCTGATGTGGCCCCCAGTGAAAATGAGTTTGACACCCCTGCCCCTGGCCCAGGGAGAGGAGGGCAGGGGCCCAGCTACAAACAGGAAGAAACAGAGTTTAAAGAAAGGCTATTCCCAGGGATAAGCTCAGGTGGGGGTGACAGGGGAGGACAGGCCAAGGAAGGGAAAATCTCAGTGACCACACAGCACATTAATGGAGGGATACCAGTGAGTCAACCAATACACAGCGCACCTTCTCCAAGTCTCCCCTCCGCTCCCGGGGCCCCAGGTAAGGAAGACTGCCCCGTGCACCGAGACCTGCCTGTCACTACTGGGCTCTGGAAGCACGCGTCACACAGTTGTCTATAAACAGTATTTTAATATTTGTATAAATAGACCACAGTATTACCAAAAAAACTGCCAAGAACAGAGCATGGAAAAGAGCTTTTCAAACCCGAGAATACAGCCTCTCTTGGCTATGCGTGACATTGGCTTCCCTGTCTCTCCCCTGGGCCGGGGTCAAGTGCTCTGGGGAATGCTTGAAGAGAAGGAAGAACCTGTGGGGCACTTGGAAGGTGAAGGAGTGAGCACAGCAGACTTGTGGCTCCCTGCCCCTGCTGCTTACCTCTCAATCTATCACAAAAATAATGCCAGTGTGCGGTGGGTGGAGTTGTGGCTACTCGGGGGAGAGGGTAGCAGGAGTTGCTAAGTCCCAGGCGGGCCTGTCAGGCTGCTGTGCAGGCTGATGGAGTGGCAGGCAGGCGGCACAACACTGCCCTATCTCTGCACGTGCCGGACAAAGGCCTGCACTAGCTGGATCAGAGGCTCTTGACTCTCGGGGCTGGCCTTGGGGAGGGAGGTGGACTTGCCCTGAGGCGAGAGGAGGAGGCCAGCAGCAGGGGAGCTGGGGGCTCCCCTGCGGAAGTAGCGCGAGAGGCTGGACAGTAGCGTGCTCTAGGAGAGAACAAGCAGCCTGATGAGGCCAGGCACCTGCCCCCCTTGGGCTGTCTCTTCTCCACCAGGCCCACCCCCTCCAGTCAGGACCCTCTATCCCTTCATACCAACTCTGAGCTGAGCTCCTGCTTCATCCGCTGTTTATCTCTCGGGTGCACGGCCGGGTCCCTAAGGTAACGCATTGCCTGGGAGATGAGCAGGTAGAAGCAGTTCTCCATGGTAAACATCAGGAGGGACCTGGGACAGGGCAGGGTTGGCATTGTTGCAAAAGGGCTAAGCCAACAAGGTGCCAGGTGGGCACTGAGCGAAGAGAATAGCCACCCCATGGCTGCCCCACCCCAGACCGCACTCTAGGAGGGCTTTCTTACTTCAGCGTCTTGGTCCCTTCTGCCTGGGTGCTGAGCCCCACAGCCTGTGTAAGAGGCTCTTTTTTCTTATCCAGCTGGAGGAAGAGAAACAAGGGGTAAAAAAAAGCAACTCAGCTAACAATGACTCATTGAGAGCTTCCTACCCAGCAGGCCCTGCACTAAGCAATTTGCTCAGTTACCCCACTTAATCCTCACCATAAATCTCAACAGAGGTAGGCTCTGTCATACTCCTTTTATGATGAGAAACAAGCTCAGAAGGCTGAGTAAATGTGCCAAGGTCATGGTTAGGAAGTGGTAGAATGGGAAGAAGATTTGAACACAGGGGTCAGTCAGCACCCAACTCACCTCTCCAAGCATGTTTAGGGCCACATTCACTGTGGCCAGAAGGGTCCCGAAGGAAGGGGCCACTTCAGAGTCAAAGGTGGGAGTGGTGAAGCTCAGGGCAAACAGGAAGTTGTATTCAGCAAGGTCCAGGGACTACAAGGCAAGACCAGAGCACTTTAGGGCCCAGCTAGGACCCCAGACAGCTCTCGAGGAGAACAAGGCATGGTCAAGTCTTCAGGTCACTGTGGAAGGCTGGTGGCGCAGCACAGGTGGTGCCGTTACCTGGTCCAGCAGGATCTGGCAGACGTCCGGGGTGAAGTGGCGCAGGGCCGCCAAGGTCCTGCTAAGGATCTTGAGGAGGCCATACTGGACCACATGTAAGGCTCGCTGCTCCGAAGCCTCTGTGTCAGCAGTGGGCTGCTTGGAGGAGGAGGAGGGGGCAGCAGGAGCAGCTGTGGGTGGCCGCTGAACTCGGGGGGCAACAGCTGAGGGGACACCATCCCCATTTTTGTTCTGGAGGAGAGAGAAGTGGAGATAGAGCACAGAAGAATGGAGGTGGAGCCAGGGTTAGGCATTCCAGGCAGCCATAAGGGGAAGGGGCTCGGGTACCTGCAGGTAGTGCTGCAGCATCTTCCGGCTGTGCAGGAGGGAGGTGCAGGCCTGGCACAGGTAACCCAAGTTGACCTGCAGCAAACACAGAGAATGAAGGGCTTCTCGTGGCAGCAGCCCCAGCCACCTGATGAGCCCGACCACACAGGTCTCCACAGAGCCCCACCACGCTCCTGACTCACTGAGAACCTGCATACTCGGCCAACAGATGCCTGGGCGGCTTCCCAGGAACTAACTAAAGGCCTGTATCAGCCCGCAGTCAATAAATAAGGTGGGGATTATTTTTCCATTTTACAGAAGAAAAAGACTCAGAGTAGTGAAGTGACTTGGCCAAGGTCACGCACCAGCAAAGACAGATGCCTGTCTGATTCCAGAGCATGTGTTCTTTCTCTGCCCTGCTCTCTGGCTAGGTCCCAGCCTCAGACCTGTTCCTAAAGGACGTGAACCAAGGTCTGACCAATAAAGCCCAGGCTTTTAACCTGTGAGGCTGCCTGATGCTGGGGAGGGAAACATTTAGCTCCAGAGAAAGCAGTATGAAACCAAAACCCGTGCTCTCTAAGCAAAATTCCCTGGAGGTTCCCCAGATAGTGTCCATCACACCGTCCCCAAGCATTTCCCCAGAATCCTGCAAGAACACATGTCTGAGCCTCACCTGAACATCCCGCAGGAGCTGAGGCAAGTGGAAGTGCCACTCCTTCATGAAGCTGGACAGCTGCAGAATGAAGCCCACGGTGTGGTCCGCCTCCTCCAGGCACGCCAGACTCTGCACCGTCCTCACCGCGTTGAGGCACTGGGAAGGGAGAGGGAAGGATGGGATGACGCAGGGACCTGACACACCAGTCCCTGCCCTCCTGTGGGAAGGACGGGTCCGGGGCCCACAAACACTGAAGTGGCAGCACAACAGGTGCTTTGGCGTTCCGGCCAGGAGGAGCTGATCCCAGACTGTGTGCCTCACTCAGCAGAGCAGTGGCCCCAGTTTGGCCAGTCAGCCAATAGTTCTCAGTGCCTCAGAAATGGGTGCACTGATACCCCTCAACTCCCAAGCCTCAGGCCCTGAATGGCTCAGTACCCCTGTAACCCTCAAGCCCCACCCCTGGCAGCCCCCTACCTGTAAGGTCCGCTCCTGGTGAACACCCACGAAGTCCAAGGCCTCAGTCAGGAAGTTGTAGCGCAGAGTTTTGAGGAGCCGTTCCATCAGAGATATGGACAGGCGATAGACCCCTGGCCAAGAGGGGGCATCCAGGGACTTCCGAGAGGTGCTGGGTGTCTAAGACACAAATCAGGACATGGCACCAAGGAACCTGGCTGACAGGTACAGCAGGGCCTCTGTACAGTATAGCAGCTAAGGCAGCTTGGCTGCTTAGAGGAGAAAGAGTCCTGGAATGGGCATGGTCACCACTTGACAACCAGGAGGACCGGAAAGGGTCCAAGGCCAGCAGTGACAAAGAATGCCAGGCAGAGATAAAAGAATTCTGGGTTCTAGACTTGGATCTGCCACTAACCAGCTGTGTGAGCTTCTCTGGCTGGAGGTCAGTGTTGGGCGGGGAAGATTCCGTTCCATCAGTGTGGTAAATAGACCATTAAAGAGAACAACTTCCGGAGCAAGTGAAGGGGGCTCCAGGTGCATTTTCCCACTGGAAGTGCAGTCCAGGCAGTCCCAGCCACCGGGCAGGCCGCTGGCACTCACCTGCACCGTCCCATTGGTGCTGAGTTGGTACACACTCAGGAGGGGCAAACAAATGCTCTGGGTGACACCGGCTCCGGCCACTGCTGCAGCTCCCTAAGAAGGTGGGACACAGGATGAGATGCCACCTGACTGAGATCCCTACAGCCACCCACCCAGGTGTAAGGGGAGCTCTCAGGCCAGATGAGAGCTTCTGGGAGAATCATAGGCAGTGCCAGAACCCACCCAGCACAAGCAAGCAGGCTCCCTCCTGCCCTCGGGCTTGCCTCCTACCTGCTGGGTGCGAGCCAGGGTGAGGAGCAGGTGAAATGCTGCCTCGGTGAAATGCAGGTTCTGCTTCATACGCAGGCTCACCTCCAGGGTGGTGAACAGGGTTGGCAGGATGGGGAGCCTGCGGGTCACCTGCAGCCATGAGTCACCATCCTCATCCACCTCACACAGCTCCTTGGCCAGGTGCAGGCCCAGGACACACACCTGCTGGGGCCCAGGGGCAAAGATCGGTAGAAGGGAGGAAAGCAGGGCAGGGGAAGAGAAGGAAGAGGACAGATAGCCCTGTACCCAGGTGCCCAAGTCTTGGTCACACACATCTCTAAGGGAGTCAAATCGAACCGGAACACAACTTGGAATCTCTCCCAATCCTGCTCTGCTCCCACACCCACCTCTCAGGGACTGGCAACTCCGCCCACAGTGGTGAACCTGCCCTACCCTGACAGGACTACCAATGACTTCCCTCCCGCATCACACACACTGCCACCAAGCTGTGTCAGTGCTACTTCCTGGCCCACATCTGCTCACTCCACCCAACTCTGCTATCGCATGGAGACAAAGTGACCTCCCCTCTCTGCACTAGCGCAGTCACCTCCTAAGTGGTCCTTCTTCATCTTCTCTGGACTCTAACCAGTTCTTTTACCAGTGGCTTTTCAAACATTTTTGACCATGGTCCTTAGTAATAACTACCTTTACATTGTGCCCTGGTATTCACATATTTACTTACATGCTTTCATTGAATGGAACCTGCCCTTACATCCTGTAAAGCGCACTAATATTTTCTTTTATATTTAATTCTACATAATTTTTAAAATATGCTCACTTTTGCCGAATAAGCTCATTTCAAGAGCCAGCAATAGGCCATGGCCCAGAGTTTGAAAACCACTGTTTGCTGCTACACTCAGAGCAATCTCTGCAGAGCACAAGTCTGATCGTGGCTCACCCTTGCTTAAACTGTTTCACATTTCACTTACAACCCAGATCAAAACTCTGACACAGCTTCCAGTCATCCAGCCCCCAACTCTCCAGGCCTTACTTCATCTTCGCTCTCAACAGCCTGCTTGAGGTCACCGCTGACAAGGTGCTTTCTCGCTAAGTCTCCAGATTAGGGAGAACTCCACACTGTACATTCTTCCTGTACTGCTCTCCTGCAGGACTTGCCACAATGGAATTCCAACTCTTCCTTGCATAGCCTGAGATTTATTAACTCTCTCGTCCAGTATGTGAACTCCGTAAGTGCAGTGACTCTCTGTCTCGTTCACTAATCACCCACAGGTTCTGGCACAGAGCAGGCAGGCAGTTCCTGTTTGTTGGGAGCCTGTGGAAAGAACACCTTCCCAGGCGGGCCCTCACCCCATCACGTTGGTCCTTGTGCCGGGGCCGTGAGCAGTCGTCAGTGTCCATGCTGTCCTTGTCCTCTGTGGTGCTGCCTGAGGCCAGACTGTGACGGGTCTGGTCAAAGAGTGCAATCACCTCTTCTTGGAGGGTTTCACAGACGTTAAGTACTAGCTGAGAGTACTGGGGGATGTCACTCACTGGAGAGCAGAAAGGGAGGAAACATGGTCACATTCACTATGTCACTTGTCACTGCACATCAAGGTCTCCTAAAGACCAGAGTTCCGAGACTAGAAACTCAACACGCAGAGGAGGAACGTCTGGCTCTGTGCCTAAGGAAGCCCGCCCTGGCCTGGCTGCCAGCGGGGACAGGAGACCACTACTCCCACCCCCGTGCCCCTCACCTCTCATCTCCTTCATTTGCAGCACAGTGATGAACGCAGAGAACACCTTGGCCTTGGTCTTTTCCATGAGCTGCTGGTCTGCCTGCAGCACTCCCTCCAGGATCTCTGTCAAGGGCGCAAGGATCTCATCCACAGGACCTAACTCTCTAGAAATAATACGGGGTTGAGAGGGGAGAACACAGCTCACAGAAAGGCCACAAGTGCCGTTCAAATGAGGATGCCCACTGGGCAGTCGGCTCTCTCAGTCCCATTGCACAATGGAAAGCTAGTGTGTTTCACACCCATTTTCTCCCCTTCAGGGAAGCAAATGGTCAGTAGAGAGGATCGAGCAGGCCCCGTGGAGGCAGCCCCCCGACAGCACGCACCTCTTCCACTGCCGCAAGAGGATAAGCAGCAGAGTGCACATCATAGAGCCGAGGCGGAGGCAGTTTACTGAGGCCGGGACCAGGAGCTGAGGTGAGACAGCAGACCAGTTAGTTGTCAGGCTTCCTGTGGGCTGGTCCAGCCGGAAGATTCCAGCTCCATCCACAGGGCACATTTTGGCCTTGCCTTTGTTTCCTAGCAGGGAGCTAACAGGGGTGGGACACAGGTAGAGGCCAGGGGTGGCCCAGCAGCAGCAGACCTCTGCCTCCCCACTGCAGCCTCAGGCCTCCCAGGCCAGCTGAGCCCTCTGACCTGACCACTTGCGTGACTGCAGACTCGTGAGCTGCTATTTGACCTCGGAGACCTTCTCCCGGGGAGAAATATAAAATCTCCCAGACACACTTACTAACGCTTTGGTTCCATCAAGCACATCAAGAAAGAGCTGACGACGCACTGCAGAGTCGGTCAGATGCATTATCTCTGCCTGTAAAGGAACAGAAAAAATGGCAGTGGGAAAATTCCCCAGACTTTAGAAGGCAAAAAATGTGGGGTTCTCTGTCAGGCAATTAGTCACTGATAAGTCATTGTCCCCTTGATTAAAGTGGGGCTGGAGGGCCCTGCTGTTCCTCTGTCTGCACTCAGATAAGGTCAGAATCGAGTCCAGGTTCACCTCCTCCTCCTGATGATGTCCTTCCTTTGCTCAGACTCTCAGGCTTCCCAGTGTACTGGAGATACAAACTCCTCCACAAGGCTGGGAGGCCCCAGAGGACCTGCTCCAACTGATTATGGCATCAACCCACTGGTGTTCACTCTATCCCAACCCTAAGGCCTCCTGCCTCTTCTCTGAACATACCAAGCACTTCTGGACCCTTGCACTTGTGATTCCACCTGTCCAGACTACTCTTCCACGGGCTCTCCACCTGCAAGACTCCTTCACACGTTCAGGTCTCAATTTGGACATCTCCTCACAGAGGGCCTCCCTACCTACTCCTATCCTACTTTAGCGCTCACTACCATAGCATCCTAATTATTTCCCTAACTACTTCCTTTACAATGAATTATCACAATCTGAAACTGTATTTCTTTGTGCGTTATTGACAATTTGTCTCCATCTCAGCCCACTCTCCATGAGTGTGCAAAGACCTTATCTGCCTGGTTCACTGCTGTAGCCCTGATGGCTGGCACATGGAAAGCATTCCACTAATATCCATTCAGTGCATGAATGAACGATCAATATGCAAGACTTAACTGGACAGGTTTCCGAGCAGGGGGAAGAGGGTGGGGGATTTTTCAGTAATAACTCAAGAACTACTGCCTAGCTAGGGCCTAAAAGGCAGTTGACACACACGTAATTTCTGGAGCAAAATCAATTATCCTCTAAAGACGGCTGAGCCTTCCGTGGGCCTGCAACCGCTGCACCGCAGCCAAGCCCCAAGGCTGTGGGCAGTCTGGCACTGGGGAAACACGTCAGAGGGGATGAAAGAGTATGCCTGGAACAGGTGGTACCCATCAAGACGGAGTAACTAATGAAGTTAAGGAATTAACCTGGGTTCCTGGGAAGAACAGTTCTATACCAAGTCCTAATTATACAGCATGATAATGTCAAGTCACTAAAAAATGCCAAGAAAAAATGCAAACTCTTCTCAAATGTTAACTCTCTGTTCAAAAACCGACTCTCAGTAGACACATATTGAAGAGAGATGGCCTCTATTCTTTTTCTAAGACCAGGAAATGCAGTTTCTAGAACCAGTGAAAACAAAAAGCTCTCCAGACAGGGCCCTGTGGCAGTTGTCACAGCTACCTGACTGGTCAACAGACTCACCTCTAGACCAAAGGGCATGCAGCAGGAGATGGCAATACCACGTGTGCATGAGAGGCAGATGAAGGAAGCCCCTAAGACCTATCCAAGGCTTTTATGAATGTCTTGAGGGATTTCAAATTACTTCTCTGCACTTCTTTCAAATACCCCATATATTGGCCCCCATCTTTTGACACAGAACCTGTTATGTTTTAGCTCTCAGAGAAACACCCTGACTCATTCTTCATCCCAAAAGGCTGTAACTGCTAGGTACCCTGGCACATCGCTGCTAGGAAACCAGAGTGGAAACTTGCCCCAGGAGGTTCTTACGTGACTGGTGGCGATGATGAGAAGCACCCTCCAGGCGGAAACCAGCATCTGATACTCAACCAAGGAGGTGCAGCTGCTGCCTTCTGTGTCGGCCGCGTGAACCGCCAAAGACTTGACGTACCCTGACCAGTAGGCAAAGCGTTTCTCACTGGAAAATTTCTTGAGTGTATCTTTTAATGACTGGTCTAGTGAGCCCCTGGAGTGTCCAAAAAACACAGAATCTATCATTAGGATTTGAAAACAGATGGGCACGTGATGGGCACAGACCCTTGTTGAGGCAGAGAAAGCAACCTCACATGGGCTAAGGCAGACGGCTCCGGATCCCTCCAATATGTGGGGCTCACACTTCCCGCTCAGCATAATGGTTAGTTAGCCTGAGGCCTTTTCCAGGGTTCCTCCTCCATAAAATCCTGAGCACATGGAGTCTGCTTCACAGTAACTCTTGCTGACAATCATAAATGCCATCAGTGGACTGGCCAGGGACATAGCTCAGTGGCCCTCCGTAAATGGCTCCAAACCAGCTCTCTCAGACCTGGCTTGTACAGCCATACACCCAGTGGTAGGCCACCATGGTACGCCCTTCCAGACCTTTAATTAAAATTTTGCCCTGATTGGTATGGCTCAGTAGGTTGGGCACAAACTGAAAAGTCACCAGTTCAATTCCTGGTCAGGGCACACGCCTGGGTTGTAGACATGCGAGAGGCAAGCAATGGATACTTTTCTTGCACTCTGATGTTTCTCTCACTCTCCTTCTCCCTTCCTTCCCCTCTCTCTAAAAATAAATAAAATCTTTAAAATCTCAAAAGGGGATACGACTCACTTGACTACATAGTATATCTCCAAGCATATTATCTTCATGATTAGGGCACAGGTCTCCAGGATGCTGGGCTGTGGAGGAAGAGCAGAGCAGGCCCCAATCACGAGGAGAACCTCTTCCCAGGTGTCCCCTCCAACAGGAGTGGCATGCCCTATGGCGTGTGAGTAGACACCTGACTTGCGAGAGCACAAGCGTCAGGTCCACAACGTCTCCAAACAAGTGGAGACGACCACGGAGCCATCAGCACAGAGCAGGGAATGCCACTCTCCTGCCCCACGCAAGACACCGGAGGGAGGGGAAGCAAGCACTTCTCTGAGAAAGAAGTCTGCAGTGAAGAAAGCACTTTGGCTGTTCACTCAGGGGAGGTATCACCCCTCCAGCTTAGTCTGCAGCCCAGCCTCGCCTCCCAGGGACTTCGGGTCACTGCCGGCCTGCTGCTACTGCTTACCTCAGAGGTCTCTGAGGGAGGGGAAAGGGCTCCAAACAGGGGACTGGTTAGATTCTCCCAGAACTTGGGTCTAAAAAGAAAGCACATGTTGTCAATCACACTTCCTCTCGCATAGTCCTTTCTCCACCTCCTTCTGGTGCTCACCTCCTATTTCACCATCCCAACCCTAACATGGTCTCAAAGGTCATTTGCTCCTACACAAAGGTAAAGGGGTCCACAGATTAAGTGTGTTTTTTGTGTTTCCTGTTAAGAAACACAAATGTACCTCTCGGAGTTGATCAATAAACACCCCAGGAGCGCCGTAGTACATTTGAGACAGCCCCACACAAGGAGAGTGAGGAGGGACACAAAGCACAGACTCCACGCTCAGCCATTTCAAAGTTCCTTCCCGCTGTGCAGCTAGCACCCTGACAATAAGGTCCCGACAACCCAGCTCAATGACTGGAGCAAGCCACACTTATGTAAACCTGCTGCTTCTCAAGAAAAATGGGTTCTGGGAGTTAGCAGAAGGCAGAAACTCAAAAGGCAGGAAGTCTAAGGTAAACACATCTTCACCTTAAAGATGACGCCTGCTGATACAGCATTAAAAAGAGAATCGCTAAGAGTGACACTCCCACTCAGCGACCCAGGCACTGGGCACTTTTTGTGCACATGCTCCGTGATGCGTCACAACAAACCCCTAGGACGGGAGCTGTTGCTACCCTGTCTGACAGACAAGAATATGAGCTCTGGCGGAGTCAGACCTACTTGGTCCTGAGGACCAGCATAGCACTGTCCCGCCGGTCCTGCCACAGGGCATGCAGAAAGGCAATGGCCGCACGGTGCAGCAGGGGTGGGCACCAGTAGCGATCCTGCTGCTGGGAGTCAATGAGATCCAACACCACATGGAGACAGCTCCACTCCCCAAGGCTGAATTCCTGCAGGAGGGGCAGGTGAGAGTTCAGGGCCACAGCCACTACCAATGACTGCACCCGCAGAGCCCAGCACCCACCTCCCAGGGAGTCATCTCTCAGCTTCACCCCAGGGGCAGGCTCACCTTGGAGCCATCACTGCCATCCTTCACCTCCAGATTCAGAAACAGTTCAATGAGGCCTGGCTGAGTCTCCACTGCAACGGTGAGAAACTCCAGGATCATGACTTTGATGCGCATGTCCTCGATCTTGCTCTGCAACCGGGTCAGGAAGGCGTCGCGAATGGCAGCCGCGTCATTGCCCAAGCAGGCATACACTGACATCGGGGCCACCTGGTGAGACCGGGACACACAGGCTCAGAGCTCTATTTCTAGAAAAACAGGCTCCTGCAGATGGGTGCTGGAAAACTCTCAGAAAATGGCCAGAAAGGGAAACATCCAGACATACAGTTCTGGGTCAAAAGGGACATCACCCCAAACTACAGCACAAGATGCCCAACAATTCACAGGAGAAGCAGTAATTAAGTGAAAAGATGCACAACCTCTCTCATGGCTAAATAAGTGCAAAGCAAAAATGAGGTAATACTGATCTGCCTACTAGGTTAGCAAAGATTAAGAAACTGATGAAGCCACATGGCAAGGATACAAGACTTGGTGTTAGGAGTATGCACTGCTACACTCCTTTTTGGAGGATAATTTGGAAATGTCTAACAAAAATTTAAATGTTCACTGACATCTAATTTTTAGGAACTGTCAACACAAGTTTAAAAGTTCTATGGATAATAATGCTTACTGCAGCACTGTTTGTAACAATGAAAGATAGGAACTAGCCCAAATAAATTAGGATGCATCCACTCTATGGCATGCCAGCGAAGCATTACGGAGAATGAAGTAGCTCCACATGTGCCCACATGGGAAGACTGTAAGACCTGGTGTTAAGTGAAGAAGAAAGTTAGTCACTAAACAGTGTGTGGAGTGGAACTCTACTCTTGAAAGGAGAAAAAGCACACACCTACCCCCTTAACTATACAAGCACAGACAAAGACAAATCTGGGGCAGTGTGTACCAACCTGTCCATAGGCAATCTATAGCGAGGGGTCAGAGGTACAACTTTGTTTCATTTATCTGTATCATTTACATAAATATTTTTAAATGAGTGTGTAAGACTGTTGTAATAAGAAAGAAAGTACCCTCATAAAACACTGTGTGTGTATGTGTGTGTGTCTGCAGCCATGTCACTTTAAAAATCAGACAAGTCTAAGTTAGCTACTTCTCTTGGGAGAAGGCAAGAGTGGTCACAAGCACAAAGTCAGTTTTCTGGGCTTTGGTTGGTTAAGTAGGGTCCTACCGTGGCCAGACGTTTTAGCAGCTGGATGGCCAGACGTGGCAAAGCAGGGTCATGTTTGTGGTAAATGTATTTGGCGAGAACGGCGATGAGGTTGTTCCCATGGGCACCTGAAGAAGCACAGAAAATAGTTTAGATACCAAGTGTGCCTGATTCAAGCTCTTAAGAGAGGGTGCTGTTCAAAAAGGCTCATATATGCCCTGACCGGTCTGGCTCAGCTGGCTGGGCGTCGTCCCACAAAGCGAAAGGTTGCCGGTTCAATTCCTGGTCAGGGCACATGCCTGAGTCACAGGTTTGGTCCCCGGTTGGGGCGTGTATGAGAGGCAACCGATCGATGTTTCTCTCTCACATCGATGTTTCTCTCCCTCTTTTTCTCCGTCCCTTCCCCTCTCTCTAAAAATAAATAAATAAAAATCTTAAAAAAAAAGTCTCATATATGTGAGGGAATTTACTCTCAAGTACTTGGAGGGCCAGAGTGAATCCAAGTGGCCCTATCATTCTCTTTTTTCAGTAGCCAAGTGGACAGGCAGGACTTGGGGAGAAGCAGTTCAATGCAAGTCATTAATAGGAGAAAGAAATACATTTTCAAGAAAACAGGTAGTCATTTATCAAACAGGTTAGAAAAAGGTATCACACCGAAGCACTGCACTGAAATGCAAAAAGCTTAGTCCAAAAACGATAGAGCTAGAACAGGTCTGAGACGTTACCCGAATACGTACTTGAGAATGAGGGAACTGGGCACCAAAGAGATCAAATGATTAGTTTAAGGTGAAAGAGTAGTAACAGTCAAAACTTAAACAGGAATTTCTCTCTGTGCTTTACAGATTGCAATTTAATCTTCATTATAATCTTATAAGGTAGGTACTACTACTATCCCCATTTTATGGATGAGAAACCCAAGGCAGAGGTGTTCAGTAATGTGCCCCAGGTCATACAGCTGGCTGGAGCCACAGTGTGACCCACAGCAATCTGACTCTGAACACGTGTTCTAATGATTCTGTTACCAGTAGGAGGCAGAAATGAAATAGGACCCAGTCTTCTTGTTTCTAAGTCCAGAATGGGAGTTGGTGATCATTCCCAAATTTCAAAGAGTTAATCAGAAAATACTGTTGACCTCTAAAAACATGGCCTAGGGAATGCATTTATGGGCAGTTGCTGATTGGAAGAGAAATACATACCATGCTGTGTGAGAGCCTGTTCCAAGGGAGACACCACATTAGAAGGAGGTTTCAGCCGAATGACATTGTTGGTGACGGAGAAAGCCAGTTTCACTGTCTTGATCAGCAGCTGGCCCTGCCCCTGGCCCTCTGCCCCATCACTAGGGTGTCAAATGGAAACCAAAGTTGATTCAGGCAACATGACCTCATTCACAACATAGGTGCTCTCATGAATTAGATTCCAACCATACCAACCATAATCCCAGAGTTCAACAGCTTCTGTTAGAGGCCCCAGTCCAAACCAGGAGAGAGGAGGGGCCACCTACTCCCTTTGTTATGTACCAGTCTACTTAGCACCACCAGGTTATCTCAAGGCTGTGTCCGAAGAGGAATAAGGTTGTCTTTAAAAAGCTACTGCACGCTAACTTAAACTGCAGTTCTTAGAACACGCAGGCACAATAAAAATAAAGGGGGAAAGTGGGGAGGAAGCCCTACCTGCGGGGCTGAGCAGCCATCACCATGTCGATGGTGTCCACGCCGATGCCCATGATGTTGATAACTGTCTGCCCTGCTTCTGTATAGGCCAGGCTACAGATGCAGAGAGACTGCAGGCTGGGGGTGTTGCTGGAAGACAGACACATTCTGAGTTACTAGGGAACCGCCAAGTTTATTACTGGAAGGAAAAGCAATTGTCCACATCTAATGAACTGGGCGTCAGTGATACACATCAACTCTTGGCCAGATGAAAGCACTCTGGTCATTGTCTCCAAAGAGACTTCATCTTAAAGATCACCACCCTGAGAAACAATCTAAATACCCAACACTTAATGGATATGTTTACTGAAATAAGTGATGATTAATTCACACAATGGAATGCACGGAACCATTAAAACAAGACAGATCTACATGTAGTGTCATGGAAATAAAGTTACAGAGGAGTTAGCATAAGCAGAGAAAGAATACACACTAAGTTGGTAATAGTCATCTCTGGAAAACAGGTTTACGAAGGGCATTTTGCCCTAAGTATTTTCCAATAAATATGTGTAACTTTTGGAAAGACCGTACAAGTGATGTGTTAGTATACAAGAATCTCATCGGGAACAACCTTGTTCCCACTTCATTTGTTCTTCTCTCTATAGGGAACCTATCCACGTGGCATGGTGAGTGTTGCCCAGCCTGATTCGGAAAACTGACGGGGAGCAAGTCAGCACACAGGAACCGAGCCCACAGATCGGTTTACCTGTGGGGAATCAGGCCTGCATTGTACATTGTACCTAGGTTGCTTTGAGGCTTGCTTTTTGCTAAAACTCCCTCACCTTGAATTGAGGTAGCAAATGTTTACTACGTATCTTTGAAGTAACTTCCTAAAATCTGTGCTAAATCTCCCAAGTATGGAGTGTAACCAGTTCAACCACCTTTCCCCTTGCATTTGCAAATATCCTTTTTCTTTGAAGTAATTAGCAACATTCTTTCCTTTGTTATCTGTAAAAGGTAACCACCTAAAGTGAACCTGTGCATAGTAAATGAGGACCATCCTCAATGTAATGTACCCAGAAAGTAATAAAAGCCTGTTGGGGCCCTCTCTCACTTAGAGAGCGGCCATACCATCCCTTTTTCTCCACAGGACTTCTGTAGTCTGTGTGAATTTGTTCACCGCAGCCACAACACACGGACCCCGCGGGCCAGAGTCCGCATCATCTCTCCCCACAGGGAGAAAGGGTAAAACAGTCCAGTGAAGCAAATCAGAACCTCGAGAGGTGGCTCTGGACTCAACCTGGGGAAGGATGAGATGGCTCTGCATGGCAGAAGCCCATACTTCCCTTGCTAAGTGGTAGCATCCAGGAGCACCAGGTTCTAGCAATCTCCCCCTCATACCTGCTGTGCAGGTCTGTCTCATGGCACAGGTTCAGTATCGCGTGAATCAGCTCCAGGATCAGGCAACCTGGACTCCGGAAAAGACAGAGGAATGATGTGGCCTTGAGTGATGGCTCTTATTCCCAAAAGGGAAAGAAAGATCTCCAGGGACCCAGAAATTCCCCAGACCTTCCCTGCCCACATTTTCCTTACCAATTTGTTCTCTCACACCGTGGGAGTTGTAGCGCCATTTGTGGTAGCTGGGAAGCATCTCCTTTAGCACAAACATGACGCAGGGTACCAGCCCTTGGCTCTGTGTACTACCAAGCTGTCCCTACAAGAAACCATACTGTGAGGGCTTATGCCACTTAATTAAAAGTCACTTAGTTATTAGAGATTTAACTTCAAAACCACAGGTCCAAAGAAAATCTGAGTAAACCTCGGCCTTCAGTGAAAAAGAAACAGAAACACTGGAGCATTCTAGTTCAATGAGTCCAAGTTGTAGGGTTCTATAAAGGACAAGACAATGTGACACTGTCACAAAAGGCACCTACATGAAGGAGGGAGATGAAGGCTAAAGCTGGTCAGAAAGGAGGTACCCTAAACCTAAGCGTATGGGACCGTCGATAACGGAGAACGCCCGTTTCAGTGTTGCCAACCCCAGCCATGCCACCCCACCGCTGGAGTACCAGGAAGGAGATCTAATACTCAAAATTCTGTCCTAATGTTACTTGTTAACATCAGCTTCCTTACTTTAAAAATGGGGATTCTGCCCTTGCTGGTGTGGCTCAGTGGATTGAGCACTGACCAGCCTGTGAACCAAAGGGTTGATTCGCAGTCAGGGAACACGACTGGGTTGCAGGCCAGGTCCCCGGTAGGGGGCGTGTGAGAGGCAACATGAATCAACCAGTGAATGCATGAATGGGTGGAACAACAAATCAATGTCTCTTTCTCCCTCCCTCCCTCCCTCTAAAATCAATAAACAAAAATTTAAATAAGTAAGTAAAAATGGGGATTCTTTTTTTATATATAAACATCTATACCTACATCCCTATCTCTATAAAGGCCTGTTGCTCACTCCTGGACCATTCACTGACTGACTGACTCCTGCGGGCAGGAGGTGTGCCAAGTGCTTTCCACAGATGGCCTCTCAACAACGCCGAGTTGGAGACCGCTGGTCGCTCCTACTTCAGAGGCTGAGGAATTCTATACTTGCCCAAGGTCATGTAGCTAGTAAGCAGTCAACCTGAAATATAAACCTGACTCTCTCTGACTCTAAAATCCATGCTACAGCAGCATTTTTCAAACAGAGTTTTCATCCGTTAGTGCAGCAATTTTCAGCTATTTTCATCTCGTGGCACAAATAAACTAATTACTAAAATTCTGCGACACACCAAAAAATATATTTTCTGCTGATCTGACAAAAAAAAGATAGGTATAATTTTGACTCATCCACACATTCTCAATGGTGTGTTGGCTGCTGTCATTTTTAAAAAATTTGACAATCTAAGGCAAAAGAGGTCAGCACCCCTGACAAAATACTCAGGTATTGCACGTTTAAAAAATTTTTGTAGCACACCAGTTGGAAATCGCTGCATTAGTGGATTTTAAGATCAGCTTCTTAGAAAATACCACAGTGAATCTTGTGTAGTAAGAGTAGTGTCATATTGTGAAACTTTGCTTTAGGAACATACGTACACACATGGATACACTGGAATGTAATATAAAATGCACGTATTGCCCTGGGCTAAAGTCGAAATAGTGTGATAGTCAGTGTATCACAGACCGCCTTTGAGTACAAATAAATTAACAGAGAAAATGCACCTACCACAGAGTCTGGCACACAGTAAATACGCAAGTCACACCAACTACAAGGGGGAGGCCAAAAAACCCTGGAATTTATTTATAAAAAACTGTGTATTTATTCTTACATATTTAAACTTCGGTCACCTTCAAAATACTGTATTTTGCCATGTTGAATGAGCACTTTTTTAAAAAGCCCAAAGTTTTGAGGGAAAAATAATGATGCACATTATACAAGGGCAGTAACAATTCCACATCTATATAAATGTTTTTAATTCTTTTATTTATGCTTATACATTAAAAGTATAACTCCATCCCTGGCTGGTGTGTCTCAGTGGTTGAGTGCCAGCTTGCAAATCAAAGGGTCACTGGTTTGATTCCCAGTCAGGGCACATGCCTGGGTTGCAGGCCAGTTCCCAGCAGGGGCATGCGAGAAGCAACCACACACTGATGTTTCCCTCGTTCCTTCCCTTCCCCTCTAAAAACAAATAAATAAAATCTTTTAAAAAGTGTAACTGGAGAAAATGTGGGTGGGCATTACACACAGCAAAATATGGTATTCTCCATCTGATGTATTACAGCTATCCAGCTGTTTTTTCCAGTGCTCAAAACAGTTTCTGAACTTATCAATTTTGATGCCTTTTAGTGATTCTGCCATTTTTCTGTTTCACCTCTTCCACACCAGCAAAACATTTCCCTTTGAGGACTTTTTTCATCCAAGGATACAAAAAAAAAGTCGATTAGGGTAAGATCGGGTGAATAGGGAGGGTGGGGCATGAGGGTCATGCCATTTTTGGTCAAAAACTGCTGAACAGTCAGCACGGTGTGGGCAGGTGCGCTCATATAGCACCCACCATGAAATGGGCAAATGTGTTGAAAGTCTTCAAAAAAATTCACTGAAGCTGAATGCAGCCTCTCACAACAATGCCAGGTGGTACACTGATACAGGTGGGTTCCTATAAAGGTCACATAGCAGGGGAAGCCTGTACTATAAGGGGTCCACCCTCCAGAAGATAATTCTGGTGTTTTGGAGGTCCCCCCTTGTTCTATCACCATAATTTCAGGACAATCGTTCTGCCTGCAGACAAGATGACAACAGTAGCAGCGGGTAGGAAATCTATTCCACATGTTTCCATCTGACTAGAATTTACCTTGACAAGAGTGGTGATCAGCCGCAGAAAGGCAATAGTGACCCCATACTCGCCCTGGGGCTGTTCACAATTCATCAAGAGGGTTCCATACCCTCCAGCATTCATTCCCTCCGCACTGGGGAAAGACAGAGAGGCAGAGGGAAAAAAGTGATGGGGTGATTTCATAGTTGTAAGAAATTAATCACAGAACATTCCTATTGTTACATGGCTTAGGCATAAAATGGGAAAGGTTTGCAAAGGAATTAATTAAAGGCAATTTTATACCCAAGGGTAAACATTAAGAATATATTTTATTGATACTAGGTTGGCCAAAAAGTTCATTTGGTTTTTTCCGTAAGATGGCTCTAGTAGTACTTAGTTGTCTTTAACTTCAATTAAAAATTTTGTTAGATTGTATTGTGACAGCTGTCATATCAGCATGAATTTAAGAAAAGTCGAAATTGGTGAATCGGTGTAGCCATTTTAACATTGAAGATGAAAGAAAATACAGAACATCTTCAGCATATTATGCTTTATCATTTCAAGAAAGGTAAAACGCACCTGAAACACATAAATAAGATGTGTGCAGTACATGGAGAAGGTGCTGTGACTGATCAAACATGTCAAAGTGGTTTGCAAGGTTTCGTGCTTGCTGGAGATTTCTCAATGGATAATGCTCTTGTGTCAGGTAACCAGTTGAACTTTAGATAGTGATCAGATCGAGACATTAATTGAGAATAATTAACACTATACCACACAGGAGATAGCCAACATTTTCAAAATATCCAAATCAATAAAGTTTTTAGTGAAAATGAAAAATGTGTCTTTTATTTTACAGAAAAAATCATATGAACTTTTTGGCCAACCCAATATATAACCTCAAGAGGTTTAAGGTGAAAAGTCAAATAAACATCAAGGAAACATCACTGTCTTACGAGCACGAGAGAGAGCAAGGAGAGAATGCTCAAGTAGTAGGATGGACCTGTGCGTTGATAACCAGTCTATCCGGAGAGCTGGCGTGGGCACGCAACGAGGAAAAGAACAGAGTGATTCTGGCTTAAGAAAAGGAAGCCAAGTTTCTGGATGCAGATACCTCTGGCTTCTCTAGGGTGAAAAGTTAATTTAATCAGGCACAGAGGTGCTTCTTTAACACTAACGAAGCTGAAATGTCCACGGTGCTCCCAGGGAATATCAATACTCCGTCCTCTCTAAGACCTGGCTCACCTAATCATCTGACTCATGCTGGAAACCTGGTGGGCCACGAATGGTAAAAAGCCTGTGTGACGAAGATCCGTCCAGACCTGAGAAGGGAAAAGAAGAGTCAAATGTCCCTGTGTCCTCAGGTATACACCAAGTGCGACATTTTGGGGCTATTCTGAAGACTCGGTGTCTCACCTTTGCTGGGTTCCGGGCAGCCAAAACAGTCAAACAATTGACACAAGAAGCAATGACATCCACAGGGGGGGAGATTACTGTCGTTAACCTGGGTGGAGAACAGTGCACTATACTCAGTATAATGAATAATGCGACTTGTTCCATCACAAGTATTTTCCAGTTCTCTCTTCCCAAGTCCCCCCTCTCAGCAGGGATGTTGAAAAAGAACAGCCCTCAGCTGGGGACAGTTATTACACCAGGGCTTCCCACAGATGAACGCATGTGAACGCCATGGGTGGGTGGCCAGACACTCACCGCTGCAGCAGCATGTAGATGCGAGATGTGATGGGCAGGAGACAGTCTGCTATCGACAGATCTGTACTGATGACCTTATGGACCAGATCAATGATGGGTTTGACCCGCTGGCAGTGCTGAATTACATCTAGGTGGAAAGGAAGCCCGTGACCTCATGGAAAACAATTCCTTTAAGATCACTGAGTAGTCTCTGAGACCCAGATAAACAAATTACACTAATCATAACCTGGATGCTTCTGAATTTTATTTTGAAATTCTCTGTCTATCCTCCAAATCCTCTAAGAATGTCCATTTTTCTCCCCCATAATGATGTCTCTCAAAGCTGCCCTCACCTGCAGTGGAAACAACATGAAGCAGCATTTCAATCTCACAGGTGAAGAGGGTCCAGCTGCTATATGAGTATTCCCAGCGTACCAGGTAAGCCCTATCGTCCAGCATCACTTGGCCCACAGTGCCCTGAGGTATGCGAAGATTGGTCTGACCCCCTAAGGAAGGGAGGAAGAGAAATCAGTCTAACACCTGAGGATACAACAGGAAGGGTGACTCCTATTCCAGACACCAATATTTAATCACACAGAGATACACAGATCTCTCCCTAGTATCTAACATTGCTACAACCTTTTCCATTCAAAAACAAAAAACAAAAAAACTCCAAGCCCTGACCAGTGTGGCTCAGTTGGTTGGGCATCATTCTGCAAAGTGAAAGGTTACCGGTGCAATTCCTGGCCAGGGCTTGGAGTTCCAGGTTTAGTCCCCAGTTGGGGGGTGTGAGAGAGGCAACCCATCGATGTTTCTCTCCTTCTTTCTCCCTCTCTTTCCCTTTCTTTAAAAATAAATAAAATCTTTTTTAAAAATCCAATAACAAAAACAACCCTCTCCTTTCATTTGGAGAAGTGAGTGCTTCCACGTGCCTGAAAACAGCTGAGTGCAGACAGTGATATTCCATTCACATGGTGACTATGGGAAGACCACCTTCTGGGACTACAGGCCACTGGGTAAGTCGGTGGTGGTACCGGGGTTAGAAGAACAAGGCTGTTCCTCCTATAGTTTGCTCCATGAGCACCTGGACTACACATAAGCTTACAGGTTTTAACTGGTCACTGTTACATACTGCCAGTATGAAAATAAATTGCTACAACTTTTTTCTACAAGTTGACACTATTCTAACTTTTAAATTATTTTTTAAATTGTAGTAAAACATATATTACGAAATTTACCATTTTAACCATTTTAAGTGCACAGCCCAGTGGCATTAAGCACATTGTGCATAACCATCACCACCATCCGTCTCCAGAACTTCTCATCTGGCAAAGCTGAAACTGTCCCCATTATCTCAGCCCCATCACCTACCACTCCACTCTGTCTCAATGAATCTGACTACTCTAAGTACCTCATATGAGTGGAATCATACAGTATTTGTTCTTTTGTAACTTACTCACTTAGCATGTCTTCTAGATTCACCCACGTTATAGCATGTGTCAGAATTCCCTTCCTTTTTAAGGCTGAATAATAGTACACACACACACACACACACACACACTTTGTTTATCCATTTCATATGTCGGTGGACACGTACTTTAGACTTTTATCATGTAGATCCTTTTACCCAACAACCCCACTCTGGCGATTCTATGTACTAAAAATGAAAGCGCCAGTATATAAAGGTATATATGTACCAAACGTAGCATTGTTTGTAGTGGCAAAAAACTGACAGAGCCTCTATGTCCTTTAGAAGGAAAAAGATAAAAAATAATAGAACATCAAGAATAATTATGTAGTTACTAAAAAGAATGAGTCAGACCCATCTGCCTGACTCATTAAGAGCAGCTTCAGTAAGAGCAGCTTCTAGATTAGTTTGTGAAAGTAGACAGAAACATGTAAAAGGACACATAACAAACTTTCAACACTGATTCTCCAATGGAGACAGATGTGGACAAAGAGAAACTTTTTACAATGTACAACTGTATTGTTTCCCTTGTTACACTGAAATGAATTATTTTTTCAAATAAAGCAATCTAATGATGTAAAACAGTGAGAAACTGATTAATAATTTATCAACTAAACAAGAACAGCAGACAGAAGGGAACTGCTTTAAACGCAGCTTGCGTTAAATAATTACAACAGAAATGAGGTGTGAAGAGATGAGGTCTAAATAGAAACCAGTGGAAAAGAGGTTCCTGAACCAAGGTCTCCTTGTTCATCTTACCAAGCGGGTAAAGGAGTTTGGGTGTCTGCCTCCGCCACAGAGTTCCATCTTCATGGGAGATCACATCATGGGGCTTGTGCTTATAAAGCTCATTGTAGAAAGACATCTTATCCAAGAAACTATACACCTGCCAACATGCAGAAAAAAACCCAGCCACACATTTACCTAGGGGACATGCTAAAGGATCCCACATCTGCCATTCTGCTCTTTCAGCCAGACTGTGTATGCGCAGACTTCTCAAACTTCTTACAAACCCATCACTGTGACTCTTCTTGGAACTGCCTCTGCACTCCTTGCCCAATCTTCACCATTCTCTAATACCCAACTCCAGCACCGCCTCCCCCCGCCCCCCATAACTGCCTTTCCTGAACAGTATGGTCTTTACTATTCAAATGGCATTTACTATACATCACCTGGCTTTATTAGTTATTTATTTCTTGTCTCTATTCTTCTCTTCCAGTTAGATATTAAGGAACTTTATATTTTGTCTTATTCTGACATTATCTATGGTGGGTACTTAATGAAAACATTTGTATTTAATTTTACAAATTAAATACTGTGGTACTATCTTTAGCATTTTCATTAAACTTCAGACTAATTCTTACCATGGCGGTGAGATTTCAATATGGAAAGCAAAAAGGAACCCTAAAAACTATCTCCCACTCTCTTTGGGCATCTAACTGAACCACCTACCTTTTTGGCAGTAGACTTCCCTGATACTAGGGCGCGTAGCAATTGCAGAAGTGGGGAGAGGAGATGGGGAAACATCCCACATACACTGTCCAGAATGATCCCAAGACCAGAGGTTGGCTCCTATTGTGGAAGGGGAGAAATCACTGACATTCACTCTGTCTACAAGTTAACATATCTCCGAACTGTCCAGCAATCACAAGAAAATCTAAAATTAACCCTTTCCTTTAGGCAGACTCCCTAATAATTTAAGACTTCCTTATTTCCACTGAAAAAGGCTACTGACAAATGATTTGATAAGGATCCATAAAAAGACTGCTTACTGCTTCCAGTGACCTCTTCCAGCCATCCTCTCTATAGGAAGACAACCTTGTTCACCTTTGCATGACATGTTTTCACTAAAGTAAAAGCACCCAACCAGTTAAAATATACTCTGACATCTCATTGGAATTACAACCTCCACCAATTACAGCCTTCAAGAGTTATAGCAATGGGAGCATTTGAGATCATGTTCCTTGGCATATGTCTTAATTTGTCTCAAATAAACTCATAAAAACTCTCCAAAAAAAAAAAAAAAGAGTTACAGAAATACTGGTGCCTGAAATGCCCAATGTGAAAAAAGACTTAACAGGCAGAAAGATAACACACTGGTTATTACTGTGGACTATAGAATCCGCTCAGACAGAACTGGACCCCAGTCCTGGCTATCTGACTACGTGGGTAACCTTGGCCAAGTCACTTCACATTGCTCAGCATCACCTTTCCTTACATGCAAAATGGTGACAATAATATCATCTATTTTATAGATTTTCTGTAAAAAAAAGATGAAATAAGAAAATGGGCATAAAATGCTTAGTATATAAGACCATTCACCAAATGGTCTTAGTATAAGACCAAAGTACGTGCTCGATAAATACTTTTGCTACAGAGAACACCACAGCATGACTCCCCCTGGCTACATACTTACTGTTCCCCAGAACAGCTCTGGAAGGGAAGGGTCTGCCAAGACTTCACACGCGGTGTCGATTACATCCTGTTGAGGGAGGGGGGAAAATGGCTTACTTTCCTTAGTTGAACCAGCTTTTTATTTTTTTTTTTTTTTACCTTATTCTATTGAAATAAAAACCCCAATAATACCTCATACAGTATGTCATAATGAACTCTGGGTTTAAAAAATAACAATACACTCCATCTAGGGTGTGTGTTATATCTGTTGTATGATGTCAGGCAAATTAAACTCCCTGAATTTCAAATTCTTTACCTGTAAAATGGTGACAATATTGTTCACCTCACAGTATTATTGTAAGTATTAAATGCAATAATGTATGGGGAAGTGAACTGTAAATTTCAAATGCCATGTAAATGGAGCTATTACTAGGATCAGCTAAACTGTTCTACAGGACAAGAATAACGCCTCTTAAACTTTTTCATCCTTAGTATCTAGCCCAGAATGAGGCGCACACTGGGAATCTAACAAAGTCTTACAAAATAATTTTTAAAAAAAATCCAAATACCAGGACTTTTGCGACCCCAGTATGTTGATGCCAGTCCTCTAGGGGTATATGTAGTAGGGTCCAAATGTGGCAAAGGATGCAAAACTTGTTCTAAGCCTCTAGAGCTTTGGAAATTGAGTCTTTCAATTAACACCAATTTTTTTCTCTCCAACAATAAAAAATTTTCACCAGTTTGATCAATTTCTTCAATTTCTGAAATAAGTTCCTAATTATTAAAAATGAATACAATGATTTAGTTGTAAACTTCTTAAACACCATTTCTCACTGAAAGAAACGAGGGCTCCTTGGAGAAATGGCAGATGCCAGACATGGTGCAAGAATCGTGTAAGATAATCCTGGAACAGTTTGTCATACCAGAAAGCAACAGAGCTATCAAAATATGTGAGGGTAGGGTTACACGGATTCAGAAGCTAATTTAAATAATCTCTTACAGTCCAAAGCAGGGGCAATCAGCATAAGAATAGTAAGTGCAGTGGATTAAATTAAAACAAAGCTAGTATGTTTAAATCATGAGTTTACAATGATATGTCAAAAATTTAAAATCCTTCCTAGCTACTTTGGAGAATAATAGGGAAAACTGAGAAATACAGGAAAAGAAGCAGAGTATCAAATAGTTAATGAGAGCAAATTTTTTTTTAATTGAGGTATAATTGACATATATTATATTAGTTTCAGATGTACATAATGATTCACTATTTGTATACGTGATGAAACAAATTTCTTTTTTACAGCCATGTTCTGACCACCAAACATAAGCAGAAAGACAGAACACCGCCACTCTGTAACCACCAACGAATTAATGCATCTAGACAACAATGTGGCTTGTGGCTACCACAGTGGACAGGATGATTAAAGTCCAAAAGAAACTTGACGGACTTATTAACCAGTAACATGTAGACCTCATTTATTTAGTTCCTGATCCAAAGAAACAAACTTACGACAAATTTATGACATTTAAACTAGAAATCTGAATCTTGATGTATAAAGATATCGTTTTTAAGATATAACAATGATTATGAGTTTTACAAAAATATTCGCAGATGAGATGAAATAATAGCTGGAATTTGCTTCAAAATAATCAAGGAGGGGAGGGGCAAAAATGCATAAGATCAACTGTGACAGTGGTGATGAGATCATGAAGATTCATTATATAACTTTTTAAAAATATTTTATTTGTTTATTTTTAGAGAGAGGGTAAGGGAGAAAGAGAGGGAGAGAAATATTAATGTGTGGTTGCCTCTCATGGGGCCCCCTACTGGGGACCTGGCCTGTAACCCAGGCACGTGCCCTGATTGGGAATTGAACTAGCAACCCTTTGGTTTGCAGCCCGCACTCAATTCACTGAGCTACACTAGCCAGGGTCTCATTATACAATTTTGTCTACTTTGGTGTAAGTTTGAAATGTTTCATTTAAAAAATTACTGCAAAAAATATTTATTAGCACACACAGATTTTAGGACAGATGCACTACAGAGTAAAAAAAATAAGGTTACAAAACAGTATCTACGTTGTGATTACATCTCTAGAGAAGAATTTAAATTATGACTTAGTGTATGTGTACAGAAAATATTTGGAAGGGAACCCATGGAAATGTTAACAGCTTATCTTGGGTGGTGGGATTACACGTTTTCTTTTTATCAGCACTTTCTGATTTTTCTGTCTTTAGTATGTATCATTTGTATAATACAAGGAATGAAAACAAACAGCAATAAACAAATTACACCTGAGGAACATGGTGTGTGTTTGTCAGCTCCCCAGCGGCGCCTTGGGGGTCTGACTGCGAAGCTGGGCCACGTGGCTAGTAGCCTCACGAAAGCCAGACACTGACCTGCTGATTGCCCAGTGTGTGCAGCTCCAGCGAGGTCAGCGCAAAAGACAGGAGCCCGTAGACACACATGCAAGCAGTGCTGGTGGTGCACTGTAACGGCAAAGGGGTCCGAGAGCAACGTTGAACAGCACAACTCTTTCACAGGTTCGGCATCCCCCCCACTAACACAGCCACTGTGCATAAACGGGAAGGGAACCCAACCTTCATAAATTTCCTAATTTAGTCTCAAGATCAGGAAGACAAAGGGAGAAGAAAAAGCAGGAACCAAAAATATTACAAGATAACACTAAAATCAAAAGGGAGTCATTTTCAAAATAGCCTAAGTTTTAATGAGGAAGAAAACCACATCCAGGCTACAGAATGAACAGAATCTCTATGTGCTAATACGAACTATGCAGCTGCCTGAACTGTCACTAAGAGAAATCAACCAGTGCCAACAAGTGGGGCCTGTGGGCTGAGGTTGCATGTCAGCATGTCAAAACAAGCTGACTAAACTGTGACATTCACAATAAGTCCTGAACACAAAACTCAAGAAAATTTCTAGTTTATCCTGTTACAGTGGAATGAGTAGGCACCCCAAAAAGATTTCTCTAGTCAGTATCGCCAAAGGTATCTTCTAGGAGATATATACTGGCAAAGACTAAGACATAGATAGTGGGTACAAGCTGTATCCACCACTAAGTGGCAATTATTGTTACTGTGAGCAAATTTCATCTCCCTGAATTTCAATTTCCTAATGCAAAAAACAGGACGACAATCCATAGTGCAAAGCTGTGATACAAGAAAGAAGATACTACACAGAAGGTGCTGAGCATAGTGTCTATAAAGGTCAGCGATAACATTACTATCATTACCGTCATTATTACAATTATTACTACTATTATCATGATTCATTAACGAGTTTCTTCCCTGCTCTTTGCCCATTCTCACGCTCAAACACCAGCAGTCTGAGCCTCACATCATTTCCTCCAACGACGAGGGAGCGGAGCAGTCGGGTCAAGTACTGAAATACATTCAGCTGGATGGCTGTGCCACCAATCTTCCGGACAACACTGCTGGTCTCTTCTGGACTCAGGGTGTGGCGGAGAAGAGCCCAGGCCAAAAGCACTGGGGCATGATGTGGAATGTCCCCAAAGGTCAACATCAAACGGTCCATATCCTAATGAGAAAAAGAAAACACCTGTGTCACTAAACAGAGAGGATAAGGACCCCTCTACAAGATCCTTCATCCTGCTGCAAGTCTTCCATTCATCCACAGTGGCCCCTCTCTCCCACTGTGGTGGTTTACTCTTCCCAAACCCCCACCCACTTCATTAATAAACCCCTCCAGTACTCTTCCCTTTATCCACACTTTTTTTCCCTTCTGATTTTAGGTACTCTTAATCTAAGATTATAAAATACATGTTCAAATGGAGACTCCTAGGAAAATTTCCCCTGATCCTTGAACTTTCTCTGCTTTCTCCTCATTTTCTATCTTTCTAACCACGCATCTCAAAGTTCCTCCCTTCCCTCTGCCTTTCACAGGCTCCGGAAATACAAACATCCCCCAGAGTTCTGTCCCTGGGCTTCTTTGGTCTTTATATGCTTTCCCTGAGTGACTCGACTCTTTCTCACAGATTCCACTATCACCTCTGTGCAGGCAACTGACAAGTCTTAGATTTCTCCCAGGTCCACTTAACTTTGTAACAACGCAGAACCTCAAATTCCACAAGGGAAACTTTATGCAGCAGTACAGTTGAGTGGTTAAAAACATATTAGTAACTGTAAAAGGTCTGAAAAAAGAAAAGAGGCTGCTTCATGTTCACCTGACAAATAAGCCCATCCTGGGCAAACTGGTGCAGCTCTCTTCTGTCATCCAGCGCACACTTGTGCAAGGACTCAATGTCCATGCCTTCCACCAGGATAAGGGCACTGAAGTAGCTGGAAAGGAAAAGAGTGTCAGGAAGTCATGGGTGCTACTCTACCCTCACTGGAAATAGGTGAAACGTAAGACACAATATTTGAAAAATTATTATTGAGTTATTTTACATTCTTTTTCACACTAAGTATTCTAAATCCAGTATGTATTTTAAACTTCCAGAACATCCCAATTTGACCAGCCGTATGTATTTTTTTTATCCTCACTTGAGGATATGTTTATTGATTCTAGGGAGTGAGAAGTGGGGAGGGGGAGTGGCGGGGGGGGGGGGACAGGTAGAGGGGTTGGGGGAGAGAGACAGACAGACAGACATTCCCGTATGTGCCCAGACCAGGGATCAAACTCGCAACCTTTTGGCATATGGGAGGATGCTCTAACCGAGCCACTGGGCCAGGGCTTGACCAGCGACAGTCACATGTGGCTTGTGCCTACCAAAGCACAGATCAAGTCCTAAAGGTTTCTACAGCCACCAATTACCTCTGACCCTGAAACTGTATCACTGCTTAAGTGTGCATCTTTGTCCACAGAGAGAACAGGACTCAAATGCAAATATATCCACTGCCATAAAATTCAAAGTCCATAAAGTGATTTCAAAGAGAGCAGGGGACGAATCTGCCTTATGTGTCACAGTCTTAGTGATTGTACAGTGCCTGGCCTGCAATAGGTGCTCAACAAATACTCTGTTGAATGAATGGACAAACCTCTTAGATAAGAGTAAAGAATAGAATAGAATGCAATACTTATTTTGAAAGATGTCCTCTCAATCCCAGTCTTTACTCCCTATATGACCTGGAACATGGTAGCACACCCATCTATTTCCCCACCCACTGAGTGAACAGTATGCCTCCCCTCACCCATTCACAGGACTGTAATATCAGCATAATATAACATAACCCTGTATAAGTTCTATGACCTCAATTCATTCAGACTTACCCAATCCGATCCACAAAAGGATCCATGGTCTCATCCACCAGATGCCTGTTGGTCTGCCTACTACCAAATCCTTGCTCTTTAAACATCTTGGTTAATACCAACAGGTCACTTGGTGCCATTTCAAAATACGCATAATATAGGAAAATAATTTCTAGCAGCATAGACTGTTCCCGAAGGCATTGGACAAACCAGCGAGACACCTGGCGCTCAGTCTTCACAACCAATGAAGAAAAAATGAGAGAGAAATAAAATCAGATTTAAAAACGTATTTAAATTTCTAAAGTTATTTTTACTAGGTAATACATGTGTAGTAGTCCACCTTACCTGCAAAGAATACATTCCAAGACCCTCAATGGATGCCTAAAACTGTGGATGGTACTATATATGGAATTCTATATATACTACGTTTTTCCCTTTACATACTTAACCTTTGATGAGGTTTAATTTATGAATTAGGCACAGTAAGAGATTAACAATAACTGACACTAAAATTGAACAATGATAACAATACACATAATAAAAGTAATGTGAATGTGGTATAATTCTAAAGTAAGGGCTCCTTCAAGCAAGTACTGCGACACCGTGTTGGCTGCCTGGGAACTGAGGCTACTAAGTGGCTCACTGGGATGACTCTCTTTCTGGTAGGACAGAGTAGAGCAGCTCGACACTTCGCACCACCCGCTCAGAATAGGGTGAGATTTAAAACTTATGAATTGTTTATTTCTGGAATTTCCCATTTAATATTTTTGGACCGTGGTTGACCATGGGTAACTGATAGATTACTATGTAGCTCTAAAATGGAATGAAAAATAAGGGAATTGTTAATACACTAAAGGGCAGAAAGCAGAACCACAGATAAGAGGAGGCTACTGTATAGAATAGGGTAAAAAAAAAGTTTCCCTCCCTACAATTCCTATTGGCCATCTAAATCTCTCCCCAGAGGCAACCACTACTAGAGGTTTCTGTCTCTCCTTCCAGTAATCTGTCATACACTTAAGTTCATTCATTCTAGTCTATCTACCTATCAATGTATGCATCTATCCAGCCCTCAATCTGTAAACCATGTAATATATTACACAAACTATTTTGCACCCTATTTATTCACTGAACAATGTATGTTACAGATTATTTGCTCTAATAGTATATTAACAATTCCCTTACTTTTCATTCCATTTTAGAGCTGCATAGTAATTTATCAACCTGTCCCTCCATTATTTTTAATAAATGTTGCATATTACTCCACTACATGGAAATGCTATAATTTATTTTAACCAGCCCACTTGGAAGGGCACTTAGGTTATTAGCAATCTTTTGCTATTAAAATAAATGCTGTGTGACTGACAGAACAACTACACAAAAATCAGCAAACAGACAGGAGAGCTAAACAATCTTGACCTGATATTTACAGACCACTACACCCAACTACTGTCAAACACACATCCTTTTCATGTGTACAAGGTACATTTACAAAGACAGATCATGTGATGGGTCATATACCATGGGATAGTAAATTTAAAATACGGTAATAATAAAGGTTATTTTCTTTGATCATAAAGAAATCAAAGTTTGGTAATTAAACAACACAATTCTAAATAATATAAGGGTCAAAGAAAACCAAAAGGAAAATTAGAAAATATTTTGAACTGAATGATAATGAAAACAAAACATCAAAATTTGTGAACTGAAGATGGAGGCATATAAACACAGCTCACCTTCTCACACAACCACATCAAAATTATAACTAAAATATAGAACAACCATCACTCAGAACTGTCAGAAATCGAGCTGAATGAAAATCTGACAACTACGGAATTAAAGAATCCACATCTATCCAGACTGGTAGGAGAGGCACAGATGCGGAACAAACTGGTCCCACATCCACGTGTGGTCGATAAAAATTCGTGAGGGATATCTCAGGAGCAAAGAGTCCCAGCCCCATACCAGGCCCGCCAGCCCAGGGTTCCAGTGCCAGGAAATTAAGTCCCCACAACTTCTGGCTGCAAAAACCAGCAGGGATTGAGTCAGTGGAAGAAACTACTGGAGTCCCAAGCAGTTCCTCTTAAAGAACCCACACATGGAACACACTCATTACTCACAATCACTCCCTGTGAGCTCCAGCACTGGGATAGCAGTTTGAAAGGCACCAGTGGCATACAGGGAGCAACTGAAGTATATGGCATCAGGGTGAGAGCTAGGGGACAGCTTTCACCCAGACAGAAAGGTGGGCAGAGGTCACTGTCACTTTTCTGAACCCTCTATGATCAGAGCCACAGAGCTGGCAAGCTGGTGCCATATCTGCGTCTCCAACAACGTGGTTAACACTGCCCTGCCCTGGAGATCCCCACAGACTTCGACCCACCCAACTCAGGGGCCCACACAAGCTGCTTTTCCATCGGAATGGCTGGTCTTGGCTCATACTTTACAATGTCCTGAATTCCCTCAAACAAGCAACAGCCAGCCTCAGTGAGCCCTCAGTTCCCCCACCTCTTGCTAAGTGGCCCCAGCCTGGCACTACCAGCAACCAGCCTAGATTCACAGGTTGGCTTTGCCTGGGAATCTCCAAGCCCAACACAAGTAGTGGCCAACTCAGACTGCTTTGTAGCTCATGCAGGGTGGACCCAGGCAAAACACAGGCGGGGGCTGACCTTAGCCCACACCACCCAAGAAACCCCAGGGCCTGTGCACACAGCGGATAGCTAGAGACCACGCTGGAGCACCACCACCCTGTCCCTGTACAGCTGATCCTCCACGGAGGGTGGAGGTTGGTGGTAAGTGGTCACAGCAAGTACTTGAAGCTGACTGGCCTGGATAAATCCCTCCCATTGATCTGCCAACAGCAATCCAGGATCAATTACAAGAGGAGCATGTACTCAGCCCACACAAAGGGCTCACCTCGAGTAGTCAGCTTGGGTGATAGGGGAGGTTGTGCCACTGGACCCTACAGGACACTTACTACGTTAGGCCATGCTAACAAGACAGGGAGTCATAGCAACTCTACCTAATATATAAAATCAAACGCAGAGAGGCTGCCAAAATGAGGAGACAAAGAAACATGGCTCAAATGAAAGGACAGACCAAAACTTCAGAAGAAGAACTAATAAAATGGAGATAAGCAATCTACCAGATGCAGAGTTTGAAACATTGGTTATCAGCATGCTCAAGGAACTCAGTGAGGGCCTCAGCAGCATAAAAATGATCCAGTCAGAAACAAAGGACACACTGACTGAAATAAAGAACAATTTACAGGGGAAAAAAACCCAGGAGAGTGGATGAAGCTGAAAATCAAATCAATGATTTGGAACATAAGGAAGCAAAAAACAACCAATCAGAACAACAAGAAGAAAAAAGAATTCAAAAAATAAGGATGATATAAGCAGCCTCTGGGGCAATTTTAAGTGTTCCAACATTTGTATCATAGGGGTACCAGAAGAAAAAGAAAAAAGGTAAGAAATTGGAAATCTATTTGAAAAAATAATGAAAGTAAACTTCCCTAATTTGGTGAAGGAAACAGACATGCAAGTCCAGGAAGCACAGAGTCCCAAACAAGATGGATGCAAAGAGGCCCACCCCAATACATATCATAGTTAAAATGCCAAAGGTTAAAGATAAAGAATCTTAAAAGGAACAAGAGAAAATAACTTAGTTACCTACAGGGGAGTTCCCATGAGACTGTCAGCTGATTTCTCAAAAGAAACTGCAGGCTAGAAGGGACTGGCAAAAAATATTCAAAGTCATGAAAAGCAAGGAGCTAGAATCAAGACTGCTCTACCCAGCAAAGCTATCATTTGGAATTGAAGGGCAGATAAAGAGCTTCCCAGATAAGAAAAAACTGAAGGAGTTCATCATCACCAAACCATTATTATATGACATGTTAAAGGGACTTATTAAGAAAAAGACCAAAACTATGAACAATAAAATGGCAATAAATACATGCCTATCAACAACTGAATCTAAAAAGCTAAGCAAGAATAGAGACAGAATCATGGCTACAGAGAGTGTTTTGATGGTTGCCAGATGAGGGGGGATGTGGGGGATGGGGGGAGAGGTGAGGGGATTAAGAAGCACAAACAGGTAGTTACAGAATAGCCATGGGGATGTAAAGTGCAGTATAGGAAATGGAGTCACCAAAGAACCTACACACGACCCACAGACATGAACAATGGTGTGGGGATTGCCTGAGGGAGTGGGGGGGTACTGGGCAGAGGGGGAGAAGGGGGAAAATTGGTATAACTATAATAGCATAATCAATAAAATATAATTTTAAAAAATTTGTGGACTAAAGCTAAAAGTCATGCTTAATGCAATAGTTACAGTAGTTTATTTTAAAAATCTATAATCTGTTATCTAAGCTTCTACAATAAAAAATGAGAAAGAAAACAAACTAAATCCCAAGTGAATAAAGGGAAATAATGAAGAGATCAATGAAATATAAAATGGACAACCAACAGAGAAAACTGGTGACAAAACTACCATTATCGTAAATGAGTCAGGAGACATCACTACAGATCCCACAGGCTATAAGAGAGAGTAAGAGAGTAACAAAGTACTAACAGCTTTATACAAGTAAATTTTTCTACTTAGATGAAATGGACAATTTCCTTTAAAGACACAAATTACCAAAACTGACCCAAGAACAAACAGGAAACCTGAATAGCTATATATCAACTACAGAAAACTGAACCCAGAATTTAAAGCTTTCCCAAAAGAAAACTGTAGGCTAAGATGATTTCACTGGTAATTTCTATCACACATACAAGAACAAAATAATGCCAATACTATACAAATTCTTTCAGAAAACAGAAAAGAATAAATATTGCCCCACTTATTTTTTAAGACCAATATTACTTTAATACCAAAACCAGACAAGGACATTACAGGAAAACTACATACAAATATCTCCCATGAACACAGGCACAAAATTCCTTAACAAAATGTTAACAAGTCAAATCCAACAATATATAAAAAGCAAAATATATCATGATTAAATGCAATTTATTGTAGGAATTCGAGATTAGTCTGACATCCCAAAACTCAAAATATTTCACTGCACAGAGTAAAAAAGAAAAACCGTAAGATCATTTCAAAAGATGCAAAAGAAAATGGACAGAATTTAACACTCATTCCTAATAAAAACTAAAAACAGCAAACTAAGACTAGAAGGGTATTTCCTCCTTTGATAAAGGACAACTATACAAATAATTTACGACAAGAACATAATGGTAAAAGACTGAATGCTTTCTACCTAAGATGAAGAACAAGGGAATAATGTCAGCACTCTTTCCACTTCTATTCAACACTCTACTGGGAAGTCCAATTCAGATAATACCACAGGTAAAAGAATTAAAAGACACACAGATTTGTAAAGTCAAACTCTCCTTATTTACAGATGACACTATCATGTATATTAGGAAATCCTATTAGAATAAGTGAATTCATCAAGGACACAAGATATAAGATCAAGATATAGAAATCAACTGTGTTTCTAAATACTAACAATGAACAACTGGTAAATAAATTTTAAAAATACACATTTACAGCCCTTGCCAGTGTGGCTCAGCAGGTTGGGTGTCATCCCGCAACACAAAAGGTTGTCAGTTCAATTCCCAGTCAGGGCACATGCCTGTGTTGAGGGCCAGGTCCCCAGCTGGGGGCATGTAAAAGGCAATGACTGATGTTTCTCTTACACATTGATGTTTCTCTCACACATCAATGTTTCTCTTCCTCTCTCACACCCTTCCCCTCTCTTTAAAAATAAATAAATTATAAAATCTTAAAAAATATGTATTTATAGTAGCATCAAAAAATAAAACAAGGCCCTGGCTGTGTGACTCAGTGGATTGAATGCCAGCCTGCGAACCAGAGGGTCGCTGGTTCCATTCCTGGTCAGGACACATGCCTGGGTTGCCGGCCAGGTCCCCAGTAGGGGGCACACAAGAGGCAACCACACACTGATGTTTCTCTCCCTCTCTTTCTCCCTCCCTTCCCCCTCTCTAAAAACAAATGAATAAAATCTTTAAAAAAAATAAAATAAGTATTTACGACTAAATTTAACAGAACACATATACTACTTGAATACTGAAAACAATAAAAACTTATTTAGGAAAACTAAAGAGAAAAACATACATGGAAGGATATACTAGAGGTTCATGGATTGGAAGACTTAGTAACATTATTAAGATGGCAATTCTTCCCTAATTGATCTACAGATTCAATAAAATTCTAACCAAAATTCTAGTGAGTATTTACTTATTTATGAAAAAAGCAAACTGATTCTAAAGTTGATATGGGGAAAAACCTAGAATAGCCAAAACTTTCTGAAAAAGAACAGGGTTGAAAGACTTAACACTACCTCATTTTAAGTCTTACTATATGGCATCCTGGCTGGTGTGGTTCAGTGGTATGAACACTGGTCTGTAAACTGAAAGGTCGCTGGTTTGATTTCCCGTCAGGGCACATGCCTGAGTTGTAGGCCAGCTCCCCAGTAGGGGGCGTGTGAGAGGCACACGATCGATGTTTCTCCCCTTCTCTCCTCCCTCCCTTTCCCTGTCTAAAAAATAAATAAAATCTTAAAAAAAAAAAAAAAGACTTACTATAAAGGTGTAATAATCAAGACAGTGTGATTTTGGTATCAAGACAGTGTGATTTTGGCATAAAGACAGTGGACCAGAGACAGATCCACACTTACATGTTAAATAGGTATTATACAAAGGTGCCAAGATAATTCAATGAGAAAAGACAGTCTTTTCATTAAATGGTACTAGAAGAAGATACTGTATGAGAAAAAAAGAGATTCTTGTCCCTTACCTCACACTATGCACAATAATTAACTAAGAATTAATTATAAATATAAATGTAACAGCTAAAACTATAAAACTTGTAGAAGAAAACAAAATCTTTGTGAGACTGGGTTAGGCAAAGATCTTTTAAACAAGGCCCAAAAGACAAGAGTCAGAATACAAAAAACTGATAAAACAGACTTTGTCAAAATTTAAAATTTTTGCTCTTAGACACAGTTGAGAAAAAAAAACCAAAACACCTATCTGTCAAATGGCTTGTTTCCAGGACACAGAAAACTCTTAAAATTCTGCAATAAGAAAAATATCCCAATAAAAACAAATGGACCAAAGGTTTGAATAAACACTTCACCAAAGAAGATATAAGCAAAAAAGCATGTGAAAAGATGCTCAACATCACTAATCATCAGGGCAACACAAATTAAAACCACAATGAGATATCACTACACACCTATTAGAATGTCTAAAATTTTAAATGGTGACCACATCAAGTGTTGGTAAGGGTATGAAGCAAAAAAAATTCTCATAAATCCTGGCAGAAATAGAAAATGGTATAGCCACTACAAAAAAGAAAAAAAAAACCCAGATTGCCAACGTCTTGTAAAGATAAAAATATACCTTTACAAAATGACCCAACAATCTGACTCCCAGCTATTTATTTATCCAAGAGAAATAAAAACCTATGTGCACACAAAGACCTGTATGTTAATGTTCACAGCACATTTTTCACAGTGGCCAAAACACAGAAGCAATGCAACTGGTGAATGGCTAAACACAGTGTGGCATATCCATACAATGGAACATCACTCAACCACAAACAGGAATAAAGTACTGTTACAATACATAACATGGATGAATCTCAGAAAGACTATACTAAGTGAGAAAAGCCAAACACAAAAGACTACATTTCCTATGGTGCTATTTGTGTGAAATTCTAGAAAAGATAAAATTACAGTAATAATTACACTTATAAATGGCTAAAGTGATCAATTTTAAGTTATGTGTATTTTATCATAATTTAAAAAATGGCACCGGTGCCTCCCCTCACATCCTTCTTTCCTCAGAGTCTCTCAGGCACACCTAACCCTTTCCCCGTCTCTCCCCCAGGTGTGCACATCCTTGCTTTTCCCCCCCTAAGCTCCAAGGGCCCTTCTTTTGTCTCTTGAACTTGTTTCCTGAGCACATGGACTCCAACTAGGTCACTTCTTCCACGGCTCTCTTCTTCTACCTCTGTGACTTTCTAAATAAACTCTTGCTTGTAAGCAAAAAACAAAACCCACAATAATAATAACCTTGATAATAGAAAGCAGATAAGTGGTTGCTTGGGGCTAGGGAGCCACAGATTGACAGTGAACTTTCTGGGGAGACAGAAATGTTCTATGTATTGATTGTGCAGGTGGTTACTACATATAACTGTACACAACAACCAAAACTCAAACTGTACACTTAAAATGAGTGAATGTTATTGGATGGTAATTATACCTGAATGCAGTTGGGGGAGGGGGGTGCCACTTCCCGTTTATACAAATCATTACACAAAAGTATGAATGTATTCATAGGATACTCTTAAAGTAGAACTGCTAGGTCAAGCAATATGGGCCTTTTAATTTTTAAATACTGTCATCATGGTTTTCTTTCTTTTTTAAAAAATATATTTATTGATTATGCTATTACAGTTGTCCCATTCCCCCCCCTCACTCCACTCCATCCTGCCCACCCCCTCCCTCCCACATTCCCCCCCTATAGTTCATGTCCATGGGTCATACTTGTAAGTTCTTTGGCTTCTACATTTCCTACACTATTCTTACCCTCCCCCTGTCTATTTTCTACCTATCATTTATGCTACTTATTCTCTGTACCTTTCCCCCCACTCTCCCCCTTCTGCTCCCCTATTGATAACCCTCCATGTGATCTCCATTTCTGTGGTTCTGTTCCTGTTCTAGTTGTTTGCTTAGTTTGCTTTTGTTTTTGTTTTAGGTGTGGTTGTTAATAACTGAGTTTGCTGTCATTTTTGCTGTTCATATTTTTTATCTTCTTTTTCTTAGGTAAGTCCCTTTAACATTTCATATAATAAGGGCTTGGTGATGATGAACTTCTTTAACTTGACCTTATCTGAGAAGCACTTTATCTTCCCTTCCATTCTAAATGATAGCTTTGCTGGATAGAGCAATCTTGGATGTAGGTCCTTGCCTTTCATGACTTGGAATATTTCTTTCCAGCCCCTTCTTGCCTGTAAGGTCTCTTTGGAGAAATCAGCTGACAGTCTTATGGGAACTCCTTTGTAGGTAACTGTGTCCTTTTCTCTTGCTGCTTCTAAGATTCTCTCCTTCTGTGTAATCTTGGGTAATGTAATGATGATGTGCCTTGGTGTGTTCCTCCTTGGGTCCAGCTTCTTTGGGACTCTCTGAGCTTCCTGGACTTCCTGGAAGTCTATTTCCTTTGCCAGATTAGGGAAGGTCTCCTTCATTATTTGTTCAAATAAGTTTTCAATTTTTTGTTCTTCCTCTTCTCTTTCTGGCACCCCTATAATTCAGATGTTGGAACGTTTCAAGATGTCCTGGAGGTTCCTAAGCCTCTCCTCATTTTTTTGAATTCTTGTTTGTTCATTCTTTTCTGGTTGGATGTTTCTTTCTTCCTTCTGGTCCACACCATTGATTTGAGTCCCAGTTTCCTTTGCATCACTATTGGTTCCTTGTACATTTTCCTTTGTCTCTCTTAGCATAGCCTTCATTTTTTTATCTAGTTTTCGACCAAATTCAACCAATTCTGTGAGCGTCCTTATTACCAGCATTTTGAACTGTGCATCTGATAGGTTGGCTATCTGTTCGCTGCTTAGTTGAATTATTTCTGGAGCTTTGAAGTGTTCTGTCATTTGGGCCATTTTTTTTTTCTTGGCACATCCTGTCATCATGGTTTTCATTAAAAAAAAAAAATAACAATTTACACTGTAAAATATGACTACGTAACCTTTCCCATCCCTTCGACAAGAGTGTTGCCACATGAATTATGTCTGAGTTTTCCCTGTTTACTTATTCGGTTTTACATATGATTTATAGGAGTTCTTCCTATTTCGAGAACCCTTTCTGATGTGAGGTTTGTCTTTTGTCTTTGTTTATCTCACTATTTTTTTTTTCTTGCAAAAGGTTTTGATTTGATATTGCTGAATTTATAATTTTTTCTTTTATGGCTTCTGAGTGTTAAAGTCTTCTCCACTCCAAAAAAAATAAAAACAAAACTACCTCCCATGTTTTCTTCTAGTACTTTTATAGTTGAATTTTTAAATTTAAATCATTAATCTATTTGATTTGCTTTTGATAGAAGGTATGAGAGAGACACACAGTTTAATTTTTCTCCCAATGTCTGCCCAGTAGTTTCCAGGATAATTTTTTTTAAATGAGGAGAAGCTTAGGAAATTCTGGTATTTTGTGTGTGTGTGTGGGGGGGGGTATTAATTTACTTTTAGAGAAAGGAAAAGGGAGGGAGAAAGAGAGGGAGAGAAACATCAATGTGTGGTTGCCTCTCAAGGGCCCCCTACTGGGGACCTGGCCTACAAACCAGGCATGTGCCACCTGACTGGCAGTAGAACCAGTGACCCTTTGGCTCGCAGGCTGGCACTCAATCCACTGAGCCACACCAGCCAGGGCAAGGACCATTTATTGAATGAGCCAACATTTCCTCACTGATCTGAAATGCTGCCTTTCTTTATCATACACTAATCCCCTATCAGTATTTTCGTCTATGGCTAAACTTTCTACCATGCAGTATCACCAGTCTATTTATTCATGTACTGATACCATACTTTAAGTTACTGCAGTCTTATTATCTAATAAGCATTATTTTTGTTCATTATTTTCCCTTTTCAAAAATTTCCTGGCTGTTCTTACTTATGTTTCACATGAATTTTACAATTGGCTTGTCCAGTTCCAAAATAAAAAGCAAAACTAACATTAGTATTAGTATTTTTTCTGGGATTGCACTAAATTTATAGGTACTGGCACTTTTCATGGTGTTGAGTCTTTATATTCAAGAATGTGGCATCTTTCCATTTGGTTATGATTTCTTTTATACCCTTCATAGAATTTTAAAGGTCTCTTCATTTTCCTTCTTTCCTTCCTTCCTTTTTATTGTTGTTCAAGTGCCGTTGTCTCCATTTTCCCCCCACAACCCACCCCAGCTCTCTTCGCTTAGATTTTGGATTGTGGCAACCTTATTTTTGCTTCTGTTGTCATTGTAAATGGGCCCTTTTCTTCTAGTAAATATAAGTAGCTACTGTCTGTGTTTTGGTTGAATTATTTTAATAAACATGTATTTTTAATTTATTTTTAATTTTTTTAATTTATTTATTTTTAGAGAGAGGGGAAGGGAGGGAGAAAGAAAGGGAGAGAAACATCAGTGTGTGATTGCCTCTTGCACACCCCTAACTGGGGACCCAGCCCGCAACCCAGGCATGTTGCGGGCTAATAAACATATATTTTTTAAATAAAAGTTTATAATAATATTAATCTATAAATGGAAATTGGTTTTAGATTTAGGATAAAATAACCAGACTAATGTCACACACTAAATAGATAATGATAATAAAGAACATAAAATCTTGGGCTTAGAGTTCCATTAACCACTAAGAGAATACTTTAGGTAAGAACAGAAAGTAATTTAACTGGATAGACCAAGTCAAGGGAAAAGGTCCAGAATTAAGTACCAGTTGTTAAAGTCATAAATGTTTTGATCCATATGACATGTTTAAATTGTTCTGAAGAATGATAACCTATATATGTTTAAGTTAATAAATGAATAAATAATTTAACTTGGAGCTCTATGAGAAAAGATACACAATTCTCCTGAGAATTATAAGAGGGTCCAATAACCACATACCATGAGGTTTCCATGTGTCTCCCATGTTGGTGCTTCAGTTTTATAAAGCTCTTCAAACTGCTGTCTATATTTTATAACTAACTCCTTCTCCAATTTATCAACACAGTCTGCATATTCAACCTTAAAAAACAATCCAAAACAGGTAAATATTCAAATGAATATAAATAGGAATAATATAAAATGATTTAAAAGAGCTGAATTTTACAGGGTAACAAGAACCAAGAGGACTAAATGGGCTTACCTTATAGGGATGTCTTTCATCTTGGAAATAAGTAAGAAGGTGTAAGACACAACGAAGAATACACGTTCTTTCTTCATAGTAATAATCTGCAATCTAGGAAGAACCCAAAGATTGAAATCAGTTACTCAATGTTGCACAGGATATTTAATTGCAAATTTACTTATAAAGAGATCACGTAATGATGAGAATGGAAAAGTTCAATTTGTATAATCAATCACAGAACTGGAAACATAGTGGTAGGCCAAAAGAAAGCAAAAGACCTTCATAAACTGGGGTACAGGTAAAGTCATGCAAGATAAAAGCAATTATTTAATAATATAAACAAGTGTTTCTAGCTGTTGGAGCATTCAAATAACAGACAACAGTATTAACTGACAGCCAAATACTCGAAAGCAAATATAAAAACACCACTGATATATGTCCTAATTCCTTATAACTAATGCACTTAATTTTCGCTAAATATCAAATAGGAAACTATTTCGGAAGCCAAGGTCAAATTCCATTTTAAAATGAAATTCCAGGTGAGAAGGCTGCTTTGGGAAGTGGGGTAAGATAAAGAAATAGAAATTAATTCTGTTGCATTTAGATCTAGAGAAAAAATATCCATGAACCAGGTCTCACCCCCAATGGCTCAAGAATCTCCTTTGGGAAAAGAACTCAACTGGTTCCAGTGGATAGAAAACCTCTTGCCCTGATTGGTGTGTGGCTCAGTGGATTGAGTGCTGGACTGCAAACCAAAAGGTCACTGGTTCGATTCCTAGTCAGGGCACATGCCTGGGTTGCAGACCGGGTCCCCAGTTGGGGGCATGCGAGAGGCAGCCAATCAGTTTCTCTCACATACTGATGTTTCCTTTCTTTCTCCCTCCCTTCCCTTCCCTCTAGAATAAATAAAATCTTTTAAAAATAAAACACTTCTTGTTTCACAAGTTAATAGGCTTCTTCATTAAGACCTCAATGCTTACCCAAGAGTCAAAAACCAGCAATGCTCAGGAGAACGAGGTCAAGAAGCCAGCACCCAATTTTACATCAAAGAATGGAAATGGTGACTACTACTGACCTTCAGGATTAAGGCCTGGCTCTGTCTCTCATCTTGCAGTACTGTCTGAAGCAAAAAGGAAAAGTCAGGAAGCCATCTTATTAGCAAAACTCAATTCACAAAGAAAAAGCTAAACATCCTGCTCCTGCTGATGTGGCTCAGTGGACTGAGTGCCAGCTTACAAACCAAAGGGTCACCAGTTCGATTCCCAGCCAGGGGACATGCCTGGGTTGCGGGCCAGATTCCCAGTAGGGAGTGTACAAGAGGCAACCACACACTGATGTTTCTCTCCCTCTCTTTCTCCCTCCCTTCTCCTCTTTCTAAAAATAAATAAGAACTTTTAAAAAAGAAAAAGGTAAACATCCTTACTTCACCCTTCAAGATTATAATTGCCCATTCATTTCTTCAAACATTTCTTACCTAAGTATGTCCAAGTCTGTGCTCAAATCCTTCCCCCTCCTCTGGACTCAATTTCCTCCTATATAAAATGAGGAACTGGACAGGCTAGATGTTGTCCACGGTCCTTTCAGCTCTGATATCCTGCTACTCTGTGATGAAGGTGTCAGTCTCTGACCTCTCCCCATCTCCAAGTCTGAGGACAGACCTCAGCTTAAGCATGTTTTTCTAGGCCTTTATAAAGTCTTTCCTGAAAATTGCTTTATCTGATCACCTACCTCTGTTACAAGGAACTGGCACCAAACTCTAAGTTATCCAAAACCAACAAGGATAAAGGCAAGAGAAGGCAGCTGGACATAAGCACGGACCTTTATTGAGTCCCGAGTACCTCTGAAATCCTCCTGAAGGTAACAGTGGAGTAGCTGCACACTCTGTTCTTCGTCGAGACCCTGAAATACAGAGATCATGAGTGAGAAACAGCCGCCTCAGCTCAGGAGTTACACATAGGATGCAAAGCATTCTAAAGATTTATCCTCTGGAATCGACAGAGAACGTGAATAAACAAAAATTCTTCTACAGATTTCATACAACATAACAATTTTAACCCAAATTGGAGAAAACAGGAGCAAGTCACTGACACATAATTTACATGACAAATTGTACTGTGCCAGAAACAACTGTGCTTATTCATCAAGGGCATTAATACAGCAACAGACATGATCTAGGTTTCCAAATTTAAAAGGAGACAACTATATATTTAAATAGTCAATTCAGAGAACACTGAAGAAAACATGTACACTGAAGAAAACACTATGATATGTAGTAAACAGGCCAGGCAACTTGATTTCTGGCTCTTGAAGCGTTGCAATTTGGGTATTCTTGAAACACAATATGCTCAATTTAATCTCCAAAACTGAAGTAAACTGAATTTTCACTAACAATCAGTAACAATAAAAGCAGGCACATCCACATTCCAGTTAATAAACTGAGCCAGTGCTAATTTTTACTCACCAAAAACTTGCTGATTCTTAAACCCAGTTCTTTCAGTGGTGAAACTACATCTTTATTAGCTTTCACTTTTTCAGCTGAATTTGGACTATGAAAAGAACAATGAATCATTTCCTCATTCACAATGACCCTCCGGGAGTTTAAAATAAAAATTAAAATATTTTTACTACAGACCTTTTATCGCCCTTTAGGTGACTACAAAATACACACACACACACACACACACAAATTCATTTCTACAGACTTTGTAACACAGAACTATTTATGCCTAGGTAATAAATACAGTATATATTTGTTATAAACAATAGTTATAACAATGTTATTTGTAAATAAGAGTTACATTAATTATTTGGACCCTTACAACTATCCTGAAAGGTATATATTACTATCCCCATTTTACAAATGGAATTACCAACACTTAGAAAATAACTTACCAAAAATCCCACAGCTAATAAAAAGTTGCGGTGAAATTTAAAACCAGGTCTGTTAGTATACATACATACATTATCTTGCTCTGTCCACCGAGAAGGCTGAGAAGCTGACACACCTGCCCCCAACAAGCACTGAGCACACCCAGCACCCAGATCTTGGTTTCTAATACCATTCCCTAATAAAAGGTACCAGGAATCCTAAAAAAAAAAAAAAAAAAAAGGTTGATCTAGAGCTGGGGTAGAGAAAAGACTACATGGGCCTGGAGCATCTTGTAGTGCCACAAAGTAAAGAAAATACTCAGAAATAAAAAGGAGGGGATATATAAAAAGGTCATGGAAGCCAACCTAAAAAAACTCCCAATGGCCAAAGCTGTATCAGATGTAACATAAATATACACGATGCCCTGGCCGGATGGCCCAGCTGGTCAGAGCATCATCCTGTACACAAAAAAGATTCTGGCTTCAATTGCCAGTCAGGGAATGTGCCTAGGTTGCGGGCTCAATTCCCAGTCAAGGTATGTACAGGAGACAACCGATTGATGTTTCTCTCTCACACTGATGTTTCTCCCCCCCCCCTCCCCCCCGTCTCTCTCTCTCTCAAATCAGTAACACACACCACATATCCTCAGGTGAGGATTAAAAAAAAACCACAAGTGTGCACACATACACACAGAGTCTCTAGTAAAATAAATGAATAAATAAACAAATAAATAAATAGGGGAGAAGGGGACAAATCTTCCCTACAGAAAAAGTCCAAATGATACACATAGGTACTATCCCCTTTAGACGGTGAACTTTAATTCCACTACATGCTAAGAGTGGGCTATAGTTAGTGACTCACTTCCAAAAAAATAGAAGACGGAAAGAGAAAAAAGTGACTTCACAGAGGAGATACTTGGCAAATGCTACCTTACCGAAGGGAGCAAGGTTACTATCATCAGTGATTTCATGAGGATAACTCTTTCAACGTGTATTCTGTTACGATGGGATAGGTATGGTACTCTACCTCTCTGAATTCTTCCCCGAAAGCCACAACCTCAATCTATTGTAATAAGAAAACATCAAACAAATCCAAATTGAGGGCATTCTAGAAAATATTTTACCAGTCCTCCTCAAAACTATTCAAGATCAGGAAAATCAAGAGAAGACTGAGATACTGTCACGGCAAAGAGCTAAGGAGACATGACAACTAAATGCAGTGTGGTACCCTGGAATGGATCCTAGAACAGAAAGAAGACATTAAAGAAAAAAAAATTTGTTCGGTAAAACTCAAATAAAGCCTGCAACTTAAATAAATAAATAAATAAATAAATAAATAAATAAATGCCAGGCTTCAAATCCCATGCTACTACCAAAGGAAATGTTTCTTAAAAAAGAAACAAATGCCCTAAATGTCTGTTCTGTGAACTAAAGCATGTTGCTGTTGTAGGATGTTTACAGACTGTCACATTTCACAGAAAACCCACAACACGACGGCTAGTATAAGGTTAAACAGTAAGTTCCGAAAGAAGCAACACAGAATGATGGTTAAAAACACAGACACTGGAGTAAGACTGCCAGGTTTGAATCCTGGTTCTACCACTTACTAGCTGTGTGACCTTGGGCAAGTTACTTAACCTCTTTGTGCCTCAGTTTCCCCATCTGTAAAATGGAAACAATAATAAAAGTACCTAAATGTGATAGTATAGGGATTATCTTTTTTAAGTCCATATATTTTAGATACATAGTAAAGTATTTACAGATAAAATAACTGTAATGATGTCTGGGAGTTACTTCAAAAAAATTATGGGGGAAGGGTTAATAGGTGAACAAAACAAGAAATTCTTCACTAACCTAAGAGAATGAAGATGGAAACTGAAGATGTACTGAAATCAACAGGTGTTCGGAAGTAGGAAGGAAATGAGGGAGGCTTGGGAGCTAAGGCGCATAACAGATGAGATCTGGACTAGGAATTAAGATAAGAGAGTCTAGTCCTACAAGGTGTACCTTCTTTTTTTAACTACTGCACATTTCATTTTTTTCACTGCCCAGTAAAAAAAAACCTACACATTCACCCCAAAACACAAATTGTTCACTGCTATGTCCAAGGATTTGGTGCTGACAGTCCCTCACAAAATGTGGACCGAAATAAATATTAGAATAATTGAATATTTCACAAATTCTCATCCCCAGACACTACAGTTATATAACTGGATTCACAATATTGTAGTCCTAGAAGGAATTTCCCTCTCTTTAGAAAGACCACATTCCATTGGTTTCCTTTAAAGAGACAATTTGGTTTCCACTGGTAAGCAAATTATATTCCCTCTGATCTGCCTATCCCAGCAATACCACAAAATCATCTGTGAAAATGGCTTTATCTACACCAGCTTCCTCAGGGGAACGACTCTAACGGGACGCACAGGACAGCCATACCTGGGAGGTTTATAGTAAGAAAGGCCTTCCAAAAGCCGCTGCCAATGTTTATTCAGTTCCGCTTCAATCTGATTCTGGAAAAGTACAAGAAAATTATACCAATGCAATTTTAATCAGACTCCAAGGTCACACTGATGATTACATACTCCTTTGAGTCTTTTTAATATGCATCTTCCCCATAGCTGAAATTATTTTGAATAGAGAATTCTGTACCTTATTTTTCTTCATTTAACATTCTAACATAATGATTTAACCTTATTCTGAAAATCTTGATAAACATCCTTTAGTGGTTGCATATTTTATCAAGTGGCTAGATAATAATTTATTTACCATTCTTCTGTTAAATACACTTAAGCTGACTGTAATGCCTTATTAACATAAATAATGCTACAGTTAATAGCTTTGTGTACAAAACTTTTTGAGGATTTCTTCCTTTTAAAAGATACAGTCCCAAAAATGACAAAATAAATAAATGACTAAAAGGTACAGTCTTTGAAGTAAAATTATCAGATAAAAGCATATCAAAAAAAAGTGAGGCTCTAAAAAAGGTATAACATTCCTTATGTTAATTACAATAACTACAATAGTAAAAATTAAACGTCATCTTAACACTTTACCCTAACAGGGTCAGAACACCCGAGGATCAACATGAAGAACTATCCTTTATTGATTAGATACTTGAAAATGCCCTACCAAACACAGCCTCTGTGACCTAAGGAGCTGACTACATAGAAAAGAAAGAAAAGGCAAGGTAAGTATGAAACAGAGAAAAGGCCTGAGAATCTTCCTGCTAGCCTGAGGTAACAGAAAGGAATTTGTACCCCGACCCTCAGCAGCCAATCAAGCAGCACCAGTATCTTTTCAGAAAAGGCATCACTAAGGAACAAAGAAAGGTAGAAATTTAGAAAAAACTTCAGCAGCTAGGCTATCAGACACACCACATTTCACCAGAAAGAAAGAAATGCATAATGTTTACATAAAGTTTTGGAATTAAAAAAATGTGCCCTAGCTGGTGTGGCTCAGGGGATTGAGCACTGGCCTGCAAACCAAAGGGTCCTCGGTTCAATTCCCTGTCAAGGGCACACGCCTGGGTTGTAGGTGGGGACCCCAGTGGGGGCGCACAAGAAACAACCACATATTGATGCTTCTCTCCCTCTCTTTCTCCCTCCCTTCTCCTCTGTCTAAAAATGAATAAATAAAATCTTTTTTTTTAATGTGTTTATTTCCTACTCCAAAGAGAAGGTAGTTTTCAAAAATAATATAAACTACACAGAGAACCATAAAATCCATTCAAGAATACCAAAGCCCTGTGGTGTGGCTCAGCGGGTTGGTTGTCAGCCCGCAAAGTGAAAGGTAACCGGTTCAATTTCTGGTCAGGGCATGTGCCTGGGTTGTGGTTTGATCCCTATTTGGGGCGAGTACAAGAGCCATTGATTATGATTGATGATGTTTGTTTCTTATCAATTTTTCTCTTTTCTTTACTCCCTCCCTTCCCCTCTCTTAAAAAAAAAAAAAAAAAAAGACCACCACCACTTACCAGTTCTCTCAGAGCTGACCTTCCAAGCAGAATTGTCCACAGTTCTCTACTGCTCCTGGAAAATTACAGAAAGCAGACTTGACTAAGTTATCTCACAGCTATTTTGTCTCTCTCTAAAGCAAAAAGCTCTATGTACAAAACAATTGGTAAAACTTTGGACAGTAATTCTATTCTTAGAAGTTTGATGTTCAAAATATAAATTAAGAAACTAAAATAGAGCTTTTTCATGCTGATAGAGTGCTCACAAACATGGTGACTGTTCCTAAAAACCGCTGGACTTGCCATAGGTGTGGGAAGCACCAACCCCACAAAGTAACACAGAACAAAAAAAGCAAGGGTTCTCTGTATGTGCAGGGACAGCGGTGTTGTAACAGGAAGCAGAGTGGCTATGGAGGACAGACTAAGCCGATTTTCCACAAAAAGGCTAAAACTACAAAGAAGATTGTGCTGAAGCTTGAATGCACTGGGTCCAACTGCATTTCTAGGAGAATGCTGGCTATTCAGAGATGCAGGCATTCTGGAGTGGGAGGAAATAAGAAGAGAGAAGGTCAAGTGATCTGGTTCTAAGCATCATACTTTGTTTTATTATGTGACAATAAAATCTTGAGGATGTGTTCACTTTAAAAAAGAACTAAAATACAAGATTTCAATCTAAACCAATAGGTACTGTGTTGAAATGAGAATAGCCAACATATTTCAATGCATTTATGATGCCATTAATGCAAGGCACATAATTATTTATGTTCTACAATTCATCAATAATAAAACACATTCTGACTTTAGAGGTATTAAGTGTGAAAAATGTATATTTTAGAATGAAATATAGTAATTAATGAATTAGAGTACATCCATTATGCTAAGAAGATGCCTCAATTTAGAATTTCTATCCCCTCCTTTCTTATTAAAATGCAGTGATTGATAAGGAAGAAAAATCTAGAAAAGAAATATGTGTATTTTAGCCCTGACTGGTGAGGCTCAATGGATTGAGGGCCAGCCTGTGAAACGAAGGGCTGCCGGTTCAATTCCCAGTCAGGGCACATGCCTGGGTTGCTGGCCGGGTCCCCAGCTGGGGGCATGCAGCAGGCAACCGACTGATGTGTCTCTCACACATCGATGTTTCTCCCCCTCTTTCTCCTTCCCTTCCCCTCTCTGAAAATAAATACATAAAATCTTTTTAAAAAAAGAACTATGTATATTTCAGGACCCCTATCACCTCCAGAACATTTTCTAAATGCATAATATAATTCACTTTCTCAATCATAATAGTCATTCTGAATGGTATTATGTTCGTTCATTTATGAATAAATTCCTATTAGGTGCCACATGCAGTCCTACACACATGATATCAAAAAATACACATTAGCCCTGGCTGCTGTGGCTCAGTGGGTTGAGCACCAGCCTGCAAACTGAAAGGTCGCCAGTTCTCTCCAGCTGTTTCTCCCTCCTTTCCCCTTTCTCTTAAAGTAAATAAATAAAATCTTTAAAATAAATAACATATTAGATACAGTCCCTGCCCCAGTGAGCTCTTCAAATACATTCCCCACCATGTGCTTACCCCAGTTCCTTCCCTCATCCATGCCTCTGGAATTTCAGGAAACATTTTTTTTTTGGGGGGGGTTTAAGTCTAGACTTTTATTTCAAAATGTAGCCATTAAAAATTTCTCTAAGGAAAGGTTATAGAAAACACAGAGTTTATATATTGTAAGATCCTACATCAGCCTTAGAATAGTAACCTGAAATAATTAAGACAGCTTAGAAAGCCTACTGCAGAGAGATGAAAACGTTTTCTCCGTTAAAACTAACACAAAGCAAGCCCTGGCTGGGTAGCTCAACTGGTTAGAGCACTGTGCCCCTACACCAAAGTTGAAGGTTCAATCCCTGTCAGGGCACATGTAAGAATCAACCAATGAATGCGTAAGTAAGTGGAACAACAAATCCATGTTTCTCTCTCTCTCTCCTTTCCTCTTTCTTTCTAAAACCAATAAGTAAACATTTAAAATAAAAATAAAACACAAAGCACTACCTCTATTTAAAAATTGCTTTCAGGCACTGGCTCGTGAGGCTCAATTTGTTGGGCATTGTTCTATAAATCAAAAGGTCGTGGGTTCAAATTCCCAGTCAGGGCACAAACCTAGATTGCAGGTTTGGTCCCCAGTTGGGGTGTATGCAAGAGGCAGCTGATTGATGTTTCCCTCCCTCTCTTTCTCCTTCCCTTTCCCTTTCTCTGAAATCAATAGAAGAAAATTTTTAATTGTCTTTCAGGATTTTTCCATCAAAAGACTTAAACACACCTAAAAACTACAAACCTCTAAGGGCTAATGCCTTTAAGAAGACAACTTCTATTCTACTAAATCAACAGCCACCAACTCCCATAACTGCACTGTGCAATCACCCGTCATTTTTCTGATAACAAGACAGCATTTGCTATTCAAAACCCAGACTAGATCCAGTTAATGAAACAAATATACCCCTATGATAATGTATACTAAAATGTATGAATAAATCAAGCCCTAAGTAAATGTAAACAGTGGGAAGGTCACTATTTACAGAAACTTATAGTATGGTATATACTTTTGCTTTATCAAAAATAGATTCTGGTTTTCACAAAATGGATTAAATACCTATTACATAACACATAGCTAATAATGGTTAGTAGTACATCAAAATTAATGGAAAGAAATTTCAGTAATTGAAGGCTTTTGTATGCCTGAATTAAATCACTTTGTTAATCATCCATTTTCTAATTTCAAAAAGCATGGGCATCAAAAAGGTTTAATTTATCCACACTTGCTTTCAGAACTTAGATCCCTAACCAGGTAGGTAGCAGTGATTCCCAGAAGACCACTACCCATCCTCATGGGCCAGCTGCCAAGTCCAGCATTCTCTGTTTCCTCAAATTCAAGCTGTAGTTGTTACACCAAAATCTGTGTAGTTAAAAAAAAGAAAGAAAACAATGTCGTCCTAAAGAGTGTTTATCGAAATGTAGCTGGTCCTCAGACCACAACCAGCAAAATCACCTGGGAATCACTCAGCAACACTACAGAGTCCTGGTCACCGCCTGCAGCTGCTCTTCCTCAGAGGCTGCGCACGGGAAATCTCCACTTTAGAGTGAACACCCAAGTGACTTCCTAAGTTACCAAAGCTCTCAGAGGAGAAGGGAAAAGACCTGGTCACTACAGACTGTGTTTTTTTAACGGGGGAGGGAGTGAGCGAGAAAAAGATTCTGTCACTAAACAATATTAGAGGTCACTGTCCTAGAGTAAAGCAGTAACTTCTCAAAAGAAAAAAACTTATTTCTTTAGAAATAAAAATTGTCATTGGCAAAACTATGTCATATTACGGTCTTTTTATTATGTCAAAAACAATAATGTTTATTGAAAGTGAGTCTTCGACAGTAACAACAGGCAACATTTATTGAGCAACTGCAGTGTGTCAGGCGCTGTGCTAGGTGCTAACATCTTGTCCCACTGACTGCAGACGACTTATGAGGCAGATACTGTTATCATCCCTGTTATCTCATCAGGAAACCAAGGTTTAAAGTGGTTAAGTAACTTGCCTAAGATCACAAAGCCAGGGTGTGAAGGAGCCAGAGCTGGAACCCAGGCTTGCAGGACTGCGCAGTTTAATCATTACATTACACTGCCTCGAGTTGCACCCAAGAACTCATCCTACAGACAAGCAAAGGCTGAAGGAGGATGACATAAGTCCCTTTTAAACCTGCAATCTAATTAAAAGAGAAAAATTAGAAAAACTGAGTATCTGCAGAAATGCCAAGAAAAGGCAGAATGAGAGAGAAAGTGGTAGTTTCACAGGAAGGGCACCCCTGTGGAAATGAGTGTCACTGGCCCCTCAATCCCTGCACACTCACTGATCTAGGAATAACGGGAAGACAAATAAACCTAGACCTTCATAATACGCATTCACTTAATGCTGGGAAGGACAAAAGAGCTAAGCACACATTACGCAAAAAAGTAGAAAATAATTAAGAGCTTAACCCCAACAAACACTTCAAAGGCATATAATCACCTAAGACAAAAAAAAAAAAAAAAAAAAAATCACTGGAAACTGACCCAAGAACCAATGGAAGACTTCACCTCAAACAGGGACTCGACAGAGTGAGCAGGGTGGTTCTCAAGACACGACATGGCTGGAACCAAAAGCCTCAGGGAAACATCCTTCGTATGTATTTTCATAAGCAAAACATGTGTCTCTCACTTATTTGCACAATAAATAAATCTGAGCTAAGTATGTGGAGGAGAAACTAAGGCACAGAAACCGAGCAGCTGGCCTCCACGGTAAAGCTTTAAAATTTCATCTCGCAGGGAGCTCCATTCCTAAAAGGGCTGGCGTTCACGGAAACGGGGCACCACCTTCCCCAGAGAGGCCCCGCGGCTGCAGACCTCGGGGTGGGCGCCCCGGGGGGGTCGGAACCCGTCTCCCCCACTGAGTCCTGGCGGCAGGAAGCTGAGCCTCAGCGGGCCAGTCGGAGAAACAGTTCGTTCCAGGCGCAGGTAACGCGCAGCGCTCCCTGCCCCGATGCTCTCACCCCACAGGCGAGCCACACCTCTCCCGCGTGAACTGGGATTGAAGCCGAGCAGCGAGCTGCGCAAACCACGTGTTTTTGAGCACAGGCACACCACTCGGACTTCTTACACACAGGAGATACCCAAACTGCCAGGACTCAAACCGCTTTTCCGCCAAACCCTCACTGCCCTCCGGGAACCTGGGTGATTTAAGAGAATTATTCCGGTTTTGCCTGATGCCAACTCACACTACCATAGGCAACGACTCTCCGACAGGCCTCAGAGCCGCCCCAACACTACTCAGAAAAGGGTGCGCACTGGAATCACCAACTCAAGTGTTAAGGTGGCCTGTGTGCGTCCGCGGGCACCGGGAATGGAAACTAAAGTCCAGGCCTCCGGCGCTTCAAGCAGGAGGGTGCTGCTGAGCTCGACCCCAGTCGTTACAAAGACCGGTTCTCCTGCGCCGGCTCCGAGCAAAGCAGCGTCTAGAAGTCCTTGCATCACTTCCTCCGTCTTCGAGTTCGGGTTCGGGTTCGGGAGGTGTCCCGGGATGATTAAAGCGTTGTTCACGCCACCCACCGCTTTTCCGCCCTCGCTCTCTTTCATCCCAGGGCACGCCTTACCCTACAGGAGCTCAGCTTCACCCAAGCTCCGCAGTGTTGGAAAACCACCCCCAGAAAAGGAGGGCACGGTGCCCACGCGCCGCCTGAGACACGAGCGGCCAGGGAACCGCAGCCAGGCCCTCCCAAGCTCCTACTAGCGCGATGGAAACTCCAAAGAACGACGTGTCAGCGCAGCGGATGGGCGACGCGCGTGGTGTCGGACAGGACGGCCCACGCGTGTCGCCTTCACCGAGAGCCTATCACATGCTCCTGGGGGGGGGGGGGTTAAGGATTCCGCGGCGGGCAAGACAAGAACGCGGGCAGGAACCCTGGCTTTCGCCGCTCGGCCAGTCCTGAGCTGGGCTGTGAGTCATCAGGGAACAGCAAGTGCCTCCGGCGTGACGAACTCGCAGACGCCGAGCGCACAGCGCGCCTCCCGGGCGGCCGGCGGCCGGAAGCGCTCGGCGAGTACGAAGCGTCTCTGTCTTTGTAGCGTTTCGGCGCCCCGTCCCCGGAGCCCCGGGCAGTGCCCAGCGGAGTCGTCGCCTGAGAACGTGACCGGGCGGATGAATGGAAGGCTGCGAGGAGGAAGAGGACACAAACCGCGGAGAGGTGGCGCGTCGCCACAAGAAACACCTCCTATCGAGGACACCTGGGCAGTCGCCGGGGTCGCGGGTGGGGGGCTCCCCCGGGCCGCCGCCGAGCGCCCCGAAGGAGCGTCACGCCGGACGAGGAAGCGCGGTCGCCGGGGAGGCGGGGGGCCGAGGGAAGCGCCCACGGGCACAGGGAAGGAAGGGGAAGAGGCTGGGTGAGGACACCGAAGGCCGGCGCTCACGGAAACGCTGAGGCACCGGCCCCCTTCTTGGAGAAGTCGCCTCAGATCCCCGCGTGCGAGGACCGTTTGGACGTAACCGCCTCCCGTCTCGGCGCCCGTTCACCTAACCTGGCTTCGCCCCGCTACTGCCGCCACATCTCGCCCCCAACTCCCGCCCCGTTTCCACTCGGTTTCCACCCAGCGCCTCACAGCCACCCCGGCAGACGCGGCCCACTCCGCACCTCACACACTGTTCGCCGGCGGCAGCCGCCATCTTCGCGCGCGCGCGCGCGTCCCAGCCCCGCCCCCAAACGCGACGCCCACGTGACACCCCGCTTCTAAACGCGCGCGCGGACGCGGCTTTCCGTCACGTGATAGCGGGGCGGGGCCAAGATGGCGAGCCCCAGAGAGGTTAGAATCCCGTGTCTAGAGCAATCGAGGGTGTGATGAAGGCGGAAGGGCGGCGACTTATGTGCCGTAGGTGGGAGATGGTGGGGGGTGACCGGGCACCATCTATCAAGAACCAGAGAGTGCCCTGCAGTGGAGCTTGCGCCGTCGCAGCTGAAGGACGGAGAGAGAAGGTGCTGGCTGGGTGAAGCTGCGGCTCTGCCTGGCAGGGCTTGAGGGGCCCAGAGTTCAAGGCGTCCGTAGTCACCCCGGTGTGCCCGGGGTCCCAGGTCTAGAGGCATGACCCGAGAGCGTGCTTCCCCGGCCCCGGAGACCAGAGGTCCGCTGAGCGGATCGGTGCTGGCAGAGGCGGCAGTGGTGTTTGCAGTGGCGCTGAGCATTCACGCATCCGTGTTGGACCGATACTCATGGTGCGCCGTGGCCCTCGCAGTGCAGGCCTTCTATGTTCAATATAAGTGGGACCGGCTGCTGCAGCAGGGAAGCGCCGTCTTCCAGTTCCGGATGTCCGCAAACAGTGGCCTCCTGCCCGCTTCGATGGTCATGCCTTTGCTCGGACTGGTCATGAAGGAGCGCTGCCAGGCTGCCGGAAACCCATACTTCGAGCGCTTTGGAATTGTGGTGGCAGCCACTGGCATGGCAGTGGCCCTCTTCTCATCAGTGTTGGCACTGGGCATCACGCGCCCAGTGCCCACCAACACTTGTGTCATCTCAGGCTTAGCTGGATGTGTCATCATTTATATCATGAAGCACTCACTGAGTGTGGGTGAGGTCATCGAGGTCCTGGAGGTCCTGTTGATCTTCGTCTACCTCAACATGATCCTGCTGTACCTGCTACCCCGTTGCTTCACTCCTGGGGAGGCACTGCTGGTGTTGGGTGGCATCAGTTTCATGCTTAACCAGCTCATCAAGCGCTCTCTTACTGTGGTGGAAAGCCAGGGGGACCCAGTGGACTTCCTCCTGCTGGTGGTAGTGATAGTGATGGTACTCATGGGCATCTTCTTCAGCACCCTCTTTGTCTTCATGGACTCAGGTACCTGGGCCTCCTCCATCTTCTTCCACCTTATGACCTGTGTGCTGGGCCTTGGCGTGGTTCTACCCTGGCTGCACCGGCTCATCCGCAGGAACCCCCTGCTTTGGCTTCTTCAATTCCTCTTCCAGACAGAAACCCGCATCTACCTCCTTGCCTACTGGTCTCTGCTGGCCACCTTTGCCTGCCTCGTGGTGCTATACCAGAATGCCAGACGGTCATCTTCAGAATCCAAGAAGCACCAGGCCCCCACCATTGCCCGGAAGTATTTCCACTTCATTGTGGTAGCCACCTACGTCCCAGGTATCATCTTTGACCGACCACTGCTCTACGTGGCTGCCACTGTATGTCTGGCTGTCTTCATCTTCCTAGAGTATGTGCGCTATTTCCGCATTAAGCCCCTGGGCCACACTCTGCGGAGCCTCCTCTCCCTCTTCCTGGATGAACGAGACAGCGGACCGCTCATCCTGACGCACATCTACCTGCTCCTGGGCATGTCTCTTCCCATTTGGCTAATACCCAGGCCCTGTACACAGAAGGGTAGTCTGGGGGGAGCAAGGGCCCTAGTCCCCTATGCCGGAGTCCTGTCCGTGGGTGTGGGCGACACTGTGGCCTCCATCTTTGGCAGCACCATGGGGGAGATCCGCTGGCCTGGAACCAAAAAGACTTTCGAGGGGACCATGACATCTATATTTGCCCAGATCATTTCTGTAGCTCTGATCCTAATCTTTGACAGTGAAGTAGACCTAAACCACAGTTATGCTTGGATTTTGGGGTCCATCAGCATGGTGTCCCTCCTGGAAGCATACACTACACAAATAGACAATCTCCTTTTGCCTCTCTACCTCCTGATATTGCTGATGGCCTAAGCTGTTGTGCAGCAGCAATGGAGGAAACAGGGACATGGGGAGAATGGATGGTCCCCACAGCAGCCAGCTCCTTGGGCATGAAGAGCCAAGGGGTGAGAAGCAGATTTGATTTTCCAGTTGATTCATAATCAGAATAAAAATTAAAGCTCTCCTGGTCTTCGTTTTGCTGATATTAAAAAGGAAAACGGCTTAAAATATAGTGTAACAACTCAAAGAATTCAGTGTGCTATAGGGCCCCACACACACATACTTCACAATCCTCAGAGGGGCTGGAGTGGACAGTGGAGGCCATATGCATAATGGTTAACACTCCAGGGTCTGTGTCAGAGTAAACTGGCTGTACCACTTCTTAACCGTGTGTGCGGCTTAGCCACTCTGGGTCTCAATTCTCCTGCCTGCAGGATGGGAATAAGAAGAGCCCGCACCTCACAGGGTGCTGTGAGGATCTGGTGAGATGAGGTGTGCACAGTGTCCAGCCCGGGGCCCAGACACCATAACCGACTAGTAAGGGAAAGTGTCATTAGAGCCCAAGGCCACTCCTCCTCTGAGCAGGCCAACTGTTGTACTTTTATGGGTTGCACTTGGAGACCAGAGTGCCCTTGGCTTTATTTGGAGACAAACCCAAGAGGAAAATAGCCAAATGCATTCTCCCAGTTGGGTTAGGAAGTGCCAAAGGGGAGCCGTGGGATTGACTTACTGCGTGTGAGGACAGGCTGGGGAAGAGGAGCAGGTTGCTCCCCGCTTCTCACCCAGCCTGGCAGGAAGGGGCCTGGCAGGAAGAGGTGAGAACCTTTGCGCACTAAGGCAGAAGCTAGGATTGGAACTCAGGGGAGCTTGTGGAATCACTGCCTCAACCTTCCCTGCAGAGGAAAGTATTAAGACATTCCTTTGGGGCTCCCAGGAGAGATGACAAACCCCTCCCTTCTTTCAGACTCCCTCCTGCTGGCTGAAGGAGGTGGCAAAATGTCGGGGAAAGAGCAGCGGCTTTGCCTGGACTCGCTGTGGCCTTAGGGCTCTGTCCTCTGGGCCTTGGCTTGTCCATGCTTGTGAACTGCAGGTCAAGGTCACAAACTCATGGCCACTGAGGCCAGAGAGATGATGCAGCGGAGGACAGGGGCAGTGAGACTCTGAGCACGCGTGCCTCGGGAGGCAGCCGCAGCTGGCCGTCAGCGGGGAGACCGCCGGCCCGTGCTGCTGGCCTGTTCTTTCCAGGAAGCAGAGAAATCTGACTGGTGAATCTCCTGATTGTAAAGAGTCTTCATATCCCTGGCTGGTGTGGCTCAGTGGTTTGAGCACTGGCCTGCGAACTGAAAGGTCGCCATTTCAGTTCCCAGTCAGGGCACGTACCTGGGTTGCAGGCCAGGTCCCCAGTAGGGGGCAGGCAAGAGGCAACTGGTTAGTCAACTCTCCCTTCCCCTCTCTCTAGAAATAAAGTCTTTTAAAAATTTTTATAAAAGCACCAAGGCCCAGACAGAACACATCTGGGGTCTGGAATCGGCGAGTAGCCCCTGATTGCAACCTCTGGGCCAGACCCAGGCTAAACAGGCTATGGATTTGGTAGTTACTCCTTTCTTTCCTTTTCATTGAGTTTCTTGCAGTGACACTGGTTAACAAAATCACATGGGTTTCAGGTGCTCAATTCCACAAGGCGTCATTGTGCATTGCACTGCGTGTTCACCACCCCAAGGATTTGGGAGTTCCTGCAAACCATCTGGGTGCCTGCCGAGCATGCCCAAGCAGGAGGGGGCCTACAGAGGCCCTCGTCAAGCCCAGAGAGGGAAGGGCCTGGCCTGAGTCCTGGAAGCTATTTGGTCACAGAGCCAGGACAAGAATCAGCGACTGGATCCCCAGCCCTGGTGGTATTCCCCCTCCCCAAGGTTAGAAGCACAGGCTCTGCATCAGGCTGAGCTCGCGGCACAACTGAACAGCTGTGTGCCTTGGGCAGGTCACTTAACTCGTAAATGTGGATGGTAAGAGCACCTACTCCAACGGTCCACCGGTGTGAGGGCTCCACGAGACACACCCGGAAAGCTCTTGACACTGAGCCAGTGCCCGCTAAATGTGACTTGCTGTTAGGAAAACGGCAGACCTCCCCAGGCAGGGCTGGGGCACCTGGGATGATTTTTCAGCCCTCGTTTCGGAACAAGTCTACATGGGACAGAAGGATCAAGAAGCTGCATTCGGAAGTCATTTTTATTCGATGTCTTGCACCGTAGTAGATTCTCTCTGGGAGGAGACAAGAGTAAGAAGCTGCCAGAACTCTGCCGTAGCCAACAGGCTGCTTCTAAGAGCGGCAATTTTCAACTCATTCGTTGCGGCACAATGGTGTGCTGCAGAGATTTTTAAAACGTGCAGTACCTGACTATTTAGTCAGGGGCACCAACCTCTTTTCCCTCAGATTGCCAAATTTAAAAAATGACAACTGCCCACACAACAATCGTAGTCTGGTATGATGAATCTAAATTATACCTTTTGCGGGGGGTCAGATCCTTAAAAAAAAATTTTGGTGTGCCTCAGAATTTTCGTAATCAGTTTACTTGTGCTGTGAGATGAAAAACATTGAAAATCACTGCTCCAGAGGGAGGTTGTGTTTGGGGTGGGGGAGACACATCTTGGGAAAGGCACCCGGCTGGGCCCCTGCTGCCCAGCCGCCACCTCTTGCCTGCCTGTCTGCGGGCCGAGGGGCACAGACACTGGCAGAAGGAAAGCCCAGCAGGAGAGCTGTGACTTCCCCGTTGCCGCAGGGCAGTCAGGTGAGGTGCTGGTGTTTGCAGCCCACAGCTTCCTGGGACGGGACAGAACCCAGCCCTGCGGGAGCCGCTAGGTGTACAGTGGGGGAAAGGGCAGCTCGGCTGTTGGCTGGAGCCTGCAGAAGTAGAGAAGAGGACCTCGAGGAGTCAGTATCACTGCTCCTCCCAGCCTCCAGGACCTTTTTGGGAGACTGGGACTCGCCCTGCCTGCCACCTACCAGTTCTCCGGGCTCCACGTGGTGCCAGAGGCCTCCATGAGGTGGAACGTGTAGGCCTGGCGTGAGCGGTCGGAGAGGTTTTGCTCGCTCTTGTGCACCACTTCTCCATGGATTAGGACAAGGGCCCCTGGCAGGGACACAGCAGGTCGGGAAAGGACACAGGACCCTCCAAGACTCAAGCACTTTTATGGTCTACTTGTCCCCGTTCCCACCTCCAAAAGCCCGGGGGTCTGCGGCCTGCCCCAGGACCTGAGGCTGTGCTGTGGGTCATGGGTTCCCCAGGGTCTGGTCCCTCCTACTGTGCCCTTGGCAAGCTTCAGCAAGGGCATCGCCTTCTGTGGGGTTTACAGAAGCAGGCGGAAGCTGTGCCAGTCGGCTGGGACCTTGCCATTAAATGCTAAGTTGGGCCTCAGTTTTCCCTTTTCCAAAAGGAAGAGGGGGCCCTGATAGTTGGCATCTGCCACACAGCTTCTATGTAAACATCTTAGACACGACATCTCACCAACTTCCCCACTTTCCATTTGAGGAAACCGAGGCTCAGAGTCAGTCATTTGCCCAAAAAGCCCAGAAGCAGCCGAGTTGGAGTGTAGCCTGATTGGGATACCTTGCTCTGAATCCTGCTGCTGCCTAACGTCCCCATGTCCCTTGACTGTCTCTCATCCTGTGACTTCACAGCCCTCAGGTGAGCAGGGTGGTCAGAGCGAGCAGAGATCCACGGGCATGGCCACAGGATCCTGCCCTCCACACCCCACCTACCTCTCTGCACTGGTGTGGGTACAAACAGGCTGTTGTCCCAGGCTGGTTCTGACCCCAGGAAGCTGGTGCCAGGTGCCGAGCCAGCAGGGGCCCGGACCATCCTTCTCGACACTCCACCTGCAGGCCAAGGTAGAGCATTCAGCCTCTCTTTTTTTCTGGGTTCCTCTCCCATGGCGGGTGGGGTATATGTGGGCAGGGAGAAACAGGTGTCCTCACTGGTGTGGGAGCCAGGGATGAACCAGAGGCAGCCGTTCTCCAGTGTGGCATCCTCCAGCGCGATCCACACGCCCAGCACCCGGCCCAGGGGCTCCGTGTACAGGAAGGTGGCATCCTGGTGAGGGAAGACTGCCACAGGCCCACCTGGGCATGAGGAGCCCAGCCCCGTTTCACCGGGGCCCTGTTTCCCACACCCTCCAGGCCCAGACTTCCTGTGATCAGTTAGGGTCCACCAGTTCCTGGCCCAGAGACTCAACCAGAGCTTCGATTTCCTAAACGGTAAAGCGGCCCCAACAATCATCGACCTCATGGGGTTGCTAGAGGATTCCTCAAGGTGTGAAAAGTGCTTGGATGGGACCGACATTGTAATTACTTGCTAAAAAATAGCTGCTATTGTTTAATTCCAGCCAGGTAATAAGGCCACTGTCCTTACTCAGGGACAAGCACCTGCAGTCACCAGATGATTCAGTGGTGGAAGACTGGTGAGGTGAGTGCAGAGGTGTGGGACTGCTGACCAAGGGACCTTTGTCTGCAACAACTGAGGAAAGGGGGTGCTGCCGTCACCTCCTTCCGTCCTGGGCACTGTGTGTTTTCTTGGCACCAAACTTTAAAAGGGCCGTTGCTGATCTGGGCAGCGTCCAGAGGAAGGTGCTCTAATGGTGGGCATTTCAAAACATTTGGAGGAGGAATGGCTGAAGGAAGCGGGAGTGCTGGACTTGGGGAGGGGACGGCCATCCCTTCGGGGAGTGTCCTCTGGCTAAATGGGGGTAGGGGGAGGAGTTCACAAGGAGGCCAGCTTGGGCTCATGTAAGGAAGGAAAGGGCCGTCTGCGAGGGGTCAGCTCCCTGCCACTGGAGGTATTTGAGCAGAAGTGGAGTCGCCCCTGAGGGAGGCCATAAAGGGTATCGGTGCACCCAGTGGGCTTTGGAACGAGATCACCAGTTTCCATGCTGAATCAGTCCTCCAAGGACTGATCAGTTGTTAAAATACAGATTCCCAGGCCCTGGCAGCCTCATTGACTCATGAGCTCGGGGAATGGGGCCCGGGAATCTGTGTGTTTAACCAGCTAGGAGTGGGGGCCAGGTTCAGGAACCCCTGGGCCAAGGGCTCCAGGACGCCCTCTCAATCCACTGGCCCAGGAAGGCATGGAAGGTGACTTCCTCTGCCCGGCCTCTGGACAGTGCGGCAGGCACCTTCCCTCCCGTCAAAGACCCAACCACCACTAATGTCCCAGATCTCCTGCCATGGCCTTTGCTGGGCCTGCAGTCCACTCCGGGCTCACCTTCACCGCCAAAGTGAGGTTGCTGCAAGAGAGAGGAAGGGCCAGATGAGACCAGAGGAGGGCAGGATGGGGCAGGGTCCACTCTGAGTCTGTGGGAGCTCTTCCCTGGCTGCAGGTGTTTATCTGCAAGGATTTCACATCAGCACCCATCTACGAGCACCTACTGTGTGCCAGGCCCAGGAGGGCTGCAAAGAGAAAAACAACCCTGCCCTCCAGGGCACTCCCAGTCTGACCACACACGTCTAATGAAGCACAAGGCAGAAGTAAAGGGCAGCAGGAGAGGCTAAGACCCAGGCCAGTCTCTTTCAAGGGAGCTGGAAGGCTTCTCAGAAGAGGTGTTACTGAGCTGGGCCTTGAAAGCTCGAAGCAGAGCATTTCTATAGCCAGTGAAGGGAAGACATCATCCTGGGGATCCCCTTCTCTTCTCCCACCTCCCCCAACTCAGTAACTCCTTTGGGGAACAGCTTTTGGCTCATTGTAGGAAGGGGCTTGGTCTGAGCACTCTGCCCGTTTCACAGAGGGTAAACTCAGGTGGGGGCGGCCAAGGAGCTCACCTTAAAGATGTACATACTCTGCACCACCACGGGCATCTGGAGGCCCAGGCTTCTGGCCAAGGCCTGGAAGGGGACAGAGGTCACACTGCCAGTCTAGCCACACTCACATGTGGCCCATCTACACCCCTCAGCTCCACCTCTGCTCACCTGCACCTTGGGGGAGTGTGTTACACACTTGAAGACAGGGTCATGGGCGTGCAGAGCTGCGGGACAAAGGTGGGCTGATGGGCTGGCCCCCACACACTGCCTACCCCCCCCATACCTAGCTCTGGACACCCAGACTCAGGCCTCTCTAGCACCAGTTTTGTGCGCATTAAGCTTTCTGCTCGTTTATAACAAAGGAGTCCCACAAACACCTTCACCCCATCCCAGGCCCCATCCCATCCATGACCTTATTCTTGACCTTTCCAGCCATCTGAGAGCCTCGCTCCAGCCCTGATTCCCCAATCCTCAGAGGACGAAGTGCTCCAAGGGACCAGTCACTTGGTAGCAATCTCAACACTGCCACTTACTCTCTGGGACGCCTCCCTGGCTGCCTAGGACTTGCAGGGCTAACTCGCATGCAGCCGCAGGCCAGGGCCTGCACTGGAGTCGCTCTTCTCATCATTTGCTATGCCGTTACTACAGAAAGTGGGAAGGGGGTGGGGAGGGCAGAGTGGACATGTCACATGTGACTTACACCTCAAAAAGAGTGAGGGGTGAGGCACTTAACGCCACTCCAGAATGCTTACAGTGGTAATGTTCATGTTATATGCGTTTTACAACGAAATGTTCACAAAGCTACCATAATATAACTTCAAGCTTAAAAATAAGCAGGTTACAAAATAAATTATAATGTATCGTCCTGGGGGGGGAAAAAAGAATTTCCTAGTTTGGCGTGGGGCCTCAGAACAGGGACCATGTTGACATGATAGGTGCTCCTTAAGGAGGCTCCAGGAAGTACCCCCGTCCCCGGGACCTGGGTCATCCCCAGGCCGAGGGAGCTGAGGCGGCCCACCTTTGGGGGGTGGGGGGCTCAGGGACCCCTCCTCGCAGTGCCATGTGATCAGCATCACGAGATGCAGAGGAGCAGGGCCAGAGCAGACGCTGCAGTCAGAAATGCCATTTGCTGGGCTGCTAACTTACTGCTGGGCTTTGGGTAACGCCCCTAAACTCTTCAGGCCTCAGTTTACCCAGTTCCTTTCCCCAATGTGCTTGCTCACCGTGGCCAATTTTGTTGATGGATTTCTCTGGAGGGACCAGGAAATTTCCTGCAGCACAAGGAACAGGTAAAGGCTGAAACCTGGAGCCCAGCCTCTCCCAGGGAGCTGACCTCATAGCCCCACCCCAGGCCTGGGGGCAGACACCCAAGTCCAGTGCACCCCTAGGGCCCTGGCTCCAAACCTTTCTCATCAAAAACGCCTTTCTCAAAGAAGAATCGAATCTTGTCGCCGCTGCTCAAGAAATAGTCTGCGCTGCCCTGTGGAGGGGACATCAGAGGGACTGAGAACGCGTCACGGGGTCAGAGCTGGGCCTGGTCAGGAAGGAAGAGGACTCCGGTGAGTCCCACCCACAGAGCCACAGACCCCGCTGGTGCTTCCCAAACCTGCCCACCAAGGCAGATGGGAAGGGGAACCCCAAGGGCCGGGAAGCACAGCTGGAAGCTACAAGCAAGGAATTTCACAGAAAGCTCTTAATAAGTCACATGACCCACCCTTGATAGGTTGTGGTTTGAAACAGGTGCTATAATCAAACAGGCCTGGTGCCCAGAGAGCCTTGGGCCACTTGTGTCGCCTCTCAAAGTCTGCTTCCTCCTTTGCAAAGGGGACTAATAACAGAACTGACCTCCCTGGGGTTGCTGGAGGCTTTAAGTAGAGGCTGAGACTCAGAGCCGAGGAGAGACAGCACAGACCCTGGAGCTAGAATACTGGGGTTTGAATCCCAGCTCCGCCACTGACTTGGCTGAGTGGCCACATCACATTACTGGACCTCTCTGTGCTTAATTCCCTCCTACAATGTAGAGACTATTAATGGTACCTGTCTCACGGGGTGTTGTAGGGATTACAAGTGGGTATATGGAAAGCACTACAACAGTCCTTGGCATGAGGTTAAGTGACATGTGCATATCTGCTTTTATTATTATCATTACTACTGCTGCTAAATAGAAAGCACTCGGCAAGGGCACGGCTAAATGCTTGGTAAATATTGGGGTTGGTCAGAAAGTTTTTTTGTTTTGTTCTGTAAGATGGCTCTAGTAGTGCTTAGCTGTCTGTAACTTTATCTGAATCAATTTTGTTAAATTGTATTGTGACAGCTGTCATAACAATATCATTTTAAAAAAACATCAAAATTGGTGAATTTTTGTGTAGCCATTTTAATATTGAAGATGGAAGAAAATATGCAACATTTTCAGCATATTATGCTTTATTATTTCAAAAACGGTAAAAACACGACTGGAATGCAAAATAAGATGTGTGTAGTGCATGGAGAAGGTGCTGTGACTGACCGAACGTGTCAAAGTGGTTTGTGAGGTTTCGTGCTGGAGGTTTCTCGCTGGACGATGCTCCGCAGGCACAGACCAGCTGAAGTGGATAGCGATCAAACTGAGACATTAACTGAGATCATCAAACCACGTGGGAGAGCGCCAACATACTTAAATAATCCAAATCAATGAAGTTATTGATGAAAATTAAAAATGTGTCTTTTATGAAAAAAAACCATACGGACTTTTTGGCCAACCCAATAGCAGCTATTACTAATGTTTTTCTGTTTTCTGAATAACCTCTCTTTGTTAATATTGTGTTTTAAATTCCTTAGCATCATATAAAAATGATATTTTTCCCACCCCACATTTTCCCATGGCTTCAGCCACCTTTGACCACCGTTACATATATCTCCCTATCTTCCTGCATGGCTGGGAGTGGAGTTGGGTGGCACCAACCCCCACCCTGGGTTCCCAGGGACACAGCCCTGCCACGCCCTTGCTTGTATCTCTGTGACTCAACGTGGTGACCTTCCTGGCCCCTTCAAAGGCCTTCCCACTGAAAACCAAAAGTTTATTTTTTCAATACTCTAAGCCCTGCCCTCCAGGATCAGGGGAAGGGAAAGCAAGTCAGGGAAGCATAACTGACATTAATAACATGGAATATAATGATGCTGAATGTGCCAAAGATTTTACTTAACTCATTAATTCACCAGGGAACCCGTAAGATGTTCCAAAGAGGAGTCCCTGAACCACACCCAAGTGGGCAACAATGGATGCTGAAACAAATTTACACACTGGTGCAAAACTCGTCTATCTGCAGGGCAATAACAATAATCCATTCTGAGTGATTGTAACAGTACAAGGCACTGAAGAATGGCTGCATTCTGCTGGACCAGTTCTTACCCACATCCGCAGACAAACGTGTGCGTCACCGTCAGCACCGTGCAACGTAACTGCACACGCAAGTTGGAAAATAACTCAAAGATGATGAGAGGTGGAGAGCGGTAAGCTGGGCGAACTGGAAAGGGCACTCCCTCCTCTTTTGTTTCTCTTAATGTTAAAGTCTTCCCCTGGACCCGTAGTGACTACCGAGGATTTACAGAGTAGCAAGCACTCCGCTGAGCTCTTCTCAAGCACCACACAGGGTGGGGCAGAAGTAGGTTTACGGTTGCTTTACGGAAAATAATACAATGATTAATCAGCAACAAGAATAACCTCTGTGTTTTGCCTACTCACAACTGTAAACTCTTGCCCCACCCTGCAAACCAAGATACATACTCTTGTTTCTCCCCACCCCCTCACTGGTCCCTGGAGCATTCTCAGAAGGCAGCTTGGATAGCACAGAAGCCTTTCAGTGACGCTGGACACAGGATCCCCGTTTTTGCTGTCCCCTGGAAGGCTGGAGTGCTGACAAATAAAACTGACTATTCAGAGGAAATTTTGATTCTGTACCTCTTTTTTCTTCTGAAGTCCCTGTCCTGTGGGTTGCTCGGCTTCAGTCACTGTGATTCCCTTTATGTCCACCAGGTGGCAGGGGCTCCTCAGCGTGAGTGTGAGCCCATTTGTGGGATGGGAGCTGGCTGAGAAAACTGTGTGGGAGAATCCCCAAGTCTCCACCTCCCCACCTCTACTTGCACTGAGCCATATCCTTGTCACTGGAGGGAAACGAGCAGAATTTCCAGTCTCACTGGGGACAAGCCCCACACGGGTAGGCCCATCGGAATCCCCTGGCTCCTCCTGGGTCGCTGGCCACCAGGGGGCCTTTGGTGGCTGGAGCAGGAGACTGAGGAAGTACCCTAGAGCAGGAAACAGCAGGGACTTGTACCTCTGGGTCCCGACCCTTGCTCTGTCGATGCCTAACGCCGTGGTTTGGGGCAAGTGAGCAGAGCCCTATTGTCCCTACCTGTCGAATGGGGACAGCAATGCTGACCGTACACGCTCATGGTGAGGAGTGCGGGGAATATGCATCTAAGGCATTCCGCCTGGCGTGAGATGTGGGCCCCCAGGCTGCTGCTCTGGCTGAGGAATGCACCCACATCAAAGGCCAAGAGAGCACCCTCACCTGCCCCAGGCACCTACCTGGGCTCGCAGCTGCTCCTCTTCCTGGGTGGAAAACTCCGTGCGGCAGTGTGGAGGGACATCCATCCTGGCCACGATCTCCCCGACCCTCTGCTGCAGGGCCGCACACTCCTCGGGGGACAGGAACCCCTCCAGCACCAGGAACCCATCCTCCTGGAACTGCAGGTAGGAGGGAGACTCAGGCTCCCCGCCGCCCGCTCTCAGACACTCTCCGTGAGGACTGGTCGACCCCGTCCTCCAAATCACGTGAAGGCCAGATAGAGTGTCCTGCACATCGCCCTGGCCCCCGCCCCAGCCAGGGTCTGGCTCCCAGTGATGAGCAATCAATATTGGCTGGCATGATGGAAGGAGGAAGGGGAAGGCCAGGGGCCCTTCCCTTCCCCTCCAGTGGGCTTGGGTCACAGGGGAATACAACCTCGTTCATTTATTCAACTAAAATGTGACAGACGCGGTTTTAGGAGCTGGAGATTCAGTAATGAGTGAGCCAGCCAGGATGCCTGCCCTCTGGGAGCTGACGGTCTAGCAAAGGAGCACGACAGGGAACAACCAGCCCACAGGGCAGCAAACTGTCACACACTACGGAGTGCACGGCAGGAGAGGGCAGGGCTGGAGCTGAAGGGGGAGGAGTGTAATGTGAACCAGATGGGGAGGACAGGAGATCTCAGGGCGGCAACCCTGAGGAAGTGACATTTAAAGGGGACTAGCAGGATGCGTGAAGCCCCAAGCTCAAGAGAAACACAGGAATTAGGACCCAACGGAGCAGAGTGAGGGAGAGTGTGCAAGGAAGGTGGGAGGGTGGCAGGAGCCAGGCTGTGCAAGGCCCTGGGCTTTGTCCTGAGTGCGTGGGGAGTTAACATCCATGGCTTACTCTGATGTGCGTGTAGTCCTCCTACTCTTGAGGCTGTTAAGGGAAGAATAGTTGCATGTTTGCATGTAGATATAAATAAAGTCTAAACTTGAGCACGGACATTGAAAGTCACCCCCTGAACCCACTGTGAAGTGCCTGATTTCCCATTACTGACACCCCCTCCATCCTCCACGGACGTCAGGCCTGCCTCCCACACACATGCAGATGCTGGGACACTCACGACCACCCACCACGGCCACTTCAGCCTCTGGGCAGAGCTGCAGGACAGAAACTGACTCAACTCAGTATCAAGCTGAAATTGCCCCCCTGGGAGCCGGGTCACCCACCGCCAACTGTGCACAGCCGGGATCCTGTAAACACAATGCTACAATTCTCAAGATGAGACGTTGGAGGATTAGCCAATAGGGGAGCAAAGGTGAATGTATGGGTGTGTTCACTGAGGCTCGTTTAACGGCAGCGATAAATCGGAAATAACCTAAGCGCTCAGCATGGGGGATTTGTCCAACAAAGTACAGTCTGTCTGGAACACAACACAGCTGAAGAACATCATGTGGTAGAAAAACATTTACTGACATGGGAATATGTTCCTGATGGGGGGGAAAAAAAAGCCAAATGCAAATTAGTATCCTAGCCAAACACTCAATAAGGAGAAAGCTATAGAAAGGATTCTACAGCTGTATACCAAAATATTGTCAGCGTAAGAATTTACGGGTGCTTTTAAATTTTCCTCTTTGAGCTTTTCTGTGTTTTTCTCTTGTCGTCAGGAACAAATGACAAGGGTCACCTTATTTAAAAGACTTTGTCCAATTCCCAGGAGTAAGGCTTCTGTGTTGCAAAGCACGTGGGACCCTAGCGCCAGAGCCAGGCTCTGGAAGAAGATAGGCCCTGGCTGGCCCCGCCCCTCAATCGCAGGCCCAGATCCCGGACAGGACTGGCCACTCTCCGTGCTTTATTGTGGGTTTTGGTCACAGACGCACACATTCCCATCCCACCCCGTCCAGTGGTCTGGATGCCCCAGGCTGTGTGTGCAGAAGTTAGAGGTCGTGGTCAGGAACCGACCGCACCGCTCTGGCTCGCTTCTTTTTCTGAAAAAACGGCAGGGGGTGGGGTTGAGTTCCTGGGACTGGGGAGTACTTTCAGTCCTGGCCCAAGGGCCCTCCCACTCTTACCTGACCCTCCCTACTCCCTACCTTCTGGAGTTGCCCAGAGCTCAGGCCAGCCATGAAGAGGAAGCCAGGCAGTCGGGTGGCTCCCTGGGGCTGTGCTCAGGCTGGAGCGGAAAAAAAAGTCAGGAGGGCTGAGTGCAAAGAGCCTGGGAGGCCCGGAAGCACTTAGCCTTTCCCTACCCAGAGCAAACCCAATCCCCGCCCTAGCCCCACCCCAGCCCAGCCTGGGCTCCCTCCAGGCTGAGCCCATTTTTTTCAGGCCCCCTCTGACTTCCATGCCTGGGGGGGTCCTCTGCCCCAGCCCCAGCCCCAGCCCCTGGGTCCACCTTCCCAGCTAACCCAGGCTGAGCCCTTTCTGACCATGCTTTTCACTGCTCCTCCCTGCCCCGCCCCCGCTGGCGGGGTAGGGGGTGGAGTCGGGGGTTGCTGGCTGCTTACTGGGGATCCAGGAGTTGAATCCCTGGAGTATCTGGGCTAAGAGGCTGGGCAGACAAGATGACACTTGCACACCAACCTGCGTGCCACCACTAATTGTGACCAAAGTCCTGGGCCACCAGCATAATCTGGGTGGGGGGAAGTGCGGGGGCGTCTGGGGGACGGGCACACTAGACTGGCCCTCACTGGTTTTGTACTGACAACGTAAAGGAAGTCTTCAGGGAACTGTCTGGGCCCCTCGCACCTCTGAAACTCCAGGTCCTGGCAGGGTTATGGAAGGGAGTGTGCACATCAGTCTGCAGCTCACGGAAGGTAGAAAATAAGGGGGCTCCTAGGAGGAGGAAGGGGCTGGAGAGCAGGTGCCTAGGACTTCAGCAGGAGGGAGAGTGCACCAGGGTTCTTGCTCCTCACTCCCAGGGCCAAGAAGTTAGGGTGTGCAGGGGGCGTGGGGGTGGGGAAGTGCGGAACAGCCCGGGCACGCATGCATGCCCATCCACCCTTCTGGCCAGCCCCACTCAGCTGCAGACAGGCCATTCTGGCTTCAACTTCTGAAAAACCGGCAGCTGGCCTTCCCTGAAATGACACTATCTGAACAGCGAAGGGACAGAATGTCTCTGGAGTGCAGGGACACAGCTCAGCCCTCAGGAGCCTTGGCCCACAGTAAAACTGTGATTTTTGGGCCACTGCTCTGGGAGTAGCTGCTTGGTTCCAGCTTTCCCAGAAGTTAGGGGACAAGAGGCTCACAGGGTTAGGCTAGGAGAGGCGGGCAGGCGGAAGACAGAACCATGTGAGAAACAGCCGAGAATGGCTGACTCGCTCGCTCACTGTCCTGGCCCCTTCTGGTACAGCCACCCAACGACTACAGTGACATGTGCCAGGAGCAGGGAGAGGGTCCATCACGCTGGACAGACAGCTCCCCTGGGGACTGCATCACAGGCTTGAAGTGGAAGCTCAGGGAGTGACTGGGTTCTGTCCACGCCCGGCCTCACTTTCCCCATCTGTAATTTGGGGATAACAGAAGTATCTCTTATGAGGAAGATGGATACTTTACTTCTAATTAAGAGCTTGGCACAGGGCCTGGCACTTGAATGCCTTACCAACTCTTCACCGAAAACTAGCAGAGGCTGTTCTGGGTAGAATGTAAGGGTATTTTATTTTTTGAACTTCCCCAAATTTTCCAAACTGCTGTTACAATCAGAGAAAAGACCACTCGTGTGGTTTTCAGTGGAGAATACTGGGGGAAGGGGCGGGACGGGGAGGAGCTGGGCCTTCCGCAATTTGTTCATTTATTTTGCTCATGCTTTGAGAAGTGGTTGGGTGGTGTTTGTTCTTTCCAAAAGCTAACCAGCTCCAGATCAAATACTCCTGTCCTGGATGCTGGGCAGCCCCAAGGCTGGGGTGGGGGCAGGCACGGGAGGTGGTAGGGAGCAGCCAGACCAGACACGAGGGGAAGACCTCAGGAGGGGTGTTACGGGAGGGTCCAGGCCCAGCTGCTCCCCACCAGGAGGCCCCTGTCAGGGCAGAGAGGAAGAAGGTCCTGGCTTAGTCCTGAGGGCACCTGGAGGGTCAGAGTTCATGGCGCAAGGACCGGCTCTGGCCTGTCCCAGAGGAGGTGCCCAAGCAGCAGGTAAGGCCTCATCACTGAGGCCAAGATCACACACGATGCCCTTTCCTCCTTACCAAAAGATGGCTTCTCCTGGGCCCCGGTGTCAGCCCCCCACAAGCCTCGCTGGTCCAGGAGGAAAATATCCTTTACTGGGTGCGAGGATCCAGGCCCTCTGCTGAAAACCCCGCCCACCCGCACAGTTACCACGAGTAAGCCTCAGAACAACCCTGCCAGGCTGCCAGCACCATCCTGACTTTTACAACTGAGGAAGCCGAGGCTGCTGAGGCCACGCATCAAAACAGCACGGCTAGCATTTGAGGGCAGCTCTGCCCATCTCCCCGAGACTCTGCCCTTGACCCCAGCACCTTCAGTAGGCTCCCAAGGGGCTGGGAGCAGGTCAGACCCTCCCAGGGTCACTCCACCCCACCTGCACAGAGCCCTGGGGATTGGCTGTTGGAATTACAAGAACCGGGGAGCAGAGAGAGGAGGTTCCCACTGTACAGATGGGGCTACGGAGGCCACGGGAGAGAAGGGGTCTGCCCAGCTCCATGCTGGGATGACGGAGCTGGGACAGGGACCTGGGACAGAATACTGGCTCCCATTCCAGTGACCCCCTCCCCTGCCCATGAGGGCCCAAACCGCAGGCAACCCTGCCGGCAGCGTGTACGGGCCGTGGAACCCCTTGCCACGCCCGACACATAGCCGGTGCTTCAGGCTCAGTCCATGGGGCGGCGAGAGGTGCGGCTCACTACCTTGCAGGTGCCCAATAAATGGTTACTCAACAAATTAGTCCACAGGGCCCGGTGAGCCTCAGAGAGCCGAGGGAAGGCCCCCCACCCACGGAGACCCCCAAAGACAACTTTCTGTGGTAGGTTTATTTGATTTGAGTCTACAAGTTCAGACCCACACGTAACGGACTGCTTCGTGGTTGCCAGAGGCTAGTGTGCGTTATTTCTGAGGGTCACATCCGATGTCACGCCGCAGAAAACAGAAATGGACAAATGGACAGAATTGTTAAGACAAGAGACGCTAAAACGTGCCTTAGTGTCCAAGTGATTGATCTAAGGCCGAGACCCAGGTGACTGATCTAAAGCGAGGTGGCTTCTCACCACCAGGCACCTGGGACAGAAACTGGAACCCAAACCCGGGCGGCCTGCTTCTCTAGGGCCAACCTCCCCAGCAGTGGCCCTGCCTCCAACGGCAGGCCCTGAAGGACGGGGTGGTGATGTGGCTGATGAAAGCAGCTGAGGCTAGTGGTGGCACTGGGCAGACTTGTGACACAGGAGGTGGGGAAGTGGAGTCCAGGCGAGGTAGCTCCTCTTGGCTCCGTAACACTGTGATGAGGGACAGGGAGGACGGAGCACCGTTCATCCGGGGATTGGCCAGCCCGAGTCTCCTCCCCTCTTGGCAGCTCCAGAACATTCCCTTTGGCCAACAGCCACAGAAATGAGTGCCTGCCAAGACACATGGAGGAGAAGGAAAACAAGACACCAAAAACAAAACAGAAGTCCCCACCCGTGGGGAGGAAAGGAACAAACAGAACCCCGGACCAAGGCCACACCGGCCTGGAAGACGCCCGGGGGGGGGGGGGGGAAGGACACGCAGCTCAGGGCCCCGCCGCCTGCGCCCACCCTGAGACTCCAGCTCACTGGCCGTTAGTGTCTTTGGGCTTTTTTTTTTTTTTTTTTTTAAGTTTTTTTCTTTTTAATACCCAAACCTTCCATTTCCAAAGCTTAAAAAAAGTTCTTAAAAAAAAAATTCTAAAACTGATGAGGCGAGCCCCAGGCCCGGCCTTTCCACCTGGCGGCCTGCTCTCCCGAGGGCTGTGCCCACACAGCCCAGCCAGGACCGCAGGGGTGACCATCCGCTGCGGGTTCGCCCCCGGCCGCTCTGCTCCGGGCTGTGTGGGCACTAAATGCAGGCAGCATCGCCACAAAAGGAAAAGCAGAACAGCCCACCCTTCCTTAAACACCCCCATTGGAGCTGAACTTTCTGGGGAATGTGTCAGTTATCAGGAGGGAGGGGGCGGAGGTGGAGAAAAATAAATACCAAGAGCTATGGAGACTTCCTGGACCTCTGGCATCGGCTCAGCCTCCCAGGCAGAGCGGGCCTGCAGGGAGGAGGCCCACTGCCCAAACACCGCGCTGGAGACAGATTACAGGTCTCTGGTCTCCCCAGCAGGCGCCTGCCCCAGGGGCTGAGTCTCAGAGGGAGAAAGGGGCCAGCCCCTCAGGCACTGTCCTGCCACCCTGGCCCCGCTCACATCCAAGCCCAGGCTCCTGCCCTGGCCGAGAGGCTGGGGTGGCTGTCCCAGGGTTTACGGATTCCTGGGCCAGAGGGCCCCTTGGTGGTCCCACCGCTGGCCACTGCAGGCCGGCCCTGTGCTCGGCAGCCTGCCAGGGTTCAGGCCTGCTCCTTGTCGGCCCTCCACAGCCGCTCCTTCACCTCGGGCGGCAACGTGTTGAACAGGTCCTCCTCCACCACCAGGCCACTGCGCTTGAGCAGTGGGCACTCGCCCAGCTCCACGGGCAGGCACTCTAGCCGGTTGCCCCGCAGCTCGATCTGGGTCAGGTTGGTCAGCTCGCCCACCCGTGAGGGCAGCGACTGCAGCACATTGTTGCCCAGGTGCAGGGCCCGCAGCTTCCGGCACTGGAAGAGCTCTGGGGGCAGCGCCTCGATCTAGAGCGGAAGAATCAGGGGGGAAAGTGAGCTGGGCAGGCTCAGGCCTGGGGGCCTCTGGATCCAAGGCCTCTCCCCCATCCCCGCTTCCCTCCCTCCCCGGGGCACAGGCATCTTCTCAGAGGCTCATTTCAGCTTCCTGGGGCCCCAGCACCAGCCAAGTCTGGCCCCAAGTCTGGTTTATTTCCACCAGTACTTTAGGTCTCAGCTCTGTAGTCACATCCTCGGAAAGCCTTCCCTCACTTCCTGGGTAATCCATGAAACCCATGTGCCCCAACAGCACTCTCTCGATGGTGAAATTGCTTCATCACCTGTCACCCGGGACTGTGGGCTCTGAGAGGGCGGGCCTGGGTCCACCTTGTTCCCTACTCTCTCCCACACCTGACACCCTAAGAAACCTGTCACACTAACCAGCCACTATCAACCACACCCACTCCTCTACTGCCCAGGGCTCACGGGGACCCAGGCTGCAGGTCCTCTCTGGTTTAAGAACAATTTATATGCCCTGGCTGGTATGGCTTAGTGGATTGAGTGCCAGCCTGTGAACCAAAGGGTTGCTGGTTCAGTTCCCAGTCAGGGCACATGCCTGGGTTGTAGGCTGGATTCCCAGTAGGGGGCATGCAAGAGGCAACCACACATTGATGTTTCTCTCCCTCTCTTTCTCCCATCGTTCCTCTCTCTCTAAAAATAAATAAATAAAATCTTTTAAAAAAGAGAGAACAATTTATGGAAGTAGAGCAGCATGCCGAGAAAATTCCAACCCCTACATGTTGCTGAGGACCGAGAATCCCAGCTCCGTCACTCCCCCGTCCTGGGGCCTCAGTTTCCTCATCTGTCAAGTCACAGACTGTGAGTGCACGGAGCCCCGTAGCGGCCGATCGCGCAGAACTGGAATACTGGGCTGCACCCATTGGCAGCTCACTCCACAGGCGGGCTTGTTCTGAGCGCTGAGACTATGAACTCTTTTAACGCTGGGAACTACCTGTAAATATTCTGTAACCACTTGTCCCATTTTCCAGATGGGGTAATGGGGGCCCTGGAGAAGCTAACCTGCCGGCGGTTCACAACTGGAAATGGAAGAGCTGAGATCAGAACCTGGTTCGACACATGCCCTGCTAAGTGTCTGCACTGTCGGGGGAACAAGGAGCGAACATGGGGCCTGTGGGGGACGGCGGCGGTCTCCCGGCACGCGGGAAGAGCTCCACAGTGCCAGCTCCTTCCCCGCCCGTCTGCAAGTGTCAGCTGTGAGTTTTTACTGGGCCGACCTGCCCTGAAACGACCTACTTCAGATGTGATGGGCAGGAGGGATCCTGCCAGCTCTGAGGTTGCTCTGCCACTGTCCCCATTTTCCTGCTGAGGCGGCCGAGGCCGGGAGAAGTGAAATGGGATGCTGCAGAGCCAGGAAGGGCCAAGTGGGGTGTGGGCCTGGCTTTCTCTGACTCGGAGCTGGCGGGGGTCCCAGTCTGCCACATATGGCACGGTGGGCTGAGCAGCCCTGGGCCAGGCCCTTTCCCCGCCTGGACCTCAGTCTGTCCGTCTGTAGAACAAAAAGGCTGGACTAGAAACGCCTCTGCCTGGGGCCTTGTGGCAGACTTGAACCTTTACCTAATAGGCTCTCACTCTCTCCAGCCATTTTTAGAAGAGGACACTCATTTCGGGTCAGGAACTCGTCCTTCCCAACAGGGCAATCAAGTGACACTATGGCTGGGCGGAGGCCACACTATGAGGGACACTGGCTACTTTAAAGGAGAATCCTGACATGGCTTCCAAAATTGCTACTGCTATATCATGGTCAGGAGCAGAGTAGAGGTGGCTCCAGGCCAGCAGGGCCAAGTTCAGGGGTGTAAAGGTGAAAGGGCAGAGGGGACATGGGCTCCAGTAGTACTGAGGGGCCCACAGCCTTCCAGACACCCCACTCCCCCCCACAGTGGCCCCTCTGATGACAAAGACAGGGTCAGAGCAGCAGGAAAGGCTTGGCCGGTGGGTGGCAGAGCTGGGGTTCACAGGCAGAGCTCCCCCCCGGAACACCCCCTGCCCCGGCCGGTGAGCTCTCTCCAGAGAAAAAGAGAAGGTGCCTTCAGTGGCTCAGTGCCTCATGGCCACACGTATCATTTGGACCTGTCCCTCTTCCCAAGATGTCACTTGTCTGTTGAAGGCATGAAGTTCGCATCACCCCCAGCCCCGCTCTGTCCCACCTCCTCAGGGACCTCAGTGGCTCCCTGATCACCACTGAAGTGGCCTCAGGTCTACCTGATCTTTGGAAAAGACAACCTCCCAGGAGCCTCTGGGGCTGCTCCATCATTCTCTAACCTCCCCAACAAATACCTGGAAAGAGGCCATCTCTCTTCAGCCCACTGTGATCCAGCTTCCACCCCCGTCCACCCTTATCCACAGACTCCTAATCCACTGGACTCGTTCTTTCAGCTGACTCCTTTACGTGCCAGGAGCCCTGCCTGGCCTTGCTCTTCCGCTGTCCACCCTGAACGCTCCAGCCAGACTTCCTTCCTCCCCCGTCTGTCCTCTCTCCCTGGTGATCTTGCCAAGGATCCCTCTCACCCATAAGCCCTGGGGCAACGACACCTTGAGCTTCAAGCTGACTCAACATGGCCTCTTGGATGTCCCAGGGCCCCAGACACCTAACGTGGGACACACAATCTCCCCTCTGGAAACCTATGCCTCCTGCCGTGTCCTGTCCCCATGACCGTCCACCTACCTAGGCAGCCAGGTGAGAAACCTCGTGTCACCCCAGACCACTCCCTTCTCCCCACTTCCAACCCAGCCCCCATCCTGAGGGTTCTACCTCCAAAGTCTCATGGAAACCCATGTCTCCCTGTCCCTGGAGGCTCTGCCAGTGCAGGCATGCCCCCTCCCCTGGGGTTGCACACGGGTTTCTATCAGCTCCTGCCTGCTTACCTGCCCCCCCCCCCCACCACAGCAAGAGCAATCTCTATGCTGCAAGTCAGCTTGCCCCTCTGTCTACTCAAACAACAAGAGTTCAGTGAACACTTGTGCTGAACAAAAAGCTGAGGTCCCTGTCTTGAGAGTTTATGGCCCCGGAAGAGGAATGGACATGAAATAAACAACGATGGGTCATTGAAAGGGAACTGGGAGGAAAAGGATGCTCCTTCCAGCCCTTCAGGGGAAAGTCCAGACTCCAGGGGTGGCTCACTGCTTTCTCCCTCACCACTTTCAGTCACGGCAGGGGCAGAACACACTAAACTCCTCCCTGCCTCTCACCTGACTAACTCCTCCTCATCCTGGAGGGCAGGTGAGATGCCCTTCCTCCAGGAGGCCGCCAGCCCTGGATCAGTGTGGGCTGAGGCCACTCTGTGCTCCGGGATGGCTCTCGTCACACTGTGCTTACTGTCTTTCCCCACGAGTCAGTGAGCTCGGCTGGGCAGCTGCAGGCCTTGTTTGTACCTGTGTCCCCAGTACCTCTGTGCTAGGAGTGCTCGGAAACATTTGCCAAGTCAATGAATGAATGAATGAATGAGTGGACAGAGAATGCCTGCTTTGTCAAGATAATCCTTAGCATGAATTTAAACCTGGGAGAACGAGAGTCAAGGGCTTTGGCTGGGCCATACCCAGCCCGGCCTTTTGACCTGCAGGCCAAGGTGGCCCAGAAGGAACCATCAGGCCTCTGAGGATGGAGGGGGCCTCCAGCTTAGGAGGACGAACCTGACTAAGACGAGCTATTTTCCTGACCAAGGGAGCTATTTTCCCTAGAAGGCCTCTGGCATTCCAGGGGCTGGGGACAGGACGTGATTAAGCTGTGCAATAAACAGGGTGTCAGAGGGTCTCCTTCCTGGGGACAGCATGCCTGCCTGCCGCCAGCTCCTTTCCTGAGGGGTGACCTCAACCTACAGACATGACCTAACAGCCATGCCTAGAGTGTACAACTGGGGGAGGAGGACTGGATGGGGAGCCAGGCTGGCCGCACCCTCCACCGGGTAGGAAGGCGCACCAAGCTCCAGTGCCCACACAAGCCCCGGGACAACACAGGCACCCCAAAGGGTCATGGGATGACCACAGCTGACCCAACTCCAAGGGCTATCTGGCCCTGGGCTGCATTCTGGAGGAGCCACCTGGTCCCCTACACATATTAGAGAAGGGGCTGGGTTTTGGGGGCTCTCCAAATATGGATTCTCAGGAGCATCCCAGTTTTCCTGACCACTGAGCCTGCCCCAGGCTCTGTGGGCAGACTCTCCCGGGTAGGGCAGCCTGGCATCTGACCTTCCCCCTGTGCATTCCCACGGGCACGCATAGCCCTAACTTAGGGGAGGGGACGGGATTTGTCATCATCTTTGACACATGGAGACAGGCTGGTTTGCAGTCAGAGAGGCTTAGGCCAGAGGGGAGGGGAGTTTCTCAGTGGCACGCCTGGGCTGTCCAATCTGAGTGACACTGGAGAAGGCAGGGGCACTTCAGGGTCTGGGGCTGCTGGGACACTGGGGGCTCCAGGAACACTGTGCCCTGCACAGGGCTGACACAGCAAGTGCTCGCTAACCAGCAGGGCGGCTCTAGGCCGCTGCCCTCGATGGAGGCACAGAGGTGGTGGCTGAATCGGCTCCCTCCTGAGTGTCCCACCCCTGGCCCCAGAATCCCGTCAGCACTCACCTCAGTACAAGTCCCCACCCTGAAAGCAGGGACCCAGAAGACCTGTTCTTTCCACTGTCAATCTCCTTGTAGGTCCCCAGGAGGGGCAGGCACAGGAGGTCCCCCCAGCTACAGTGCAGAGGCCAGGCCACAAAGCCACAGGGGCACCCTGCCCTCAGCCACACCCTCTGTGGGAAGGGCTTTGGGTGGGGGGCTTCCCAGGCCAGGCGGGGGACTGGTGCACAGAGGCCACAGCACAGGAACAGCCAACTGTCTCCCGGGTGTGGCCTCCCACACTATTGGCCCCAGACTGCTTGCACAATTTCCTCTCCAGAGGCAGGTGGCGACAAGTCAGCCCCGACCAAGCCCAACTCTGCCCTCCATGCCCCCAAACGCAGAGGGGAGAGGGGTGAGGGCAGTGCACTAGGAGTTGTGGAGGCAGTTTGGCTTCCCCTCGGCAGGCCGCTGGCACCACCACCTAATTTCGTCCTTGGTGGACCCGGACTGGAGCTTCGGCCCCCAATCTGGTCCAGGACAATCCCACTAGCTCCTGGCTGCATACCCTCTCCACTGACCCCACTGACAGAGACAGAGGGAGAAACACTCAGGCCTTGGTCTCCTGCCCACGCACACTCCTACCTACGAGAAACTCACAGAAGGGCACCTTGGGGACAGACCCCCACCTGACCACACAATCCCACCTGGCAGGAGAACTCTGTCACATTCTGTGGTGGAGACAGGCTCTCAACCCCAGACATCTGATTTGGCAGGTCTGGAGTGGAGCTGGGGAAACCTGAATTTTTTAAAAGCTCTTCCTAGGCAGTTTTGGGAAGCACAGGTGAGGTCCTGAGGCACGGGGCCTCCTAAGCACCCCCACCATGGGCCACGACCAGCCCGCCAGCCCACATGCGGAGCCAGGGCAGGGCCACTCACCCGGTTGGCGGTGACGGCCAGATTCTGGAGGTTCTGCAGGAGGCCAATGTCGGCAGGGAGGAAGGTCAGGTTATTGTGGCTGAGGTCCAGGTAACGCAGCTTGCGGCAGTAGAAGAGCTGTGGGGGGATCTTCTCAATCTTGTTGCGGTTCAGGTAGAGGCGCTCGAGGTTGGTGAGGTTGCCGATCTGGATGGGGATGTAGGCGATGTGGTTGTACCACAGCTTAAGGCAGGTGAGGCGGTGCAGGTGCTGGAAGCTGATGATCTCCTCAATGGTCTTGAGGTTGTTGTCCTTGAGGTCGATCTCCTGCAGGTTGTGGAGGCTGAAGATGGAGTGGGGGATGCGCTCCAGGTCGCAGCGGATCAGCTCCAGCTCCGTCAGGTTCACCATCTTCTTGAGGCTGTTGAGGACGATGAGCTTGGTGCCCTCGTTGTTGATGGACAGCTTCTGCAGGTGCACGCCCACGTCCGTGACCACCTGCGGCAGCTTGCTCAGGTTGCTCTTGAGCCGCAGTACTTTGAGACGCTTGAGCTCCCGCAGCCCATCTATGACGATGTAGCGGTTGTTCTCTGCGCTCAGGTTGCCTGTCAGGTGCAGCTCCTCCAGCGTCTTCAGGCTGTAGATCCACAGCGGGATCTCTTTGATGTCCGTGAACTTGATGTGCAGGGCCCGCAGGTTCTCGCGCAGGAAGGCCAGGGCGGGCGCCTCGATCTTGGCCGCTGTGTGGTACAGCCACAGCTCCTGGAGGCCTGTGAGCTGGGCGATGCTGGGCGGGATGGTCACGTCTGGGATCAGCTCCAGCTTCAGCACCTCTAGCTCCACCAGGTCAAACACGGTGTCGGGGATGCCGCTGAGCATGAACAGGTGCAGCTCCAGCTTGTCCTGAGCATTCTTGGTGAGCCGCTGCCGCAGCTTGTCCAATGTCCACTCGTTGTTGAGGTTCAGCTGCCGCAGCTTGTTCTCACTCACCTCCGACAGGAAGACAGCAAAGCGCTTCGAGTAGAGCGGGTCGTACTGGTCGATGAGGTGGAGCATGAAGGCAAAGTCGTTCTTGACGTCGGGGATGTCGCTGTAGCTGCTCTCCTCGCGGATCGACTCGAATGAGTACTTCTTGAGGGAGCGGCGCAGCATCCACCACAGCGTGTACATGCAGATGAGGCCGTAGAAGATGACCAGGCTGATGTAAAAGGACGCCAGGATCTTGAAAAGCGTGGCCAAGGGGTGGGCACACTGGTAGGTGCGGTAGCCCGTCAAGCTCTCGATGTCCACGGTGCAGTCCACGTCGAACTTGATGTTGTGCACGTAGTAGACGGTATAGCAGATGATGAGGATGAACTTGATCACCTTGATGATGGTCTGCCGCATGTAGAGGCGGTACACGATGTCCCCCTCCTCCACGTGGGTCCGGAACTTCTTCACCTTCTCGAACAGTGCTTTGGCCTGCTCCCCCTCCTTCTTGTCCAGCACGCCCGTCTCTGAGCGGTCCACAATGCCCTGCTCGATCCGAGACTTGGTCCTCTGCAGCATGGGCACGGTGGCCTCCACGTCCTCGCTGACAGTTGATGACTTCTTGTCCATGGAGCCATTCATCTTGCTGAAGGCTGGCTTGGGGTCGCTCTCCTCCACTACCGTCTCTGACAGGGCCCGCGTGGTCCAAGGCGAGTCGAAGCACTTCAGCAATATAGACACGAAGTGCTCCAGCTTCGAGCTGGTGCGCGGGAACTTGAACCAGAAGTTGCTGCAGGCCAGGAAGATGAGCGTGTGCAGCAGCACCAGGTAGGGGAAGTACTTGGCAAACCAGTGCAGGCGGTTCTCATAGCACACGGCGTCCACGTAGTTATACTGGTGCCGGTCCAAGTCGTACCTGATGCCGGTGGGGCCCGCATCAGGGGTCGGAAGGATGGTAGAGTTGGGGTAGGAGGGCTCCGGGCCGGGTGCCACCCAGCCCCGAAAGGAGTCGTTGCAGGAGTCCTTCGTGACCCACTTGCAAGGCAGGCAGATCATCTTGTCCTGGGTGACCTGCAGCGTGCCTCCAAAGACCGCGATCATCAGCATGACGATGGAGATGTAGTCGGTGAACACGTCCCACCACGGCTTCAGGATCCGGTACGCCGGCTGCGTGTCCGCAAAGTAGCGCAGCTCTGTCACTGGAATCATGGCTCAACCTAGAAGGGTCCACGGGAGGGAGTTACTGCAGGTTGCCTGGCTTCCTGGGACCCCGGGGTCAGGGGAGGGCGACAATGGGCCCGTCACCCCAAATCCCACCTTGAGTCAGCCTGGGGTCCGAGCCTCGCCACTCATGGGGCAGTCCGCGGATCAGCCTTTCTCCAGAAGCCACGTAGTCACCGGACGGCTGGGAAGCCACCGTGGGGGAAGGCAGGCAGCACCCCCCACTAAGCAGCAAGGAAGACCGGAGCACCGAGATCAGGACCCGCGCCGACAGACGGCTAACTTGCCCTCACAGGAGCCCCCCTGCGTTCCAGCAAGAACATTCTGGAATTCCCGGCTGGATCCCATCCTCTTGCTGATCAGGCTGACTAGAGGGCCTTGTTGAAAACCCCCCGTTCACTCAGAACCAGCTGCCGTGAGCCAGTGACCTGAAGAGATTCTGCGAAGTATGAGAAAAGCCAAATGGAGAAAAGGGGGCTTAAAATGAACTCACTTTTGTACACCTAACAGGGAAGTTCAGAAAACAACTCTGTGTGCACGTGCAGTTGTGTCCGCGCAGGATTCCGGGGGCCCTGGGGCAGCCAGAGGACACATGCCCAGTAGGGGCACCCCAAGAAGAGCTGGGGTGGGGGGGGGACAAGAGAACTAGAGCGTTCTCCGCCCGAAGCAGGATGACACAACCGCTAGTGTGCATTTACGTAAGATTCTCTCTGGCTGTGCCCATCCACGTGAGTACATAAAGAAATTAGAAGCAGCTGCGGCAGGATCACTCCCTGAAGAGGCCGATTCAGCAGATCTCGGGTAGAGCCGGGAACCTGCTTTTTTAATACGCGACTTCCGTGACACTAATGATTGGCCAAATTTGGGACACACTAGATAAGAAGCCACGTTCAGGAAATCCAGCCACTGACACATAGAAGGTATAGAAGGTGTGCTTCACAGCACGCCTGGGTAAGGAACCTCATCCGCAGTTACTCTGCCAAGTACGTGGCTCTTGTAATGAGCAGTTAAGGCGAATGGGACAAAAAGGTACTAGGTGCTCTTGGGAGAACGCCGGGGGGGAAATAAACCATGTGAGGACAGAAGTGAAACCCCTGTAAAAAGACCATCCAGGGTTCCCCACTGTTAGCTTTTCTGTTCTTTAAAACTGATTTTGAAGGGGGAGAGGGAGAGAGAGAGAGATCGATTTGTTGTTCCAATTATTTATGCATTCATTGGTTGCTTCTTGTATGTGCCCTGGGCAGGGATCAAACAGCAACTCTGGTATATCAGGGTGACGCTCTGGCCAACTGAGCCACCTGGCCAGCGTCTGTTACCTTTCCAATGACTGATAACCTTGTCCTTTCTATGTGTATTTAAAAAAATAAAATTGATTTTACATTACACCCTATTTTTAAATCTATACTTTAAACCCAAGTTTAAATACCCATGTTTGTTTTTTTTTTTACTTTAGTATTTTATTTATTTTTAGAGAGGGAGAGAAATGTGTGAGAAAAACATCAATAGGTTGCCTCTTGCACAGCCCCAACTAGGGACCTGGCCCACAACCCAGGCATGTGCCCTTGCTGGGAATTGAACTGGCGACCCTTGGGTTTGCAGGCCAGTGCTCAATCCACTGAGCCTCACCAACCAGGGCTAAATACCTATGTTTTAACAAATGGGCCTATCTCTCTTGGGAGAGGAACAGGGTGCCAGTTGACGGGACGGGGCCACCTTGTTTTGAGTACTGATAATATAAATAATGACAACAGTAATGGATGCTTCATAAGACAGGGACTTCTGTCCCAGGGTGCACTGGGATGGGTGGGGAGGGCAGGAGGGACGCGAAACAGGACCCTGTGAAGGAATCGGGACACTGAGACAGCTGCGTGCCAGGCACTGAACGCAGTTTACCATGGGGTCCTGCTCGTGGAATCCCTTCGATGTCCGAACGCAGGGCCTACCTTTAGCCCCATTCCACAGTGGGGGAATTAGGCCCAGAGAGGTAGAGTCCCTCTCACTTCCCCACTTGGGTCCTTACCACTGTGTGGCCTTTTCTCCACCTGCCTGCTCAGAGGCCCCTTCTACCAGGGGCAGAGACTGAGCACAGGAGCACAGCTTCCCCACCCCCCGGTTCCCGGGGCTCAGGTCACCACAAGGCCAGCAGACACAGCACTGCCCTGTTGAGGCTGGCAGGCACAGGCCAGGGGGTGCCCGCCCCACAGGAAGGCCTGGGCCCTCTAACGACCTGCTGGCTCCTCACACCACCCACACTCCCGGGAAAGTGGCACTCCAGGGGAGGCCTGCTGGATCAAGCAGCGGGCCTCCAGCTGAGAGGCTCCTGAACATTCAAGACACCAGGAGGACACCCAGTCACTGGGGATGGGAAGGAAGGAGGGACCAAGAGGAGAGAGCCTGAGAGCCTGTGACAGCCTGCCCTGGGAAATCCGGAATGAGTGGGCCACGGCAGGGTGCCAGGGGTCGGGGGTGGAGGCAGTTTATGACCAGGCAGGATGTGGGTGCAGCCTCAGTTTCGGAGGGGGAATGGGTGTGTCAGGAGCCTGGAGAACACCCCACCGCACAGTGAGGGGGCGTCTCCAGGCCCCCACCACCCCGGGCTCTGCACATGCTGCCTTCCTGACTCCTGGTCCTGAACTGGGAACCGGTCACAGCTCCGTTTGCAGGTGAGGGAGCTTGAGGCTCAGAGAGGCAGGAAACAGCCCAGTCTGTCCTGTCCCAGCACAGCCACCACTTACCTGCTCACATACACGCCCAACGCCTGGTCTCAAAGCACATCCTGAACTCTACTCAGCCCTTGGCTCGGTCCTATGGGGGCAATAAAGGTGTCCCCCACCTCAGGGCTCTCCCGATCAGTGTGAGTGTGGAAAAGGGTGGGACAGACTGCGGAGTGCCCAAGTAACTGGGCCCTGTGTGCGGGAAGGGGCAGCTGTGGCTACAGCAGGAGACATGGGTGCCACCTTCGTGCTGGGAAGGGCTTCAAGGAGGTGGGTCTTAGACCAGCTCCTCACCGGCTCGCAGCCTTAGTTCCTGCACAAGGGGCAGGACACCTCGTAGGACTGCTGGGAAGACACCATGGAATTTCCTGCATTCGCAAAGCTGAGTGCAGAATGGGGCAGGTAGTCAGTTCTGGCTGGTATCAACTCTCTTCCACCTCCTCCTCACCTGGGAGAGGACCAGAAGAAGCTCCTTGGGGACAGGAGTCTTCAGCCACAGTAAGTGCTCAGTACATTCAAAGGGTCTCAAGAAAGCCCCTGAGAGGGGGACAGGGCCAGAGTGGGTGCAGCGAAGGGCATGGGCCGCACAGTGTGGCAGCCTCAGTTCTAGGTGGACCGGGGCTGGTCAGCAGGGCTGCGGGGCAGGGGGAGGAAGCAGCCTGGCCCCGAGGGCCATGGATCCCTCACAGGCAGGGATCTCAGGGCAGCCCCCAGCCCCAGGAGCTGGGCAACTGGAGGGGACTAAACACCTCCACACCCAGTTAGAGCAGCTCTGCACGCCCAGACTGACGGCTGAGACCCAGGAGCTCCCTGAGCCCAGGAGGGGCACGTTGTTTCAGTGCCCCTTTTCCTCAAAAACTTTATTACAGTAAAATGCGTCCAACGTAGAACTTACCACCTTCGACATTTTTAGGCGCACAGTTCAGCGGTGTCAAGAGCATTCCTGCTGCTGTGTGACCCCCACCGCCCTCCACTCGAGAGCTCTCGTTCTCCTGCAGAACTGAGCCTCCCTCCACACTAGACACGACTCCTCTCTCTCCCTCCCTCAGCCCCGGGCAACCACCCTTCCACCTTCTGTTTCTGTCAATGTGACAGCTCTGGAGACCTCGTGTCCGTGGAATCGCACCCCGTTTGTTCTTTTGTGTCTGGCGTGTTGCACTTAACACAATACCCTCAGCTCCATCCGTGTTGTAGCGTGTGCCAGCATTTCCTTCCTGTTCAGGCAAAATAACATTCCTCATGACCACTTTATAGGCAGGGAGACTGAAGCTCAGGGAGAGAAGCGATGTGCCAACTTCCGTGCCTGCAAGTGACACCAGATCTCCTCCAGGGGCCCTTCACATGGGGCAGAGCCCACCGGACAGCTGCCCCTGGGGCACACGGGGCCATTGGTCCCCTCCCGGCACTTAGCCCTCCAGAGCCAGCACCGCCTCCTAGCGGAGGAGTGGAAATGGCTTCTGTGCCAGGGCCTCAGCTTCCCTGTCTGGAAGGGAGGAGAGAATCTGTCACAGATGGGTCCATATTTTGTAAAAGATGATCGAGGTGCCAAGGGGTGTGTGATTGCAGAATACAGAACTCCCAGAAACGTAAGAGGAAGGCAATCCAACAGGAGAAAAAACGGCCAAACAGATGAATAGACAACTCAAAGGGGAAAAAATGCAAGTGGAAATTAATGTATGAAGTAATTCTTAATCTCAGTACTACTCAGGGAAGGCAAAGTAAAACAATCAGATGCCATTTCACTCCCCCGCCATCGGCCACAATGCCCAGGAAGGGGTCGGGGTGCACAGGTCCTACCACTCAGCAGTTTCTCTGAGTCACAGACCGGAAAGCGTCACTTCACACATACATGCGTGGAGCCACGGACAGGGACGCTCACTGCAGAGTTGTTCCTAACAGTAAAAATTGAGCTAAACGTCATCGAGGGGAGGGAGGATAAGCTGCTCTACTCACACAATGGAAGAGGAAAGCAAAGACAGTGAATGAACTATAGGTACACGGATAGACCTCAAAAACAATGTTGGACTACACCCTGGCTGAGTAGCTCAGTTGGTGAGAGTACCGTCCCCATATGCCAAGGTTGCGGGTTTGATTCCCAGTCAGGGCACATACAATGAATGCATAAGTAAGTGGAACAACAAATCAACGTTTCTCTTTCTCTCACGCAAATCAGTAAGTTAAAAAAAAAAAAAAAGAAACCCAAAAAACCCAGCCCTGGGTGGTAAAAACCCAGCCCTGGATGGTGTGGCTCAATGGATTCAGCACTGGCCTGTGAACCAAAGGGTCGCCAGTTCGATTCCCAGTCGGGGCACATACCTGGTTGCAGGCCAGGTCCCCAGTGAGGGGTGTGCGAGAGGCAACCACACATTGACATTTCTCTCTCTCGCTCCCATCCCCTCTCCAAAATAAATAAATAAAATCTTAAAAAAAAAATCAATGTTGAACTAAAAACAAGCTATAGAGGGATACACTGATTATGTAAGGTTTTCTATAATGCATACAAGGGGGCACTCAATAATAAGTATTATTGTCTGTAGGGCAGGCCCCTTGAGTTCAGGCTTCCCCTGCTGGGTGGGTATTCTAGGAACCCATCTGTATCAGTGTGCCAGCTGGTGTTGTTGTGGGAGGCTGTGTTCTGCTTCAGTGAATTTTTCTTTTAAGACTCTTTCAACGCATTTGCCCATTTCATGGTGCGTGATTTACGAGTGCACCTGCCCACACTGTTGAGTATTCAGCAGCTTTTGACCAAAAAATGTCATGACCCCGGTGCCCCCCGCCCCCCCGATCTCTCTCTCAAGCGACTTTTTCCTGTTTCCCTGGCTGAAAAAAGGCCTCACAGGGAAACGTTTTGCTGATGGGGAAGAGGTGAAACAAAAAACGGCAGAAACACAAAAAGGCATCAAAATCAACAAGGTCAAACACTGTTTTGAGCAGTGGGAAAAACGTCTCAATGGGTGTACTGCATCAGTGGAGAGGACTTTGAAGGTGCCTGAAGTTGAAATACGTAAGAATAAGTACACAATTTCTTATAAATAAATTCTGGGTTTTTTGGTCCCCCTTCATGTATGCACATGTGTGCAGGTATAAAAACATGCACAGAGGCCCCAGAATCGAGGCAATAATTTCACTTTGTGGTGGAAGCAAATGGGATTGAAAAAAGAGACTTCACTGTGCCTGAAATAATTTGAGAGAAAATCTGAAGCAATTGCTGTTAAAACTAAGGTTTGACAAAGAGAAGTCCTGGATACAAAGATATTTGCTTGGTTTTATACTTTTCTGTGTGTTTAAACTATTTCATACAAAATTTACCAGAACAATCACCCTGGCTGGCCCTCTGGTCCTCACACCTGCCAGGCTCAGCTGGAGGCAGCAGCAACTGGACCCGGTTGCCAGGGCAGCAGATTCAGCTCCTCCTTCCAACTGGCCGGCTGCTCACGGGCGCAGCAGCACCTGTGGTCTCTGAGGATCCTACAGGTGCAGCATCGCCCCTTCCTGATCCTGTCCTGCCCCCAGGAAGATGTGGAAGTGGGTAAGGTGCAGCCAGACCCTTCCCACGGTGCTGCTCACACAGGTGGGGAGAAGTGGGCCCAGGTTCCTGCAGCCGGGCTGGAGCATCTCTGTTCCTGGGAGTTGGATAAGCAACCCAGAGGCCCCGATCCTCCCCTTGGTGGCAGACAGATCTCACAGAGTGCAAAGAACGTGCGCTTTGGAGTTGGGGAAACACAGGTTCAAATCCAGCTCTACCATCAAACAATTCCATGACCCCAGGCAAATTATTTAGCCCAAGCCCCTCTTTTTGCAACTTTAAAATAAGAATGCTGCTGCCCTGGCCAGGTGGCTCAGTTGGTTGGATCGAGTGTGTCCCATACACCAAAAGGTTGCGGGTTCTCCCCAATTAGGGCACGTGCCTGGGTTGCGGGTTCTATACCCAGTCAGGGCACATACTGGAGGCAACTGATCAATGTTCTGCTCTCGCATCCATTTTTCTCTCTTTGTCTCTCTCTCTAAAATTGGGTGAGGATTAAAAAAACAGATCTGTATGCAGTGACCCAAAACATGTTCATGTGACAATAAAACAATAAAGTAACACAAAAAGAAACGCTGATGAGTATAAAAATTCACAATCAGTGGAAGCAGCCAGCACCGAAAAGACAAATACTGTGCAATCCCACTGCGACGAGGTCCCTGAGTGGTCCGACTCACAGAGACAGGGAGTGGAGTAGGGGCCGGGGGGCTGGGTTTGATGGGGACTGAGTTTCAGTCTGGGAAGACGGACGGTGGTGGTGGTTGTGTGATGTGAACGTGGCGATACCACCGAACTGTGCACTTAAACACGGTTAAGATGGGAGATTCCATGATTTACACACACACACACACATATGTACGTGTATGTGTGCTTTCTTACTCCTGACTCAAGGATGGGTTTTTCTTCCATTGGTATTAGAGAGAGGAAGGGACAGAGACAGAAACATCAACGTGAGAGAAACATCGACCGGCAGCCTTCCTCATGCACCCCGACCGGGGTTGGAACCCGTGATCTAGGCATGTGCCCTGACTGGGGGGTCAAACCTGCAGCCTTCCAGGGCATGGGACGACGCTCCAACCAACTGATGCACCCAGCCAGGGCATGTGTTATGCGTATTTTACCACAGTTAAAAAAAAAATTAGGAAAAAGCGTCCAATCCCATTCTTGTCTTAAAAAAAGTGTATCAGTAACAGACTTACTACTGTATGCATAGAAAAATCTAGAAAGCTATGCACAGAACTTTATGTGGTTAAATTTAGAGGTATGAATCTAGAAGGTGGTCTACATTACACATTCTTCTATTATTTAAATTCGGTCCTTTCATAAGTCAGAAAAAGTACTCGGTGAAAACGCCAAAGGGCTTCCTCACGGTGTGGTTTCTGAGGATCGTCAGAGCTTACTTGAGCGTCCCTGCCACGCCTGCCGCCCACTGTGTTAGAGAAAGGCCAGCCCACTCCTGCCTGCCCCACCCAGGAGCAAGCATGCTTCAGGGGCGCAGTCCTCACTGCGGGAAGCGACGTCTCAGGGCGGGTGACCTCGGACCCATGGCTTTTCCTCTCTGAGCCTGTTTCCTCAGCTGTCAAAGGGGAGTGTTACAGGAGCTATCTCAGAGGCTTACTGTGAGAATCAAAAATAAGACAATGTGTATGGTGCCAACCCAGTCTGGCACAGCGGAAGGCACACTACGGTCATAACCCGGCTGCCATGGCACAAAACCCTCCCAGAATTCAAGGAGAGACACCCAGGTGAGGGCTGAGCCGAAAGCACAAACTCCTACAGCCCAGACCAGACACACCCAGAGGCCCCCGGAATCCCCAGGACTCACAGGGCCATGAACTTCTGGAGCCCCTCCTGGCTCAGGACTCCAGGAAAGGCCGGGGCGGGGGGTGGGGGGGGGGTGGGGGGGGGGAGAGCTGGCATTCTGCCCCCTTGGGTTTCAAGCCTGGTCCCCATTGTTGATTTCCTCCTGAATCTTCTTACAAAGAAATGACATGCTGCCTGCCTAGTTCCAGAGGAAGACCACCCAGCAAGCTCCAGCCCCACCAAGGCCTGCAGAGACTTGGCTGCCATACCTGAGCCGTGGTGGCAGGCGAGGCAGCGGGTAAACAGGGCACAGAGAGTCTTTTGTTGAAGCCCAAAAAGAGAGGCTGGGAAACCTTCCCAGGCAGGAGGGAAGGGGGGAGGCTGGCATCCCTCCTGTACCACAGTTAGAAGGGCTGTCCCTCCAACACTCTCCCAGGAAAGGGGGAAGGGCCATTCCTGTGAGGCCCCAGGAAGACACTGGGTCACTGGCCTTGTCCCAGGAGGCTCTGAGCCTGTGAATCTGCTCCTTGGTCAGCACCCCCAGGATTCCTTTGCTCCCAGAGCTGGGAGGGAGAGGATATGACCGGTCCCAGGGTACACACAGTCTCTGCCCCAGCGCAGGGCACTGCCCTCCAGGCCCCCACACCCAGCCGGGATGAGTCAGAGGCTGGGGGCACTGCCTGGCTTGGCATTCTTCCTGCGGAGAAGGGCACACCCTCACTTCCCAGGAAAAGGAAAAGGGGAAAAAGTCTGGGCCAGAGTGGGGAAGGGAACGAGTTTCAGTTCCAAACTGCTTTCACATTTGGGCGGGGCCTTCCAAACAGGCTTGTCTTCCTGAAAGCTTGTATGGGTGGGGCCTGCCTTCGAGGTAAAGGGTGACAGGTAAGGGACGCCCACCTTGGACTTGCCCCACTGTGAGCCAAGCAACAGAAGCAGGAGGCCAGGCTGCAGGTGAGGGCTTCCCCTTACCCCCGCAGGCTGGTATTACAGCAGCTGGTTACTATCATCGCACCCAGCACTTCCTGTGCCTCAGTCCCAATCTTCAGGCCAACCGCTACGAGGGCTCCAGTGTGTGATCTCAGGAAAGTCATGGTTTCCCGGGGCTCTGGTTTCCTCATCTGTAAAATGGGCCGATGAGTCCATTTCTTGCAGGGTGGTGAGGAGGACTAAAGGAGGCAGTCCACAGAAAGTCTTGGCCCAGTGCCTGCCACACAGTAAGACTCCGTAACGTTAGCTCCTGTTATTACTGTGGTAAGTTTTATCAGTCCCTTTAAGGGTCTTAAGTCTGAGGCTCAAAGAAGTTAAGTGACCCGCCCAGGGCCACAGAGCAAGATGGTGGGAAAGACCACCCCAGGTCTGACTTTCCATTGTACGAATCTGCCTCAAAGGCAACTGGGTCTCCTGGGCCCAGCCACGTTCCCAGGCAGACCCACACGCAGACACTACTGGGTCTCTCAGGCACAGCTCTACGGAAACCTGAGAAGGGAGCCCAGCTCTAGATTTAGGCCCAGAAGCCAGGTGTTGGGTCTGGGCCTGGGGGGCAGAGAGGCCTGAGAGACAGGTTCTGAGCTGCTATAAATACCAGCACTGCCTTCCAGACAGGTTACAAAACATGAGCAGGAACACCCAAGGGTGGCTGAGACCCCCGGGGACTGGGACTGTGGGGGCCCAGCCACAGGTGGGATGCTGACCCAGGGCGCCGGCTGGGAGACACTGGGAGACGCCAAGGACAGGATTCCCATGAGGCCCTGCCCCTGGTCACACCAACTCTGCCAGAGGGCCGGAGTTTGGCAGCGATGCCTCTGCGAATGCCCAGGTGGCGTGTGAGAGCTGTGGAATTTTACAGCCACTTTTACTCTGGTGCAACCTTACTCCAGGCGTGAGGGTATATTGCAGGTATCTACTTAGTTTTGAGGTTTTAAGCCCTCAAGAGATGCTTAAATGTAGATCTTGTTACAAATGCAATACAAACGCATGGGGGGAGACAGCAAGGGATGTCGTGGCTGGGAGTAAAAGCTATTCTAGAAACCTCAACCCCATGCATCCTTGACGAAAGAAGGTTAAATGCCCCCTCCTGCCCCCAACTACTGGGAGGTCACTAAAGCCCTGGTACTGAGGGGGGCTCGGCTGGCTGCTACACCAAGGGTGTCAGTTCTGGCGGCAGAGAGACTCCGTCACCAGAGGTGGGGACCGGGGCTGAAAGAGTCACCCCGATCAGTGTTTCCTGGCATGGCTGCAGACCACCGGCTTCACGATGGCCTGGGGAGCTTCTTCAAAGTGCAGATCCCTGGGCCCAGCCCCCATGCTCTCACTGTGCAACTGTGGTGGTGGGCTCAGGGGGAAACAGCATTTCCAACAAGCCCCCTGGTGGCTCTGAAGCACCCCCAAGCCTGAGCACCTAGAGAAAAAGAAAAGTGGAAGGTGGGGAGAAAGCACAGGCTGCCAAGGCAAAGAGAACAGGGTCTGAAACCTTACTTTTCCACTAAGACAACTTTGGGCAAGAGCCCTCAACCCTCCGAGTCTTGGTCTGCTGGCCTGTAAAACAGGGAAACCACTTCGCATGGGTGGCATGGCAGGTAACAGATGTACATAATGACGTAGCTCAGTGCCTAACACTCAAACCACAGCCCCTGAGGATGACCACTGGACCCGAAGGCCCTGCTGCTGGGAGGAGGGAGGGGGCAGAGAGGCCAACTCCTGGGGCTCTCTGCCAGAAGCGTCCCCAGAAGAAAAGAGACTCCAGGGAAAGAATGAGAGGGAGAAACACGGGCGAGGGAGAGGGTCAGGCCCGAGAGCCTGAGAGCCCCGTCAGGTGAGGGAGACTCTCCGGCACAGACCTCATCCCCAGCTCTATCCTGCCAAACCACTCTCCGTTTCCACAAAACCAGGCTGCCAGACAGGAGACCCTCCTGCTGAAACCCACCCTGAGGTCATTTGTGTCCTGACAGAGCATCTATGGACCCAGGTCAGAGGGCGGCCCCTCCCCCTTCTCGCCTGCCTGCCCACCCTCAAGAATAAAACACAAAGGAAGCATTTCAAGGGAATGAGGACCGAGGTTTCTGCCAGGAACCACCAGGGTAAACCAAGTCAGGGCCAGACTCAGGCACATGCAACAACTCGTGTGTGTCTCCTCAACCTCCCAACTATCCCTGCCCCAGGCAGACAGGGAGGCCAAAACCTAGATGCCAAACTTCCCGGGCCGGCCGCGCCATTCCCTCCACGCTGTCCCTGGCACGGAGGAGGCATTCTGATCCCAGATAAGTAGGCCCGCTGCTTCCTGCTCATGCTTCCTGCTCATCCTAAGCCGGAGACTTCAGCTGAGGCCTGGTCTCTCTGTAGGACAGAGCTCCTCAGAGCCAACAGGAAACTCCTACAGGGCAGGGCCCAGAGTTGCTCTCCTTGTCCCAATAAACACGAGAGTCAACAAAATCACACACCAGGCATTTCCCACCCCCCTCTGCTGCTGCAAAAGCCCAACTCCCTGCTCAAACCCCCACGGTGAGGGGTGAGCGAAGGGAGCACTGCGGGGGGGGTGGGGGGCGGGGGAGAACCAGAGTGTGGACGTTCCAGCAGGAACACACACTCAGACCTCCCCTTGCCGGGGGGAGAGGTCCAGGAGTAACCACTAATGAAGCGAGAGGGAGCTGGGGCCAGCAGCTGTCCCGGGGCTTGCTTTCGGACGAAGGAGCAAACAGTAATAATACACGTGGAAGAATACACCCCGCCCCACTCACATCGCCGGAGAGGGGGGTCACCGGGGACTTTCATTTTCTACATGACATTAAAACCAAAACATTATACAAACATAACGAACATGCAACTATGTTGGTAATTACAAAAAAATAGTATGATCATTATTTCTTTTAAAATCCAGGCTAGGAAGGGCCAGGCCTTCCTTAACAAAAAGCTGAGGTGGGAGGTGAAGGCAGGGAGGCCTTGGGCACAAGCAAAGGACCTTGGCCCAGGATTCCAGGCTCAGGTTCCAGTCCCATGTCCCTGCCTTCCTTCCTTATAAGTTTAGGTAAATTGCTTCCTCCCCTCAGCCTCAGTCTCCACACCTGTACAGGAGAGGAAGGCCATGGCCTGAGCTTCCTCAAATGATCAAAGGGGATCATCGATGAGGCTGTGTTTCCCAAATTACAGGACTGCTATGACTAGGGACCACGTTCTGGGACACACAGTCAGCCAAGTGCCTCTCCCATATCAACATGGGGGAGGAGGTGCTGATGTCACCCCCTTTCGGCGATGGGGAAACCGAGGCTCACAGAGGTGCCGTGACCGGTCCACAGCCCCTCGAGGAGCATGAGAGAACAAAGTGCTGGTCCTCACCAGTGCACCTCCTGCGTTTGGGGACTGTTTTCCAAAGTGCAGGCTGGGAAACCCTGGTCCCCTAAGAGGGCCACCCACGCGACCCAGGCAGTGTGGGGAACACGACTCACGAGGTCGCTCTCAGAGGCTCATCGTGCTCACGGCTCCGAGAAGTCCTGTAGCAAGGAATAGGAGCTGCCGTTTCCCACGAGGGACACAGGGGACACAGGGAGCACACCCAGGAAATGCGGTCATGAGACAGCATCCACCACAACCCAGCCCGACAGATCTGGGCGGAAGGAGAAAACGCCGAGGGTGGCAATGGAATGAAACACTGGCATTCGAAGAGTATGGCAACCAGATGTTACTCAGCTGGCCACTGAGTCAGGAGGAGCAGGAAGAATTCTGTCTTCTGCCACCTCTGCTCTAGATGCCCTGGGCCTACAGGCAAAAGAGCAAGAACTGCAGAGACGGCAGAGATACTGCCCTTTGCTCCCGGGGTGGGGGAAGGCACCTGGGCAGAGGCCAGGGCTGGCCTGGAGGGAGGGGGGCCCAGTCCTTACCCCGGGGACGGCTCTGCTATCTGCGTGTTGGCTGCCGGTGCTGAGGCTGGCCCACTTCTGTCTGGGCAGGGTCCTGGCATTTCTTTCGTTCCATGAAGCTGCCTCCCTACGAGGAAGCAAGAGCTACTGTCAGCAGGGATGTGTGTGACTATCAGAGTTACCTGCTGTGCTGCCAACATTTTCTGAGTGCCTGCTTGGTGCCAGGCCCTCAGCTGGGTTCTGGGGTGACAACAGAGAATCTGGCAGTCTACTGGGGCGATGCCAAGTCAACAGTTACAACTGGCTCTTGACAGCCCAGGGCCCTGCTGCGGGGAACCCAGAAGCTGTGGGACCATGGAAGAAACACTACACTCACACTCCTGGGGTCAAGGAAGGCTCCCTGGAAAAGGTGTTTCCTGAGTTGACTGCTGAAGAAGAGTAGGAGTTGAGGAAAGAGCATTCCAGGCAGGGAGGAAAAATACACGTTTGCCTCGAGGGGAAAGAACATGGCATCGAGCGAATGCTGAGTGATTCAACCTGGCTAGATCCAGGGCTGGAGGTGGGCCGCGGAGAGAGATGAGCTATTGTGGGGTGAGCCAGATCTAGGCAGAGACAAATCCTCATCCCAGACATATAACTCCGACTCCAACACAAACCCCGACCACCACCTGAGTCAAGAAGCATTTGGTGAGCATCTACTATGCCAGCACTCTGCGCAGAAATACCCACAAGAGTGAGCAAGACAGGTTAGCAGGGTGGGGACAGAAGTGTACTCAGACTACAACAGGGCAGGGGGAGCATCTAAGTCAGCCAGGAGCTGGGAACAGGGCCCAGCCATCAGGAAAGGTCAAAGGATAAGGCGGAGTTAGGGTGCGGTGGGGGGAGGTGTGGAGTGCAGGCAGACAAAAGAACTTGAGAGATTGTAGAAGGGCTCATGGAGGCTTTCAGCCATTTCTGCCACAAGTATTACACCTACTCGTGCGTGCTCCGCACTGTCCTGGAAGGAAGGAAGCAGAAGACAGTCTCCAGCCTCACGGGCAGACAGCGATCCAGGAATCCCACACAGGGTGATGGCAACTAGGCAGAAAAGCACCTGGAGCTGTGGAGCCACAGGGCCCATCTAAGTTGGCCTCTACCCCCACCTGCCCTCCTCTGCGAGGATGGGGACACACACTAGTCAGTCTAGTCACTTGCCTGTGGCAGATCCAGGACCAGAACTCTGGCCTCTGGACTCCTGGTAAGTGACTTCTTCTACTCCTTCCTCTTCTAGGAAACACAGTGACCAACCCCTAAATATTCACCCAGAGCTAACGCCGCTTTTCTCGGGGCTGCCTCTATAATATTTCTATTATTAAGCTATACCAATGTCTTCCTGTCTGCTCTCCTCCCAGACTGCAGCTCAGGAGGCCAGGAACTGTGTTCTCCCAGCACCATTCCTGAACCGGGCCAGGCACTTACTAAAAGAGGCCGAGTGAATAAATGAATGAGTCAGGGATGGAGAGAGTGTGCTGGACTCCAGGGTTCCACATCCACCCCACCCAACTCCTCATGAGGTCTTAGACTACTTGCCTGTGCCTTAGTGTCCTCATGTAAAAACCTGGAACCATCTGCACTCTCAGGGGTCAGGAATCAGGCTTGATTCCTTCCCTCCTACCAGTGAGTTCCAGGCCAGGCCAGGAGCAACCAATGCCCAGCCACATCCCTGAGTTCTGACCTACTGGGGTAACCCTCAGGAGCCCCTCCACGCAGCAAGGCCCCTCAAAGTCTGCAAAGGAATCCGTTTCCTCTTGGGCGTGCCCAAGGGACAGAGTACAAAAGCCTCTGGTTGAGTTCTGGTGGGGGAGTCACAAACGTTCTTGAGCCCCTGCTCTGTGTCCCACAGCCCCTGGAAGGCAGAGGGGCACTGGACCCAAACCCAGAATCTCTGCAACTGGGAAGACAGGGAGGCAGAAGTCATGTTATTCATGCCCTAGCATTTCTCCAAAAGCCAGTCCTCCAGTGTAAGTCATCTGCCCTTGCCCACCCCCGGTGAGCCAGAGGAAGACTTGACCTTCACGGAGGCAATGCCAATGTGAATGAGCCATGGGCACGGCCCAGTCCCTCTGAACAAACTCCCACACCTCCATCCTCTTCACAGGAAGGATCGCCAACAGCAGACCTCCCCTTTCTGCCTCCAGTCTGTCTCTCCAGAGAGCAGGGTACAGTTGGGCAGGACTCCACATGGACTCCTAGTGGAAAAGGTGGGAGAGGCCCTTGGGAGGCTTTCAGTTTCTCCAAATCCTTCTTCCACAATTTAGGCCCAAATTCCCTTTCCCTCACCAAGCTCTCTCCCTCCTCATCCTCACACCTCCTCAGCCAAAGGCTTCCTGGGGTGAGGCAGGGAAGAGGAAGGTCAGGAGAATGTGGTCACCAAGGGACGGCCCCACCCTTTCAGCCAAGTCCCCATCAGGAAGAAGCTGTGGACACCCCCCAACCATCTCTCCTCCTTTCCAAAAAAGGCAGCAGTTGCATCAGCTGAGAATCAGCCGGATCTTGGTTCACTCCCCTCCGGATCAAGGGGAAGACAGAGTCAACAAAAGGAGCAAAATCATCATGAACCCCAAGGATCAGGGGCTCTGTTCTTTTGGCCTGGGAGCCAACTCTGCTGCATCTCCAGCTCACCCATAGCGGTACCAGCCTGGACCTAATCAGATCTGGCCCTGAGGCCCCAGACCCAGCACCAGTCTTCCCGGGGACCCCAGCCCTGACAGGCCCCAAGAGCCTAGCCTGGGACCCTACCCCCAAGTCCGGGCACTTCTCCCGCCAGATCAAGAAGAGGGAGGGGCCCAAGGGGAAAGGAGGGGTCAGGAACCCAGAAGAAGGGAGCAGGGGGGAACCTTTGAGAATGAAAAAGAGCTGGTAAGGAGAGAGCCCAGATATGGAAACTCTACGAAGGGGAAAGTGTGTGCAGAAGTGAGGATCTGGGGGAACCCAGGGGATGACAAGTGGACCTGGGGGAGCCAAGGCGGAAACTCCCAGTAGTAGAGCGCAGGGAGGCACGGGGTGCCTGGGAGGGGGCTCGCGCGCCGCGGCGCCGGGGAGAGGGTGCGGTCCCAGAGCCCCGAAGGAAGGGGGAGACCGGACACAGACAGAACTGAATTGCCGCGGGAGGCCCCACGGAGCCGGTCCTGGCGGGCAGGGCCAGAGCTGCCGGGGCAACCGGAGCCGGGCAGCTGGCCGGGGACGTGCAGGAGCGGGTTTTGAGAGGTGACAGCTCGCGCCCCTTTCCCCACCCCACCCACTCACCTGGGTCTGCCGCGTCCGGCCGCCCAGCAGGCAGCCCGTGGGCCCCTGCCGCACAGTCCCGCCACCGGCCGCTGCGCCCCTCCGGCGCCTCCTTTTGTTTGTCCCTCACTGCACCACTCAGCCTTCTCCGCCCCGGAAGTGACGTCACCCTACGGCGCGAAGGCGGTGGCCTGGGCGTCGCCATCTTTTTGAGGGGAGCTGTCTCGCCGTCCTCTACCCCTCCTCTCCCTGCCGACGCCATGTTATTTTGGGGCGGAAGTAGGGGAGCCGGGGCTTCGCCCCTTTAAAGGGACAGGGTCGGCTCTTAACCTTCTAGGAGACCTTGGTGACAGGGGTGAAGCGTCCCGAGGCAAAGGTGAGTAGCTGGTGTTGCTGAGCTTTGCTGCCCTGAGGTTAAGTGCCGAGGACGGAGGGTCTGGAAACCGGTTCCGAGCTGGATTGTGCCAAAGTACTAGCACCGTTTGGTGCTGCTGTGATAGCAGAGGGGCTGCCGGAAAGGTTCCCCCTACCTTGAGCCTCCCGCGGAAATAAATTGCACGCGCTTCTCGCCGATCCGCAGTCTGACACTGAGTCCCGCCTGACTGGCCCTGCCAGCACCCATATTCCCCCCCACCCCCCGAATCCCGCTATAGTACCCATAGGGAAGATGGAGTCCTAGGTAATTCGGTAAATTCTGGGTAGAGCCTGGGCTGGAACCGGGTCCCCGATTCCATCTCCGCAGCTGCGTGGATCTCGAGTCCTTGCAGTTCCCAGATTGATCATGGTAACGGCAACCACGCTAAACAGTAATCTATACAGTGGCATAAAGTGCAGCCGCTAAAACGAAACATGTTCACTGTGCACTAATTCGGAACGACGGGTGAGATACCTTAAATGAAAAACTGGAGGGGCAAAAACAACAGCGTTGATCCGCGCTACAGTTTGTGTAAAAGAAAGTGTGTGGGACTGAGTTTGCGGATGTGTGCACCAGTCGTCTGGTGAGATGCACACGAAGGTGGTAACTGTGGTGGCCTCGGGCAGAAGAACTGGGGCCCTGGGTACCCGAACAAGGGGGAAGAATTTACTACCACGTGCACCGGTTGGTTATTTTAAAAGTAGGTTGGTGAAGATCTAGTGATTCTGAAATTGGAAAAGACACCGGCATTTGGGCTGCCTGTCACTACCAAACCCAATAAGCAATGACAGTGATCAAATCTTTACAGGCGCTTTATTCAGATGGCCAGCCGGGCCATCTGAATAAAGAAGATGGCGGGTTCACACCCCAACAGACCACCTGTCTGTCTTCTCTTTCCAAGCCAGACTTTTTATAACGGGGAATAAACAAGGTGCCGTGAGAGCTTTGAGACTCAGGGAGGATTGGGCGAAAGAAGCTGCAACATTCCCGTCCTGGGCAGTTAGCTGTTCCCAGGGGCGGGTGGTCGTCTGTCTCTCCCTGGGACACATAGGCCCAGATGCCTCCAGTTGTCCCCAGGCGGTCATCTTTAGCAGTGCCCCAGGAGGTCAGCTGTTTTCTCAGGAGCCAGGACAGGCCTTATCTGTAGTTTCTGAAACAAAAGCTTTAACATATACATTACTTGCTAGATTTAGAACTTTTTATCTTAAACTAAAATTTTCCACCTCTTGAGTCCCCTATCATCCCCCACTGTTAGTATTAAACTATCTCATTTCTATGAGATCAGAATTTAGCATTGGACTGTCCGGTGGGGGGCGGGGGGTGCAGTTAGGAATACACCTAATTGCAGACCTACATAAGGAGGCACATTGTATACAACAACAAGCTACGATACTGAAGAAAATGACAAGGATAAAATCAATAAATGTCTCTTGAAGACCAGGTGTACTAGGCAGCCAGGAGGTTAGTTTAGACAAGTCAATACTAAAGAATTCCTCTCTCTGTTTTACACTGGACACCACATCATTTACTTGCTTTACTTTATGTGCTATGAGCTGTGAACTATCAGTTAAGTTAAAACAGCAGAGTCTTTTAAATTCTTCACATCCATGGTTATGCCTTAAAAGAAGGCAGTCTATAGCTGCACGATTCTCCAGTACTGCTTCTCTGACTTGTCCTAGTTCTTGACTAATGGCACTGATGGCTTGCGAGGTGGCATTCAAACCTTCCGCCACAGCACAGGCTAATCTGCTTATTTCTACATTCAAATGTTACCACAGTTGGCATTACAAATATAGTTAAAGACACATATTCAGCAGGGCGAAAAGGTGTAAGTCACTGATACAATCGGGTGTAAGGGAGAGGTCCCGCTGAACCCCGGTCAGGTGGAGTTTCTGGGGCATAAACACAGTCTTCGCAGACAGCATGGTCCCCCAGAGCTGTTTGCTGGGACATAGGCATAGACAGTCCTTCCACATGTCAGAACCCATCCTGTTGGCAGTTTAACAGGAGCGTCAGCATAAGATACGTCAGTGGTGGGGGTGCAATTCATCTTCACACCTGCTGAGAGCGCAAGACAGTTTTAGTACAGTTGACAAAGGTTGCACACTCTCTAGCTGGGGTACATTAGTGACCTTTAAGGAAAACATTTCCCTGTGCTTTTTAGTCACCACTGGTCCCCAATTATAAATATCAGAGTAGGTCATTTTCTTTTTTATATGCTTAAACACAATATAATTTCTAAGGCTTTCCAAAGGAGTACAGACACCTATAAGACATGAAGTGAAAGTTTGTTCAACATAAGTTCCTCCTGCAAAGCAAAAGCCAGAAATATTCAGAACAATTTTTGCTAAATATACCCAAATATTTTCATCTTGTTTGGAAGGGATAAGTTGCCCATAACAAGGGGTTAAACAAGCGGTAAAGAAGAGAACATAGTCATTGTTTTCTAAAGATGACTTTCAGATCATCCTCCAGGGCTTTCTTTATCCGGGTGTGACGAGTCCAAGGTTTTGTTTCTCCGAGCTTCACCGTGGTGGGGTGGTGAGGAGTACGTCCCCAGGTCCAGTCCACTTTTCTCTTAGTTGGCTTTCCGGAGATGCTGTCACCCAAATCTTGAATAGCACCTTGTCTGCAGGCTCAAAGGAATGTAGCACACCTGTAGGAGAGAAGTCTGTAATATAGGCAAGGCCATTCATCACAGCTAAGGCCTGACTTAAATGTTCATTTTCTTTGCCTTCAGTTTTTTATCTATGTACACATCTCCCACCCCAATTGTGACCTGAAATGGCCGCCCATACACAATTTCATAGGGACTCAACTGAATCCCACTTCGAGGAGCCACCCTTATCCTGAGCAGGGCAATAGGCTAAGCTTGATCCCGATGGAGATGAGTTTCTTGACACAGCTTGGCTATATTTTTTCTTTATTATGTGATTCATCTTCTCTACTTCCCAGAAGCCTGCGGTCCCCATGCCATGTGGAGTCTCCACTTGATTTCTAAAATTCACTAACCTGCGTAATTTTTGAAACAAAAGCAGGTCTGTTATCAATCGCTGCCAGGGAGGCTAAAGTGAGGGATTATTTCCTTCAGCAAGGCTTTCGCTGCCTCCAAGGATTTTTCCATTCTAGTGGGATAAGCTTCTATCCATCCTGAAAAGGTGTCAACAAAGAGTAACAAATATTTGCACTCTTAGACCCTTGGCATCTGAGTGAAGTTTATTTGCCAGTTCTCACGTGGCCACTGTCCTTGATATTGCTGTCCTTCTCTCCTTTGATGGGGATCTGTTTGGGGTTGTTCTTCTGGCACACAACACATCTAGCAATAACTTTTCTTATGGCTCTAGGAATTCCAGGACCTGTGAGCCACAGTCTGACATAGGTGGTTAATGAGTCTCTTCCACAGTGCGTGGCCTCATGCAAATGCTTCATGACTGGCTCTACTAAATGGTCAGGAAGCAGTATAGCTCCTTCCTTATTCTTTCTCCATCTGCTATCAGGACCTTCTTCATCAAAACCCCAGCCCTTAGCAGTCAAATATCCAGGGTCAAATTGTGACAAGTCCAGAACAGGTACCAAGGGCATTATAAACATTCCTTTAGCAGCCTCTTTTGCTGCCCATTCAGCCAGATTGTTTCCTCTAGCCCCTTCAGTGTCCTCTTTCTGATGCCCCGGGCAGTGCATAACTGCCATCTGTAGAAGTACCTAAACAGCCTCTAATAATTTAAAATGTTTTGCTGCATGCTTAATCTCCTTTTTATTTGGAGGTTAACAGTTCTTTGTCTTCCCAGATGAAACCGTGTGCACACAAAATTAGGAGAGCTTACCGCGAGTGAATACACACACTCTCCTTTCCTGCGACAGTTCCAGCGCCCTCGTCAGTGCAATCGGTTCAGCGTTCTGAGCAGAGGTTCCCGGTGGCAAGGCCTTAGCCTCCACTACTCCTTCAAGAGTCACAACTGCATACCCAGCCTCTCTGTTTCCTTTGTCCATGTAACTGCTAACACCTGTACAGAGAGTCCAGTCTGCTTCTTCTAAAGGATGGTCCTGTACATCAATTCTCCTAGAATACACTTCATCACTTATGTTAACACAGTCATGTATTAGCGCAGCTGAGTCAGGCTTCAGGAGAAAAGAGGCAGGATTTAACTTACAGTTTTGAGGGAGACGTTGGAATTGTCAAGAAGAATGGCTTGGTACCTGCCCGTTCTGCCAGCAGTGAGCCACATATTTCCCTTTTGCTCCAGCAGGCTCAACACTTGCTGGGACACGTAACTGGTATAGACTTTCTCAAGGAAAACTTTTAGCTTCCTGCAAGACCTTGCAGGTGGCTGCCACTCTCAAGTGGGCTGGCCACCCCTGTACAGTGTGATCTAATTTCCTTGACAATTATGTGATGGGCTGCAAATGTCACTAAGCATTTGGGTGAGGCGTCCTACAGCAATGCCCCATCTCTCATGCACATATCATTGAAAGGGCTTCAGTAGGTTTGGAAGCCCCAAGGCCAGTGCAGAAGCCAGGTGCACCTTCAGGGACTCAAAAGCCTGAGTGCATGCCTTTGTCCACCGTAAGGGCTCTATTCCGGTCCCTTCAGCGCCTCATACAGTGTGGTTTAGCAATGAGCCCAAAGTTTGGACTCCAAATGCAGCAGTCGCTTGCCATCCCCAGGAATCTCCTTAACTGTTTCCTGGGGTCCCCTGTGGACTTCTGTTGCACCGCCTGCACCATAGTCAGCCTTTTCTGCTCAGGGGCGCCTTTCCCCATTCCCTCAAGGAGGCACCTCTTATAATGCTCTAAGAGAGGAAGGCCATCCCCATTAGGGTCCTGGTTGGGCTTGGTCAGAGGTATTGCCCTGGGAAGGCCCAGAGCCCCATCTGGATTTTCTTGGTGTAACATCTGAGCCTCTTCATTTGCCTTATCCAGCACCAGCCTCTGCTCATCCCTCTTATTGAAGCAAAGAATTCAATAAGGCTTGTACATCTGCCCAGTTGGGATGATGAGTGGCAAAAGCTGACGCAACTAAATCAGCCATTTTAGCAGGATCATCTCTATGAGAAGGGTTTGAGCTTTTCCAGTTGAACAGATCTGATGCAGAAAACAGAGTATGTGCCCAATACTATCCAGCAGGCTGGCCCCACTCCACTGAAAGTCTCTGAAAAGGATATTGCCCTGCCCCGGGAGGGGCTTTTCCTCCACCAGATTTGGTTCCTTGACAGACTCGAGATGGCGATGCCAGTTCGGTCGCACTTTCCCCATTTCCCTCATCGGTTAGGGTTAGATCCCCCGGGGCTGTGGGAAGTCTGGCCAGCTTGCAGCGGTCATAATACCTAGATCTTCCTGGTCCCTCTCCCAGATCTGAGCTTCTATCTTTCACATGCAAATTCCCTTTTCTCTGAGCCATTAACTTATTTTCTTTCTTTTTTTTTCTTTTAACTCTGCATGCATCTTTATCATGTAAACTAAAAAAAAAACTTCTAGGTAAGGCATTTTGTCCCACTTCCCTGATTTTTGACAAAACAACTCTAGTTACAGTATAATACAGTAATTTAAAGATCCATTCAGTGACCAGCGCTCTCCTGAGTCTACATTATACAGGACACAAGCAGAACAGGACGACAATAAAGCCACGGAAGCTCTGGATATACACTCGTAAGTCGACGAATTAGACAGAACTGGCCCCAAAGGGCTGTTTTGCGGAACGGAGGCTTTTTCCCCCATTCTACCAGACGGAGCACCAAAAAGAAGGTACCCAAACCAGATCGGACGTCCTTTTTCAGACAGAGGTCTGTAACCCAGAAAGGTACCTTTACCAGACGATCTAAGTCGTGAACCAGGATTTTAACCTGAACTAGAAAGCGCAAGGATTCAATCGAATGTGATAAATGACGAGAAGTGCCAGGAGTGAGGGGGAGAATCCCCAAGTGAAATCACTTGGCAGCTGCTTGGGATTCTTCCAATCCAAACGCCAGGCCTCTCAGCCCAGGCAGCCAATGGGACTCCCCGCCAAGGACCCAGACTTGATGCTTCTGGCCAACTTGGAGGTGTAGGTAGACACCTGTGCCTTTCACACAACCAAAAGAAAGAAAAGAACAATTTAAAAACAAAAAACAACCAGAACTGACAGAAAATCGAACTGTATGGATGGCTGACAACCAAGGAGATAAAGAAGAGACATTCATCCAGTCCGGTAGGAGGGGTGGAGACGGGCAGCCGAGTGGAGAGGACACGGCAAGGCCGCAGCTGGTGGACCCAGTGAGGTGGCAGACTGTGGAGCGAGGTGGGCAAAGCTGCAGCTGGTGGACTGGGTGACAGACCGCACAACCCAGGGCTCCAGCCAGGGAAATAAAACCTCAAACCTCTGACTGAAAACACCCATGGGGGTTGAGGCAGCAGTGGGAGAAACTCCCAGCCTCACAGGAGTGGTCGTTGGAAAAACCCACAGGGTCCTAGAGTGTGCACAAGCCCACCCCCTCTGGAATCAGCACCAGAGGGGCCCAAATTTGATTGTGGGTAGTGGGGGAGAGACTGAAAACCAGCAGAGAGTGGAACAAGTGCCATTGCTCCCTCTCGGACCCTCCCCCATGTACAGCGTCACAGTGCAGCGACCAGCATTACCCCACCCCAGTGAACACCTAAGGCTCCGCCCCTTTACCTAACAGGTGCACCAAGACAAAAAAAAAAAAAGCCCAAATGAAAGAACAGATCAAAGCTCCAGAAAAAATACAACTAAGCCACGAAGAGATAGCCAACCTATCAGATGCACAGTTCAAAACACTGGTTATCAAGATGCTCACAGAATTGGTTGAATTTGGTCACACATTAGATGAAAAAATGAAGGCTATGCTAAGAGAAACAAAGGAAAATGTACAGGGAACCAATAGTGATGGGAAGGAAGCGAACTCAAATCAATGCTGTGGACCAGAAGGAAGAAAGAAACATCCAACCAGAAAAGGATGAAGCAACAAGAATTCAGAAAAATGAGGAGAGGCTTAGGAACCTCCAGGACATCTTGAAACGTTCCAACATCCGAATTATAGGGTTGCCAGAAGGAGAAGAGGAAGAGCAAAAAATTGAAAACTTATTTGAACAAATAATGAAGGAGAACTTTCCTAATCTGGCAAAGGAAATAGACTTCCAGGAAGTCCAGGAAGCTCAGAGAGTCCCAAAGAAGCTGGACCCAAGGAGGAACACACCAAGTCACATCATCATCACATTACCCGAGATTAAAGAGAAGGAGAGAATCTTAGAAGCAGCAAGAGAAAAGGACACAGTTACCTACAAAGGAGTTCCAATAAGACTGTCAGCTGATTTCTCAAGAGACCTTCCAGGCAAGAAGCAGCTGGAAAGAAGTATTCCAAGTCATGAAAGGCAAGGACCTACATCCAAGATTGCTCTGTCCAGCAAAGCTTTCATTTAGAATGGAAGGGCAGATAAAGTGCTTCCCGGATAAGGTCAAATTAAAGGAGTTCACCATCACCAAGCCCTTATTATATGAAATGTTAAAGGGATTTATCTAAGAAAAAGAAGATAAAAAATATGAACAGTAAAAACGACAGCAAACTCACAGTTATTAACAACCACACCTGAAAGAAAAACAAAAGCAAACTAAGCAAACAACTAGAACAGGAACAGAACCACAGAAATAGAGATCACATGGAGGGTTATCAACAGGGGAGCAGGAGGGGGAGAGTGGAGGAAAAGGTACAGAGAATAAGTAGCATAAATGATAGGTGGAAAATAGACAGGGGGATGATAAGAATAGTGTAGGAAATGTAGAAGCCAAAGAACTTATAAGTATGACCCATGGACATGAACTATAGGGGGGGAATGTGGGAGGGAGGGGTTGCAGGATGGAGTGGAGTGAAGGGAGGGAAATGGGACAAATGTAATAGCATAATCAATAAAATATATTTAAAAAGCCAAATGCCCAGACTTACCGGAGAGTCCCAAAGTCTGTCCTGGAATGGAGTCGCCAAAATATGAAACCAGAAAAGACACCGGCGTTTGGGCTGCCTGTCACTACCAAACCCAATAAGCAATGACAGCGATCAAATCTTTACAGGCGCTTTATTCAGATGGCCAGTGATCTGAGAAGATGGCGGGTTCACACCCCAACAGACCATCTTGTCTTCTCTTTCCAGGCCAGACTTTTTATAACGGGGAATAAACAAGGTGCAGTGAGGGCTTTGAGACTCAGGGAGGACTGGGTGAAAGAAGCTGCAACATTCCCGTCCTGGGCAGTTAGCTGTTCCCAGGGGTGGGTCGTCCCTGGGACACAGAGGCCCGGATGCCTCCGGTTGTCCCCAGGCGGTCATCTTTAGCAGTGCCCCAGGAGGTCAGCTGTTTTCTCAGGAGCCAGGACAGGCCTTATCTGTAGTTTCTGAAACAAAAGCTTTAACATACACATTACTTGCTAGACTTATAACTTTTTACCTTAAGCTAAAATTTTCCAACTCTTGAGTCCCCTGTCAGATGGACTTGGAGAGTATTATGCTAAGTGAAATAAGCCAGTCAGAGAAAGACAAGTACCACATGATTTCGCTTATATGTGGAATTTTTTTTATTTTTTTAGTTTATTGATTTGGAGAGAAAGAGGAAGAGAGAGAAACATTGATTTGTTGTTCCACTCACTTATGCATTCATTGGTTGATTCTTGTATGTGCCCTGATGGTGGATTAAACTGGAAACCTTGGTGTGTCCAGAGGACACTGACCAACTGAGCTACCTGGCCAGGGCCTGTGTGTAATGAACAAAATAAAATAACATAAAAACAGACAGAGAGATACAGAGAACAGACTGAAGCTGTCAGAGGGGAGGTGGGGTTGGGGAGCTGGGTGAACAAGGTGAAGGGATTAAGCAAAAGAAAGAAAACCCAGACACAACAGTATGGTGATGGCCTCAGGGAAGGGGTGGGGGGGACACGGAAGCCAGTATTGGCAGGATAAATGGTGGCGGAAGGAGACTTGACTGGGGGTGGTGAACACAATGCAATGTACAGGCAATGTGTTAAAGATGTGTACACCTGAAACCTACATAATTGTATTAACACACGTCCCCCCAGTAAACAATACAAACTTAAAAAATAAGGCCTTAAAATACACAAAAATAAATGAGTGAATAAAAATAGGACAGTGAAGATAATAATGGCCCTCATCAATCAAATGCTGAGTCAGTGCTTGGTTTCAGCTCTCCTGCTGGGAGGTCTTACTTTTCCCCCCTGTTATTAGGGGAGGAAACAGGCCGGCAAGGCTGCAGACTTGAGCAATATCTCACAGCCCCAAGTGGAGAGGCTGAAATTTGAGCCCTGGAGGATTTAACACTAACCCCCCAGCTCTAGCTTACCCACCCCCTACCTCAAGCTTTGTTTATTACTAACCACACAATAGCCAGCCCGGGGCCCAGCTCCCAGCAGGTGTCCAGTAACTGTTGGCTGTTTACTGACTGAACCAGTGGATCGAACAGGATGGGAGGCAAACATTGGAGGTCAGATTCCAGACTGGAGTCCACGGCTTGCCCCTTTCCAGCCTTGACACTGTGGACCTGGCAGGTCGTGTCCTGAACCTCCGTCGCCCCTCCTATAAAAATGACAGCCATGACCCTCGCGGCTGCCACGGAATGCTCTCCCGCCCCCCGCCCCCCCCCCCCCCCCGCTTCGTGTTTGACACGCAGATTAGCCCCATTTTACAGATCAGTAAGCAAAGCACAGAGGAGTTAAGAAAGTTGTCTCCCAAGGGTCGCCACAAGGTCTACTTGGTCTAGTGAAGGTGACAGAAACCCAGCAGTTAGCATCTGTGACAAGTGTTGTAGCGGGTCAGGCCTTGGGGACACCTGGCTCAACCCTGGCTGGAGTCAAAGAGGGCTTCTCGAAGGAGGTCACTCTTAATCTGTGTCTGAAGGGTGCACAGATGTCTGGAAGGAGAAATGATGAGGCTAGAGCAGGCATTTCCAACTGGCGTTTTGCAAGAGGCGCAGTGGCGTAACAGGAATGTTTTAAACAGGCAGTACCTGACTATTTAGTCAGGGGCACTGGCCTCTTTTTCCTTAGATTGTCACATTTAAAAAAAAAAAACAAAAAACAAAAAAAACAGCCAACACAATAGCCATTTGGTGTAAATGAATTGAAATTACACCTATTTTTGTCAGGTCAGCAAAAATTTTTTTCGGTGTGCTGCAGAATTTTAGTAATTAGTTTAGGTGCGCCATGAGATGAAAAAGGTTGAAAATCGCCAGGCTAGAGGCTCAAGCAGAGACTCGCTGATGCTGCAGGTAAACCAGTGGCAGGATAGGAGACCATGCAGGTTAGAGACATTCGACCTGCTCCTGTGCGAATGTCTCTTTGCTCCTGGAGAGTTCCTTCACACGGCAACATCCCGGCCTGCACCCCACCCCTAATCTTCCATGTCCCGAGGAGTCGAATGCCCTGATTTTATAGTCTGGATGGGGCTGACAAAGGAACACAGGAAAGTTGAGGGCAATGAGGAAGTCCTTCCCACAGGTCCTCCCCCATTCATTCGGCCCCCAGAATGGCAGGCAAATTGCTGACACTCTGCCCGTGTGAATGAAGATGTCCACACAGGAGGCCATCAGCTGTCCGGGCTTTCCTGGGTTCTTAGGTTGCCAGTGTGCCTGGACATTCGGTGGGGCGAGGCTCCTCTCTTCTGTAGCCAACTGGCCAGAGTCACGCCAGCTGCAGTGGGACAGGGATCACTGAGTCTATGGCCATACCACCCTGAACGCGCCTGATCTCTGGTCTCAGAAGCCAAGCAGGGTTGGGCCTGGTTAGTACTTGGATGGGAGGGATCCCTGTGCCATAACAAGATGTGGGGCACTGCCGGCTCCTTGGAAAATGTCCCAAACGTTCACCCCGGTTCCTCATCCTGGGACAGCGGTTCGAGTGTTGAATTCAGCAATGGGGCCCGTCTGTGCTTTTCTAGGACTCTGACTTCGCGAAAGTCATTTCCCTGCTTTGGGCCTGAGTTTCTCCATCTGTAAAGTGGGTGTGACTCTCTCTAATGTTCCAGGCACTACATAGATATACACACATGTCCCTTATGTGTAAAGCTGCCCTAAAGAGTGTGATTTCCATTTTGGATCTGGGTTCTGTGCCAGGAGGAATAAGGAGTGAGGTACTTACTGTGTATCTCATTCAGAGTCCCCACCCACCCACCCCTCTTCCTGGGACTGGCCCGGGACCCCGCAGTCTGGGCTCCAGAAGTCACTTCCCCTTTGCCAATTCTAAGCCCAGGGAGACCTGAGTATAAGTCAGCACGCTCGTTGGCGCTCCCCAGGCAGGCTGCCGCCTCCCTCAGGACAGAACCATTGACTCGACAAGTTTTCACTGAACACATGTCTTACAGGGACTCTGTCTTTAGACCCTCCCCTCTCCAATCCCCCCCCCAAAAAAAAACAAACCAGGGTTCATTATCTGACAAGAGATTTTGTTGTCCCACTTGGTGCACTAATTTTTATGGAAAGCCTCATAGGTTTAACTCTTCCCAGGGTGTGGTCATTACAGGTCACCGTGGGCCAGGACCTGTGCTAAATGCTTTCTGTGGGTGATTGCCTTGTTATTGCCCCCACTGGACAAATGAGGGAGCTGAGCCGAGGTCCAGTAGCTACTGTAGCTAAGGTCCTATGGCTCCTTCACAGTGGAGCTGGGATCATTTTGTCCAAGTCCAAGTCCGAGTCCAGGCTTTCCTCTTCTGTGATTGTTGGAGTAGCAGACTGGCCTTGCCCGGACGTGGTGACCCCTCCCCAGGCCCCTTCCCTGGAGGTGCTGTGGTTGGTGTTTGCTCGGTCACTGGGGAGCTCCTGGCATTTTGGGCCCAGGAACACCGTACCCCCTTCTGGGCACTGGGTAGAATGGCCCGACACACAACTGACTTGCCCCAAGTACCCAGTGTGCTTCTGCTGAGAAATACTAAAACCGAATGTCCTCATTGCATTGAATTGGCTTTGGTGATGTGGGGCCAGCCTGCAAAGCCAAAATCCCCTTGCCTGGCCTTGCAAACTGCCACACAGGAAGGAAGCTGGACAAGACATGGCTTCTGTCCCCAAGGGTCGATGGTCTCCTGCAGGCAGAGGAGCAGATAGAGGCAGCAGCACCCACCTCCTGAAGGAGGGATTTTTGGGGAAAGAGTTTGGACTTTGGAAACAGGTGGACCAGGGTTTGAACCCCAGCTCAGGCTCTTGCAGCTGAATGAGCTCTGTTCATTCGCCTCTTGAGAGACAACGGGGATAATAATGTCTGCCTAGTAGACTGTTGTGAAGATCAGAGAATTTGGCACAGAGGCCAGGCACATGGTAGGTGCTCTCTGAGTTCAGAGAAGGGCCCAGGTGGACACAGAAGACCTCAGAGAACAGGCAGAGCTGGGGCTAGGGCCTGACGGGGAATCAGATTGAAGGGCATGGCTGGCAGGGGTACAGCTTGAACCAAGGTGGGTGACCTCTGGTTCAAAAGCAAAGGACTTGCATGTTCAGAGGAGGGAGCGTGGAAACTGCAGAATCCAGATCAGGCCTGCTCCAAAGGCCAGGCTAAGGCGGCTGTTGTCGATTTTATCTGGTATCAGTGCAGGTATGTGGCAAGGCCAGTCCAACGGGAGGTGTAGCTCACGTCACAGTATCAGTCACTGAGGCATTTGCCTAGGGGTCATGCACCTCTTGGTCACCAGTCATGGTGCCTTCTGGCCAAGAAGGCGATGACTAGTGCTCAGGCTGATGGAGGCGTATGTTGGAGGAGGACACTGACCACTGGCCACCAGCCCTGGCCTGACAGCAAGGTGGCCTGAGCCCTCAGATGCCTGGGAAGCTGCCCTAGAAGGGGGCCAAAGGGCCATCTGCTGCTGCCCAGGCGGTTTGGCCTCCTGCGTGCTGCTGCAGCCTGAGCCACCTGCATGGCCGCCTTCTCCAGGGACTGATGTTTAAGTGACAGTAATAATGAGAACACGTGTAGAACACTGACTGCTGGGCACCACACTAAGTGATTTCGTGTGTTATCTTACCGACTGCTCGATGAGGCAGGTACTCTCATTATTCTCATTTCAGAAATTATTCTCAGAAAGTTTTAGTAATGTGCCACTGATGTGAGAGAAACATAGATTGATTGCCTCCTGCATGCACCCCAACCGGGGACCGAACCTGCAACCCAGGCATATTCGGAATCAAATGGGTGACCTGTCGCTTTGCGGGACCATGCCCAGCCCACTGAGCCACACTGGTCAGGGCCCTCATTATAGTAACTATGAGTAGTTGCATAAAGTGTGGATTTTGCTGCTAGCTCTCCAGTCCACAAATCGCTATGGGATAACACGTGTGTAACAGTCACATTGCTGCTTTCGAAATCCATCTTTGTTTGGTCACCACGCATGTTATTTAGTTCCTATCCGACGGCAGGGCATGGCGTTGTGCTGCAGCCTGTCTCCCAGCGATAAACCCAAGTGACAGCTTACAAAAGTGGATCACCAAAAGAGGGGATTGGCCAGCGGAGACGAAAGCGCACAGAGAAATGCAGGGCAGCAGCCCTGAAGAGTGAAGTTTGAGTCAAACGCAAAGGCAGCGATAAAAGACACAGCCGGCAGTGGGCCTGTAGAGGCCGCAGCTATTCACTGTTCCAGGGCCTGCAGCTGTGCAGCCAGAGACTGGGTGATGGCAGATTCATCGACATAAATGACGAAAGTGGTTCTGACGAAAAGGATAAGGTGTGCAAACCATTGGCTTGTAGCGTGTTCACAATGTTGTGTGACCACCGCCTCTTGCTAGTTTCAAAACTTTGTCATTACCCCGGAAACACAGCCCACACTCATTAAATAAGCATTCCACGTTCCCCCCTCCCATCCCCTGGTAGCTCCTAATTTGCCTTGTGACTCCCCGGATTGCCTATCCTGGGTATACCACACGAGGGAGGGACTTCTTTCTCTTAGTGTCGTGTTCTCCAGTCCATCCCAGGCGCAGCACGGGTGGTGGTAGCATGCTCCCTTCTGTGCCCGAGTAACGCTGCATCGTTCGGCCGTACTACACTTTGCCCATCCATCTGCTGCAGGACGTTTGGGTTGCTTTCGCCTTTTCACTGCTACTAATAATGTATGTACTGAGTTTCTGCATGAACATATGTCTTCATTTTTTCCCACTATATACCTGGGAGTGGAATTGCTAGGTCATAAGGTAAATTCTGTTTGGACTTCATAGAAATTAAACACCTTTGTGCATCAAAGGACATTATTCAGAATGTAATCAAGGCTGTTGATTCATAGTTTTTAATTTATTTTTAGAGGAGGGGAGGGAGAAAGAGAAGGAGACAAACAGTGATGTGAGGGAGAAAAATCAATTAGTTGCCTCCTGTATGTGCCCTGACTGGGGACCAAAACTGCAACCCAGGCATGTGCCCTGATCAGGAATCGAACCTGTGACCTTTTGCTTTGCAGGATGATGCCCAAGAAACTGAGCCACACTGGTCAGGGATGCTGATTTCTTTTGAATTAATTTTTGTAAATGGATTGAAGTAGAGTTCTCACTTCATTCTTTTGCATGTGACTGTCCAGTTCTCCTGGCACCATTTGTTGAAGAGATTATTTCCCCCCCATTGAATAGTCTTGCCACCCTTGTCAAAACTCAGTTGGCCAGAGATGTCTGGGTTTATTTCTGGGCTCTCAGTTTTATTCCGTTGGTCTACACGTCTGTCCTTATGCCAGTGCCACACTGTTTTGATCACTGTAGCTTTGCAGTAAGTTTTGAAATCATGCATTTTTCATGTAACTCAAATATCTTTTCGTGCTAGGGGCAATCCCAAAGTCTAGACAGGGCTGGTTCTGCATGCCCCCTGCTGGCAGCTTGAGGAACAACAAGCCCACAAAAACAGGTCCCTTGCCTGTGAGCACAGGTGTCCAGGACCTGGTGGTGTGGCTGGGTGAGGGCAGCCCACATGGCCACCTGTGCCCTTCCTGCTCTTTGAATTCCTGGCAATTGCCCCCACTCTATCCACAGGTTCGCGGATATGGACAGGTGTGTGCACATGGTCAAGTGCAAACGCTCATACTTACACATGAAGTCTCAGCCACACATGGATTTACTCATGTCCAAGGTCACATTAGGACTTTCGTGGGCCCCTTTCTCCATTACAAAATAAATAAAAATTCTATTTTAGCCCTGACTGGTGTGGCTCAGTGGATCGAGCGCCAGCCTGCGAACCAAAGGGTCGCCAGTTCAATTCCCAGTCAGGGCACATGCCTGGGTTGCAGGCCACGTCCCCAGTTAGTGGCACATGAGAGGCAACCACACATAGATGTCTCTCTCCCTCCCTTTCTCTAAAAATAAATAAATAAAATGTTTTTTAAAAAATTCTATTTTACAACTCTGTTGGTACATAAAAAATGAGTATCACCCAAGCTAAATTATGATTATATCGCCATTATTATTATATCCTCTCCTATTTTCTTATTTCAAAATAAATTAAGATTCAAACATTTCCATGGGCCCCTCAAGGTGTGACAGGCCTGGGCACTGTGCCTTTTGAGGATCTGATGGGGAAGCCGGGGTTGCCAGGCAGCTCCGGTGAGTCCTCACCCATCTGGCCCCACAGGCCATATTGCATTAACTCCGTGAGCTCTCACGAAGATCCACCCTATTATTATCGCCAGTCATGTCCTTCACACCTTTTCCGTGTCAGTACTGAGTGAAGTGCTTTCCACGTACTACCCTATGTTTATTTCTGATTTGTAGATAGGGAAAGTGACTTTCCTCTGTCAGACAGCCACAGTCTGTGTGACTCCGAAGCCTGTGTCCGATCGTCTTCCTAGGGGTCTGTTCAGGGCCTGGTCCTGGGTGGGCACCACTCGCTCAGCGTGACGCTCACTCCTGTGCCCACAGACTGCCCCCCTGCCCTGGCAGTCTCCTGCAGCAAAAGCCCGACCTGTTTCCGTCCCCATTCGTGGGGCAGTGAGACTAACCAAGCATATCCTTGTCCAGCACAGGCTCTCCTGGCCCTCTGTGGAGCCAGGTGGCCCAGGCCACCGCCAGCCCCAACAGCTGGCAGTGCCCGAAGAAGGTGAAGGGCTGAGGTCGTGGCAGAGGAAGGGGAGGGCCGTGAGCTGGGACTTCTCCGGTGGGAGCGTGTCTGCCCTGTGCTGGGCACCAAGTTGTGCAGGCCCCCCTCCCACCTCTAGGAGCTCAATGTGATACTAAGGGTTATTTTATCATTGTTCCCTGTTACAGCGGGACAGGATAGCACCTGCTGGCCTGGGCTGTTGAAAGGGTCCAATGACGTATGCACAGTGCTTACTACAGTGCCTGGTGCAGAGTGAGTGCTCAGCAAGTTAGAGCTGAACATATTCAAGTAACTCCCACCACTGTAATCCAGGGAGATGATAAAGGCAAGAATTAGGGCAGAGGAGGTGTAATGGCTTTAAGAGAAAGGACAGAATGACAGACGTGGAGTGGTGTAGGAGAGGGTGTCAGCGAGAGGATCAGCCCACCAGGCGTGTGCAGATTTTGAACCAGGTGGTTGGAGGCAGCTGAGGGGGCCCCTGTGGGATTGAGGACAGCAGGACATGAGGCCTAGGACAGGAGCAGCCAGCCCTGCACTCTCCCGGCCTAGGGGAACCAGACAGCCCCATTTGCCCAGGATGGTCCCCATTTTAGCACTGCAAATATCCTGTCCTGAGAAACCCCTCAGTTCTGGGTAAGCGGGCCAGCTGGTCCTGCTAGAACACACAGCGGGCACAGGGCACTAACTGCCCAGCACTGGGCTCAGACCTGGCCTTGGGCCCCAAGTCCTTGGCTGAGTGAGGCTGGAAGATGCCACCACCACCCCCTGACATGACGCACCGTGGAATGTCCCTCCTCCGGTAATAATCACACTCCCCTCTGTTGCTCCAAGCTCCGTCCGAGGCTTAGCTACAGGGATCGGGGAATGTTTTCTGCAGGATATCCCTGAGAACTGACTCAATTCTGAGAAATGAGAGGGTGAACTCTGGCCTGAGTGACTGCTCGCCTCTGGAGTCTCCGGGCTGCCTTCCACCCCGAAGCCTTTGCACCGTTCTCTCCGCCTGGCACACTGTCCCCGCCTGGACTCAGCTTGGAGATAGTATTCTCCTAATCTTGCTGGTGGAAGTGGGTTCTTTTCATGGGATCACAAGGAAAGCATTCCAGGAGACCCACAGATGGGAGAGTATTGTGTGGTAAGATTTATTGGGGTGAAAATGGAAGGCTGCCCCCGTGTCCGGAATGTCTCACCCCCATCTGTCCCACTGTGGAAGAAGTCCGACTTTGTCTTCATATGGCCCAGAAATAGGGTCAATGTCCAGAGATTCTGTGCCATGCCAAAGTTTAGTCCGGTTCCCGGCTATGCTCCACTGGCTGGCCACTGCTGTATCCATCACCCAGGCTTGCCCTGAAGCCCTCTTAGAGTCTATGCAGCTACCGGTGGAGCAGAGCAGCTTCTAGGGTCGCATGGTTGCTCTGGAGAGACAAACGCATGAAGGAACAGGGCGATTGTGTGTTATGGAGCAGAAGAAAGAGCATGAGAGCGAGAGCGAGCGAGCGAGCTTCTTCATTAGGCTGATATTATCTCTGGCTTGGGACTGACCAGGCACTTCTTTAAACCAACCAGTCAACTTCCCAAGCTTTCCGGCCTTGTGCTGGGTCCTCCCCCTAACCAGTCAATTTCCTAGATCTTCCAAGGTTCTGTGTCTCTTATCCAATCAGATCCTTTTTCCACGCTAAATTGACAGGCCTCTGTGGTCGTTCTCCTGGCTCCTATTGCACATCTCCCCCCACAGTGGCAGCGAAGGCAGTGCTTCCTCCCTATTCAGGGGAGGGAGGGGTGTTAGTCCCCTTTAGGGGCAATGCTGCGATCCCCTGGGGTTCCTATGAGTGCTGCAACTTCCTAGCAAAGCAGGCTTATGCTTCACAGTTGATTATACTTAATAATGTCTGATTTCCTTTGCTCCCTTTATTCATATTTAGCTACCGATGGTAACCCTTGGACTGGGCAGCTGCCCCCAGTGCCTTCTAGAGAAGCCCCCAGCCCTGTACATCCACCTCTTTTTCAAGGTTTGTCCTGTCCCCCTTGGAGGAAAGACGAAGGACGGAAAGCTGAAGGAAGAATCTCAGACTGCCTTGCACTTCTCAGAAGGTCCCAGCAGGATTTCTGGCCAAGACGGAGGCACAGCTAGACACATGTGCCTTTCACACAACCAAAAGAAGGACAGCAATTTAAAAACAAAAAACAACCACAACTGACAGGAAATCGAGCTGTGTGGAAGTCTGACAACCAAGGAGATAAAGAAGAAACACTCACCCAGACCAGTAGGAGGGGCGGAGATGGGCAGCCAGGTGGAGAGGACTTGGGCAAGGCGGTAGCTGGCGGACCCAGTGAGGTGGAGGATTGTGGAGCGGGGTGGGCAAAGCTGCAGCTAGAGGACCGGGTGACAGACCACACCACCCAGAGTTCCAGCGTGGTGAAATAAAGCCTCAAACCACTGACTGAAAACACCCGTGGGGTTGAGGCGGCAACAGGAGAAACTCCCAGCCTCACAGGAGAGTTCGTTGGAGAGACCCACAGGGGCCTAGAGCGTGCATAAGCCCACCCACTCAGGAATCAGCACCAGAAGGGCCCAATTTGATTGTGGGTAGTGGAGAGAGTGACTGAAATCTGGCAGAGAGTGGAGCAAGTGCCATTGCTCCCTCTCAGCCCCTCCCCCACAGACAGCATCACAGCGCAGTGACCAGCATGACCCCACCCTGGTGAGCACCTAAGGCTCCGCCCCTTTATCTAACAGGTGCGCCAAGACAAAAAAAAAAAGGCCCAAATGAAAGAACAGATCAAACCTCCAGAAAAAATACAACTAAGCCACGAAGAGATAGCCAACCTATCGGATGCACAGTTCAAAATGCTGGTAATAAGGACGCTCACAGAATTGGTTGAATTTGGTCACATTAGATGAAAAAATGAAGGCTATGCTAAGAGAAACAAAGGAAAATGTACAGGGAACCAATAGTGATGGGAAGGAAGCGAACTCAAATCAACGCTGTGGACCAGAAGGAAGAAAGAAACATCCAACCAGAAAAGAATGAGGAAACAAGAATTCAAAAAAATGAGGAGAGGCTTAGGAACCTCCAGGACATCTTTAAACGTTCCAACATCTGAATTATAGGGGTGTCAGAAGGATAAGAAAAAGAGCAAAAAATTGAAAACTTATTTGAACAAATAATGAAGGAGAACTTCCCTCATCTGGCAAAGGAAATAGACTTCCAGGAAGTCCAGGAAGCTCAGAGAGTCCCAAAGAAGCTAGACCCAAGGAGGAACACACCAAGGCACCTCATAATAACATTACCCAAGATTAAAGAGGAGAGAATCTTAGAAGCAGCAAGAGAAAAGGACACGGTTATCTAAAGGGTTCCCATAAGACTGTTGGCTGATTTCTCAAAAGAGACCTTACAGGCAAGAAGGGGCTGGAAAGAAGTATTCCAAGTCATGAAAGGCAAGGACCCACATCCAAGATTGCTCTATCCAGCAAAGCTTTCATTTAGAATGGAAGGGCAGATAAAGTGCTTCTCAGATAAGGTCAAATTAAAGGAGTTCACCATCACCAAGCCCTTATTATATGAAATGTTAAAGGGATTTATCTAAGAAAAAGAAGATGAAAAATATGAACAGTAAAAATGACAGCAAACTCACAGTTATTAACAACCACACCTAAAACAAAAACAAAAGCAAACTAAGCAAACAACTAGAACAGTAACAGATTCACAGAAATGGAGATCACATGGAGGGTTATCAACAGGGGAGTGGGAGGGGGAGAGGGGGGAAAGGTACAGAGAATAAGTAGCATGAATGATAGGTAGAAAATAGACAGGGGGATGATAAGAATAGTATAGAAAATGTAGAAGCCAAAGAATTTATATGCATGACCCATGGACATGAACTATAGAGGGGAATGTGGGAGGGAGGGGATGCAGGGTGGAGTGGAGTGAAGGGGCAGAAATGGGACAAATGTAATAGCATAATCAACAAAATATATTTTTTAAAAAAGGAGAAGGTCCCAGCAAAGCCAAGGGGGATATTTGAGAGTGCCCATCTCCCAGTGACAGCCTGCCTCACTGTCCTGCAGGTTCCAGCTGGGGGCAGCCGTGGAGACTTGGCGTCAGAGCTAAGGGCACGGCTGTCCCCTCAGTCAGGCCGCTGGCCTCAGAGCGACACATTCCCATGGCAACTGCAAGGGCAGTGCCTTTTTTAAGTCATGGCAATTTTTAAAACATCTTTATTGCTATATAGTAACACGTGTCCCATATAATTCAGTCCCGGAAAGTGTGCTGTTCTGGGGTCGGTGTAGCCACACTCGCGCGGTCATACTGCAGACTATTCTAGAACATTTTCCCCAGGCCAGAAAGATGCCCTGGACTCACTCTGCATTCCCACCCGGCCTCCTGCGCTCCTGGTCCAAGGCAATCACGGGTCTCCTCTCTGTCTTATAAATGGAGTCGTATAATTTGCGGTCTTTTGTGACTGGCTTCTCTCACTTAGCATCATGCTTCACGGCCCGTCCGTGCTGTAGTGTGTAGGCCATCCCCTCTTATTGCCGATTCTGATATTCCAGCATACGGATTTGTCACCTTCTCTTCATCGGTTGATGGACATTTTGGCTTTTCCCACCTTTCGGCTGTTATGAATAATGCTGCTTACGAATATACCTGTACAGGCTGTTGAGTGGGCACGTGTCCATTCCTCGTGGGTAGAAACCTGGGAGTGGAGTTGCGGGGTCTAGGGCAAACTCTGTCTGACATTTTGAGGAACTTCCGGCGCAGTTTCCCTTTCACACGCCTAGAAGCGGTGTACAGGGTTACAGTGTGTCCACAGCCCAACACACTTACAATTATCCGTCTCCTCTGCATGGCAGCCGTCTCCGTGGGTGTGCGGTCGTATCTTCGTGTGACTTTTCCCCGATGACTATTGATGCCGAGCATATTTTCATGTGCTTACTAGCTATTGATGTGCCTTTGGAGAAGTTCAAATTTGTGATTTGCAAATATTTTCTCCCATACCGTGGGTTGTCTTTTCGCTTTCTTGATGGTGCGCTTTGAAGCACAAGCTTTTAATTTTGATGAAGTCCCAGTCATCTATTTCTTCTTCTGTTGCTTGTACTTCTGTTGCTCGATGTTGAGTATGAGACCATCTCCTAACGCAAGGTCACAGAGGTGTGTTCCTGTTCTCTTCTTATAGTTTCATAACTTCAGTTTTTACATTTAGGTTTATCATCCACTCTGAGTTAATTTTTGTGAATGGCGTTAGGTAGGGATCCAAATTTATACTTTTACATGTGGGGGTCCAGTCATCCTGACATAATTTGTCGAAAAGACCATTCTTTTCTGATGGAACTTTCTTGACACCTTGTCGAACAGCAGCTGACCGTGACTGTCTGTCTCCGGACTCTCGGTTCTGCTCTGTTGACTCGTCTGTCCTTGCGCCGGCCTGCACTTCCCCGGTTCCCGCAGCTGCGTCAGTCAGTTGCGTGCAGGGAGTGCTCCACGGGGTCTCAGGACATTCGTTTTCGCTGCATGTCTGTCTGGTTTCTTTTGATCCATGGTGCCCCAGACATTTTTTCCCCTCGCATTTCTTTTGTTTGAAGGATCAGCGTCATTTGTTCTGTAGAGGTTCCATCAGTCCGCGTCTGCATCCCTGTGGTGTCTTTTGTCCCTTGCTTCTTAGTGCTCAGAGGCCTTACTTGGTTTAGGTTTCGTTTTGGCAGGCAGTGTGTGTGTTCCCAGAGCCAGAATGTAATGTAGGGCTGACTCTGTGATGTTAGGGCTATTCGTGATCTTTACCTGGATTTTTTTTCCCCCATTAAAGGTGATTTACATTTTAAAAGGGTCCCTCCGGTTGCTGGGGTGGGAGGGTGTCAGCAGGTAGTTCTGAGGACTGCGGGATAACCCTGCACCAAAGCGCTTACTGCCGTGCCCGACGCACAGAGACTACTCAATAAAGACTGGCCCTTGCTGTCTTTATATTGCTGTTATTAGAGCTGTGTGTGGAGGACTCAAGCACTGGGCTCTGAGCCATTTCCGGGCCAGGGTGTTCTACTCCCTTCTCCTCTGCCCCTGGAGGAGAAGTCGTCAAGGCCCCACGGCTCTGAGACGCATGTTCAGGAATTCAGCAGCCATCTGTTTGCACCTGGTGGGATCTCTCCAGAGAAAGAAGGCTGGAGCTTCACTCAGCCGGTGCTTGCACCAGACTGTAAGTGCATTCTGCTGCCTCCATGACCCAGGGCCTCTGGGATCTGGCTTGGTCCTGGCTTTAACCTGTGCATGAGCCTCCTCTTTCAGGAAGCCTTCCCTGACTGCTCCCTGAATGCGCGCCCCCTCCCACTTTCCCCTTGCCTCTAATTTAGAACTTGTAGCTCTCCATCTGAATGGTTGCATGGTGCTGCTGCCTCCCCATCACCCCGTGTCCAGCCCATGTTCATTCGGTACACAGTCGGTACTGAGTAAATGTTCGCTGAATGAATACATTATGCATAAGCCCCAAAACGGGCATCCAGCTGCAGTGTGACATACTTGAAGGTCACTCCTTTGAACACCCCAAGTTTCTGTGGTACCCTCATTGTTTTTACCTCCTTCCTAAATTCTTTTGCCTCTTTTTCTCTCTCTGTGCCCCTGTATGCCTCTACTCTTTCCCACCCCAACCCTCCACATTTTTAATCATAAAACCAAAACATTTAGCCTTGGTTGGTGTGGCTCAGTGGTTGAGTGCCAGCTTATGAACCAAAGGGTCACCGGTTTCATTCCCAGTCAGGGCACATGCCAGGGTTGCAGCCGGGTCCCCAGTGGGGGGCACACAAGAGGCAACCACACACATTGATGTTCTCTCCATCTCTTCCATTCTTCCTTCCCCTCTCTAAGAAGTAAATAAATGAAATATTTTTAAAAAAATAAAATAAAACATTTATTTTAGAAAATTTGGCCCTGGCTAGGTAGCTCAGTTGGTTGGAGCGCCATCTGGATACACCAAGGTTGCCGGTAATTCCCCATCAGGGCACATACAGGAATCACCAATGAGTGCGTGTATGGGTGGGACAATGAATCAGTGTTTCTCTCCCTCTCCCTCTCTCTCAAATCAATCAATAAAATTTTTTTAAAAACTTGGAAAATAAGAAAACTGTAAGGAAGAAAAGAAAAAATATCTGTTAACCAACCAGCCAACCAAAAGTAACCACTGCTGACTGACATTTAGGTGGTAACATGAGTTTCCCTGGCAGGGATCACCCTCATTTTAAACTTTTTTTTAAAAGATTCCATTTATTTATTTTTACAGAGGGGAAGGGAGGGAGAAAGAGAGGAAGAAAAATATCAATATGCAAGAGAAACATCAATTGGTTGCCTCTCCCATGCCCCCAACCGGAGACATGGCCCACAACCCAGGCATGTGCCCTGACCAGGACGATGCCAAGCCCACTGAGCCACACCAGTCAGGACTCATTTTATTTTTGGCCTGGCCGAGTAGCCCAGTTGGTTAGAGCGCTGTCCCGATACACCAAATTTGCAGGTTCGGTACCCGGTCAGGGCATGTACAAGAATCAACCAAAGAATGCATCAGTAAGTAGAACAAATCGATGATGTCTCTCTCTTTCTACCCCCCTTCTCTAAAATCAATACATTTTTTAAAACTTAAATTCTTGGTTTTTTAAAGATCTATTTATTTATTTATTTTCAGTGAGGGGAAGTGAGGGAGAAAGAGAGAGAAACATCAATGTGTGGTTCCCTTTCATGTGTCCCCCACTGGAGACCTGTACCCAGGCCTGCAACCCAGGCATGTGCCCTGACTGGGAGGTGAACCTGTGACCCTTCAGTTCACAGGCTGGTGCTCAATCCACTGAGCCGCACCGGCCAGGGCTAAAAATTAAATTCTTTTGATGTATACTGAGTGCCTGGCCTGGTGATAGGCATCAGGGATTCAGTGAATGGAGAGAATGGCAGCAGAGCTCCCACGAGGCGCCAGTCCCCATGCAGGGCTCTCTTCAAACTGCTTGCATCGGCAGGATCCCCAGGCTCTGGAAGAACCTGGCCCATATACACAGAGTCCCCAGGCCCTTGGGGACAGGGGCCTGGTGCTGCAACCCTGCTGTTGCTGCCACCCTGGCCAGGGTCCTATCCGGCTCCTCCTCTGACCTTGGGCAGGTCCCTGAACCTCTCTGAACCTCCTGTCTTCAACTTCAGATGGAGATTGTCATAGTCACCTCTGATAGGACACTGTGGGCACAGAGCGAGACTGTGAGAACCAGGGCCCACAATCAGCCACAGCAGGCGGCTGAGGAAGTCGGGAGAACATTAGAGACCTGCCAGCCAGGAGACTTACAAAGCTGCTGAGGGACCTCGAAACTCATGCTCTATTACATACCGATGGGGAGACTGAGGCCAGGAGGAGCTAAATCCCATCGAGTGTCACCCAGCCAAGGTGGGCCTAGGACTTGAGTTTGGTGGCCCTCAGCCAGGCCAGGATCTGTACCTCTGTGGAGGAGAGGGAAGCTGACATGGAAGGAAAATAGGGGAAGGGAGGGGTGGCTGGAAGAGGGCCCCTGAGCCACCCCCAGAATTAAGTAAGTTCACCTGGGTCAGAACATGGCCTCCTCTCAGGCCTGAGTCTGAGTGTATTTGTGGTGTGACCTTGAACACGTCCCTCCCCATTCTGTTTTCTCGTCTATAAAATGGGCCCAGCCAAGTTGCTCTGAGAAGTGAATGGAAGGGCCTAGCCAGTCCGCTGGTCCTCTGCACCATGAAGCTGCTGCTGTCCACCCTTTCCCTGCTCCCTGCCTCCCCCAGCCTCCTGCCCCACCTCCTCAGCCCCCAGCCATCCCAAAAACCTGATCCTATTGGGGCTGTATCTCCGAACCTGAGGAACCAGGCTGGCGGGTGGCAAGTCCAGGCTGGGGTAGGTGGGCTGGAACCCTGCTGAGATCTCCGCCTCCTCCCTCGATGTGGGTGAAGGGGGGCTGTGTTGGGGTGAGGGAGGTTGCTGCCTCTCTAAGGACCCAGAATGTGGCAGTTCCTCCACTCTGACCTTCCATTTGCTCTGTTTCCAGCTCACCATGGCCAAACAGCTGCAGGCTCGAAGGCTGGATGGGGTCGCTCACAACCCATGGTGAGCCGGGCAGGGACAGGGAGGTGTGGGGGTGTCTCCTCAGGCATGGGGGGCAGGACACGGCTGGGTCTGCAAAAACTCACTGGTACCCAGGGTAGTCAGATTGGCAGCCACAGCCCACGAGAGGCAAGACCCAAAGCAGCAGGCTTGGGTTCAGTCTCAGCTTCATCCCGCTTGGTGCTGACACCTGCCAGGGGCCCTAGCTCCCCAGCCGCAAGTTGGAAATAACTATATCTCCGTCTAATGGCCTTTGGGGAGATAAGACAAAATGCAGTGTGACAGCAATAGCCATTACCCAGGGACAGGCTTCCCGGGACTCTATTTCACACTCACTACAGAGAAAGTGAGACAAGACAGGCCGAGAAGGTACGACACAGGCAGCTCTTCACTGGGCCTGTGCCGAGGTTAACTTCTTTTCTTCCCTGACTTGTTCTCCGTATGGAAGGGTACGTGCCCATTGTTGCTGCTGGTAGGATGGATGCCGGGGGAGGATGTGTGAGGAAGATCCCACATCTGACCTCGGCCTGGGCCAAGTGGATGAAACAGCCGTGGTACAGTCACATGGTGGACTACTCCTCAGCTGTAAAAAAGACAAAAATCTTACCCTTTGCGACAGCAGGGATGGATCTGGAGAACATTATGCTAAGTGAAATAGCCAGTCAGAGAAAGACAAATACCATACGGTTTCACTCATATGTAGAATCTACTGAACTGACTAACAAACAAAACAGAGACAGACTCAGAGATAGCGAGCAGGCTGACAGCTCTCAGGGGAGGGGGGCTGTGGGGGAGCGATGGAGCGAAGAGGAGAAAGAACTCATGGGCCGGGACAACTGTGGTGAGTGCAGGGGCTGTGGGTGGAGGTAGAAAATACTATAGGGAGATAAAAGGTGATGGAAAAAATGAAATAATGAATATTGCTGGCTGTTGTTTTTGCAAAACATGGGGCGATTATTTCTTTTAAACTCCCCTCATGGACAGTGCTTTGTGTTTTGCGAATGTGTCCCTCCCCCATCCTCTTCAATGCTCCCTGGTGTTTGGGACAGGGAAGCCAGGCCCAAATGCCCTGTAGAGACCGACTAAGGTCTGCACTGGGGCTCCAGGGCCCTGCTCCTCAGGCTGCCACCCTCTGTCCTCTTAGTGAGGCAGGCTGGGCAGGCTAGCAGCCCGTTTTGCAGACAAGGTGAAGTGCAACTCAGAACAGGGAAAGATGGGGGGGGGAGGGCTGGGAGAGGCGGCAAGAGTGCTTCCTGACTCACAGACCTGGCAGGCTCTCAAACCCAACCACCCGCAATGTACAGAGGGGGCAGAGGCCAGGAGAGGTGAAGTCTCATGCAAAGGCAGGGCAGAGCGGCAGTGGGCCTGGGGAGCATGCATGGGACAGGAGGGCAGTGTCAGGGACCAAGGCCACGAGAGTCAGGGGGAAAGGGGCTCCAGGTTCCTGCTGACCCCAGGGTGGGGGCCTGAGGATCAGGAACCTACAGGCCCAGGCTGGAGGGCAGCCAGTCTCTGCAGAGTGTTTGAGCGGGGCCCCCAGTCCTGGTTAGCGTGGTGGACTATCCACCAGCGGACTTTGTACCTCAGCCCGGTCATGAGCTGCTGTGTGACTCTGGACAGGTCACTGGCCTCTGTCCCTCAGCAGATCCCTGTGTCTTTAGGGGCATTGTGGAGCTCTGGGGAGAAAGTGACTGACTCTGGATACAATGACAGTTATTATTATGAGAACGTAACTCAGCCAAGCCGGAGTCCTCTGCCCCCAGCCGACCTGGAGCCCCACACCAGCCTCCTCATCCACCCTCTCAGCCTCTCCCAGTTTCCCTGAAGAGGCAGACACGAGGCAGGCCCAGAAGAAAGGTTGTCAAGGGCCAGAGATGGCAGATGACAGGGCTGGTGGGGCCCCAGTCTCTCCAGGGTAGTGACCAAGAGCACCAACTTTGCTCCAGAAGACAGCCTTGAATGACAGGCTGGTCATGCCAGGCACTGACTGGACAGGTCCCTCCAACTCCAGCTTCTCCGTTCCCACTGTGACTCGGGAATAGGATGTGTCTCACAGACATCGGGAAGGTTACAGGAGCAGGCTGTAGCTGTCAACTGGATTTCAAACTGGCGTTGACAAGTGCACGAATGGGTCGTGAAATCCACTTGGGAGGGCGGGTTGCTCAACAAGTACTTCTAAAGAACTGAATAGGATAGGAACAGAATGGAATGGAACTAGATCATGCCAGAAGGGGCACGGGATGCATGCCTGTGCTCTGCGGGGTTTGTGACGTAAAGATGGTTGCTTGCTGTGGGTCGTGGTTGAAACACTTGGAGCCCCTGGGCTGAAACATGCGTTTGGTGCAGTGCCTGGCCCACTGCACGGGGCCAATTGAAAAGCACGGGGCCAATTATGAGCCTGACCCAGATCTTCAGGCCAGGGCAGATTCTCGTTGTCCAGTTTTTCTAGAAGGAGCCCAGAGCATTGCTCGCCTGCCCTGGACACAGGCAGAAGTCCGGGGTGGGGCAGAGGGATGGGCTGGTGCCAGCTCTCTGTTTGTTGCTCAGGGTGGAGATGTCCCAATTGACCTCTCAGTATGAAGCTGTGAATTTGGGACAAGGCTTCCCTGACTTCCCACCTCCAGACTTCGCCGTGGAAGCCTTTCGGCAAGCTGTCACCAGTGACTTCATGCTCAACCAGTATACCAGGGGATTTGTGAGTCTCCCAGCTGCACTCGGGCCCCTGGACACAGGCCTCTGAGGAGGCCCTGGGGGAGGGAGGGGCAGAGCCCAGGGAATTCAGTCTAGCCATAGTTCAGTGTTCACTGAGTCTGTCCTGTGTTTCAGGCTCAGGGACAGCCCATAGTTTGGGGAAAGGAAGACAAAAATACAAACAAAAACAAAACAAAAAACCAAGTCAGTTGATATGCTGTGATGGAGGAGAATGGGGCAGGAAGGGGAGATCAGGAAAGACTTCCTGGAGGAGGTGACACTTATGCTGAGCCATGAAAGACAAGCTACTGAATGAGACATGCAGCTGATGAGATTTGACTCTCAGTTAAAACTCTTTCTGTAAAGGCTCACAGCGTAAACATTTGCCAACCCTTGGAGTAGGCCAATGGTTCTTACACGTTGGTATGCATCAGAATTGCCAGGAACGACGTTCCCTCCAATTCCCTCATCCATAGATAACCCCTGCTGACAGTTTGCTACTTTTCTGAGTGTTCAGACTTTTAAACTTTTAACTTTTAAAAATGCTTATATAAAAAAAAACATGCATGCACATACACCTACCCAAGACTTGTATTTAACAAAAATGGACTCGTACTATAAATATCATTCTGTAACTTGCTTATTTCACTAAACAGCATGTCAGGGACAACTTTCCACATCACAATAGCCTCGTCCTCTTAATGGCTGCATAGTATTCCATTGCCTAGCTATGCCGTTTATTTAACCAGCCCTGCTCTGCTGGACTGGCTTGGATATCTTATTGTTATAAGCAATGGCACAATGAACAGCTCTGTGAGTACATCTTTGTACATGTACGTGAGTGCTTCTCTCAGATAAATCCCTAGAAGCAAAACTAGAGGATCAAAGTGGGTATGCATTTAAGCATGTGAGCGGTATTGTAAGATTGCCTCCCGGTGAGATTTACTCACATCCCCACCAACAGACCACTCTCAGAGCTGGCAGGAACGCTCGTTCTTTGGGTGAAAGAGAGGAATCATTTGTCTCACTCTTGCCAACCATGGGCTGTGTCAATCTTTTTAATATCTGCTAAAGTGACATTACTTTCTTATAAAATAGCAATATTTCAATGTTACTTTGCTTTTCTTCAATTATTCTTTCATATGCACATCGGAGATCAGCCCTTTTTCTTTCATGACCCACCTCATTTTTTCATGAGTGCGTATCTTTATCTTGTTGCTCTGTGAGAGCTCTTTACATATTAAATATCTTATCTGCTTTTCTTACGTTGCAATGTTTTTTCTCTTTGTCTTTTAACTTTGCTCATGGTGTATTTCTCTGTACAGACATTTTTCGTTTTTATGTGGTCAAATCTGGTTTAGTGAATTCTTTAGTTAGTCTCAATCTTCAGTTTCAGTCACTGGGCTTAGCCCTGAGTGTTTTCTAAGCGTCCTCAGCAAACAAGCGTGCAGATCCAATCTTCCTCTCCACGTGAGGTCTTTCCAAAGCTGCGGCATAGAACCCTATCCTGCACCTCTACTGGGCGTGACCGGGGACAAGTCGTTTCCTTTCTGCGGGGTATCTGTGCTTCTGCCTTCCAAGTGATGGGGATGAAATGGTGCCTTCCTTGCCAGGCTGCTGGGAGGACCCAATGGCACGAATGTGCTCCTTCAACTTAAAAGGAAGGCGTTAGAGGTGCTGGGTTGCCCAGCTTCGGGGCTGTGTCGGGCTGTGCTCCGTGCAGGCACGCACTCTGTGCGGCTCCCCAGCCCTTGGCACAGGTCCCGTGACAAGTGTCATGGGGGGACTGGAGAACCCACCCCACAGAAGTTGGCTCTGCCCCAGGCCTGCCGCTGGATGGTACTAGAATTGCCTGGGTGCTGCTGAGTAGGAGGGTGGGCCCAGGCTGAGCCGGGTGGCTGACCCCAGCTGTCTCGGCAGGGTTACCCACCACTGACAAAGATCTTGGCAAGTTTCTTTGGGAAGCTGCTAGGACAGGAGATAGACCCTCTGAAGGACGTGCTGGTGACTGTGGGTGCGTATGGGGCCCTGTTCACAGCCTTCCAGGCCTTTGTGGACGAAGGAGATGAGGTGAGTGGGGCAAGGCTTGGGCTGGGTTGGGGCGAGGGGTCAGGGCAATACCGACCCCAGCTGATCTGACCCTTGTACCAGGTCATCATCATCGAGCCCTTTTTTGACTGTTACGAGACCATGACACTGATGGCAGGGGGCTGCCCTGTGTTTGTGCCCCTGAAACCGGTGAGGATGCTGGTTGGGTGCAGGTGGGCAGAGGGGTCCAAGGAGTGTGCTGCCGTGGACCCTAGAAGGTGGGAAAGAAGGAAGGAAGTGAAGGAGGCCAGTTTCTCCAGGATGGGGAGAGGGTGGGGACAGATACCTGGTGGGGAGGAGGGTCCCACCCCTAGCCATGAATGTCAGGTGAGTAAGTACTGCCCCGCCTCTTGCAGACTCCCACCCAGAATGGGGAACTCAGTTCCAGCAACTGGGAGCTGGACCCCACAGAGCTGGCCAGCAAGTTCACATCTCGCACCAAAATGATAATCCTCAACACACCCAACAATCCCCTGGGAAAGGTACCTGATAGACCTCCTTCTGGGGACCCCTCTGGACTGGGTTCAAGTCCCCACTCTGGCACTGATTTGCTGCCTTGGGGCCTCGGTTTCTTCTGTGGTGAAGTGGGAGGGCTACCTGTGACGAGCTGTGAGGACCAGGCTCATGGAGGCCCCCAGGGCAGGGGCAGCAGTCCACGGGGGAGGTATGAGGGGAGCCGCTGGGTGCCTCCACACTTCCTTCCCCATGACCATCACCCTGAGACAGTGACTTCACCTCTTGGGGTGTTTTCTCATCTGTAAAACAGGAACACGACAAACCCATGGGAAGGACAACCCAGTCTCCCCATGTGTCTCCCACATTGTCACACAGCTACCACCCTGCCAAACCCGACACTGGGTGTGCAGGCTTTCTCCCCACGCCGGGCAATTCTGTAACTCCAACTGGCGGTCCAACAATTCAACTCAATTTAATTCACTTCTGACCCTGTCTTCCTGGAGATAGCATCTAGTCTCGCAGGTTAAGGGCTCAGTCCCACAAGACTGTCCCCAGCCCACTTCAGATGCCGGTCTCCAGTCCAGGTGGTCACCAGTGCACCTGTGCTTCTGACCAATGAGCTATGAATCTCAGCTTCCCGCAACCCCCTCCTTGGGTGCGATAACTTGGCTACAGCAGCTCACACAACTGGGAAACACTCAGTTTCCCACTTTATTAAAGAGTGTGATAAAGGAGCAGATGGAGACCCACAGGGCCAGGTCTGTGAGCATCTCAAGCACAGGAGCTTCTGTCCCGTGGAGTCAGGGTGCGTCACCCTCCTGGCTGGATGTGCTCACCGACCGGAAGCTCTCTGCACCCCCGTAGTGTTGGGGTTTATGGAGGCTTCATCCTGTGGGCCTGATCCATCATTAAGTCCATTTCCAGTCCGTCTCCCCTTCCTACAAGAGTCAGGCTGAAAACCCCAAGCTTCTAATTCCAGCTTGGTTTTTGTGGTGACCAGCCCGTCCAGGAACCCACCCAGAGGCGCCTCGTTAGAACAAAAGGTGTCTCTAGCGCTTTCGTGCCTTAGGAACTCACAAAGGTTTCAGGAGCTCTGTGCCGCCGGAAGCCAGGGGCAGAGACCAAAGTGTATGCACTTCTATGACCTCACAATTGACCTCACAGGGCCACCCTGGTGGGGATACGATAGGAGGGGCAGAAAGGCCCTTAGCACTGGGCTTAGCTGAGCAGGCCTCTCTGTTTGGGGACGGTCCCCGCAGGTGTTCTCCAGGGCAGAAGTGGAGCTGGTGGCCCACCTGTGCCAGCAGCACGACGTGCTGTGCGTCAGCGACGAGGTCTACCAGTGGCTAGTCTTCGATGGGTGCCAGCACATCAGCATCGGTGAGCCCAGCTGGCCCGGGCACCCCCCTTCCCCGCCCAATCTGGGAGTCAGTGCAGACTGAAGGGTCTGGAGCCACACAGTTCAGGTGACCGGGAGCAGCGGCTTATGCTCTCTGAGAAGAGAGGAGCACAGTGGCACCTGCCCGCAGGGTTGCCATGAGGCCGATCTGGAATAAGTCCAGTAAATAGCTTAGCCGAAACCACAGTTCCGGGTGCAGAGAACAGGAGCACCCACTGGGGTTTAGCGCCCCCGCCGCCCCACTCCCTCACCTCCGTCTCAGCAGCTGCTCTCTTTGGCCTTGGGCAGCCAGCCTCCCTGGCATGTGGGAACGCACCCTGACCATTGGCAGCGCTGGCAAGACCTTTAGTGCCACCGGCTGGAAGGTGAGTCAACAAGGTTGGGGGGATCACCCCTACCCCCTGTGACCCCTGGCAGGAAAGGTGGCCTGGGAATAAGGGCAGCCTTTGGCCAGGCCCTAAAAGGCCTCACCTGCTACCTGTGTTTCTGGTCTAGGTGGGCTGGGTCCTCGGCCCAGACACTCTATTGAGGCACCTGCGCACAGTGCACCAGAACTCTATCTATCACTGTCCCACGCAGGCACAGGTGAGGGTCCCCCTCCCCAGAACCGTGCTGAGGGGGAGGGCCCGGGCCCAGGCTGGCTCCAGGGGCAGGTTAGCGGGACCCGCTGGTCCCTCCCCCTCCCCCGCAGGCCGCAGTAGCCCAGAGCTTTGAGCGGGAGCAGCAGCACTTTGGCCAGCCCAGCAGCTACTTTGTGCAGTTCCCACGGGACATGCAGCGCTGCCGTGACCACATGGTGCGGAGTGTGCAGTCGGTGGGCCTTCGGCCTGTGAACCCACAGGGCACGTACTTCTTCATGGCAGACATCTCGGACTTCAGTGCGTGGGCCTGGCCGGGCAGGGCAGGGTGTGGGGTGGTGGGGGACTGCCCCAAGCTCAGCATGGCCTCTGTCCCCCAGGGAACAAGATTCCTGACTTGCCTGGTGCTGTGGACGAGCCCTTTGACAAACGCTTCATCAAGTGGATGATCAAGGAAAAGGTGGGCTGGGCCTCCGCCAGGGCCCTGCTACAGGGTTGCACCCATTTCAAGGAATGGGGAGCCTATTTAGTTTGCACAGAGGTGCCACATGGGCTGGCAGGGAAGACTTCCCGGCCTCTCAGGGCCTCGGTTTTGCCATCAGTACAGTGAGGAGTTGGCCCATTCCTTCCGAGGTCATCCAGCTCGGAGCTATCGGTTCTAAGGCTCATTTCTTCTCTGGCTCTGCCCCGACCCCTCTCTTGGCCTCCATGTCCTGTCTATACACAGGAGGGACTTGGGGTGACATTCTGGGATTAATTCCCTCTGACCTTGACATAGGCCTGGGAGATGCCTCACTGATGCAACTCTCCTCCCCCCCCACCCCCACCGTGGAACCTCTGTGCCCACCCCCGGGAGCCAAGGCCTGCTGGGCTGTGAGGCACTGTTGTGACTTGGGCTTCCTCCTCCCCAGGGTTTGGTGGCCCTCCCAGTCTCCTACTTCTACAGCACGCAACATCAGCGGCAGTTTGACCACTACGTCCGCTTCTGTTTTGTGAAGGTAAAAGACACGGCTGGGGGTGGGAAGGCCTCCCCCCCGCCCTCTGCTTCCCAAGGCCCGCTGGCAGTGCAGGGAGAAAAGGGGACTGGTCTGTGTTGGCACAGGATGAATCCACCCTCCAGGCCATGGACAAGAAGCTGCAGGAGTGGAAGGATGAGCTCAGGGCCTGACATCGCACCCTCAGCCCCACTGCACCTGGTTGGTCCCTGTGTGCTCTACAGGGCACCTTGTCTGAGATTTAGTCATTCCCAGGTTGAGAACAGATGGTACTGGTGAATCCCTCCTCTGTGACACACAATGTCCTCAGGGACATTAGTCTTGGGGAGTCAGGAGCACCTCCCATGGTGCCTAACTTCCTATTAGTGGAGGTAAGGGAGGCCTGGCCTGCGCCTCTCCCTTGCCCCTCCCTCGGTCAGGCTGTAGGCCTTGGGTCCCTTCTGGTCTCACCAGACGTGGCTGGGACTCAGTGGGCAGAGCCCAACAGTGTACTGGCCCGGAGTCCCAGCTCTGACCCCAGCCCTGCACTGGCCCCAGCCAAGGCTCCAGCAACCCTCCCTTTCCTTATCTAAACTTGACCTTGGGATGTAGCCTGTACTTTTTGCCCATAATAAAATTTGAAGTCATTCAAACTTCTGTTGGCTTCACTGTGCTTCACACAGGTGCTGGCTGCTGATTGGGACTTAGCCCAATGGGAAGCCCCTCAGTGAACCTCAGATCCCAGCCCCTGTGCGTACAAGTGTGTTCTGTGGAGTAGAGTGAAACGGAGGCCCAGAGAATGGTGGGGATGTGGGACTGGTTCGGAGTCACAGTTAGTCAATGGTAGTACCTAGAAGCCAGGTGCAGATGGTATGTGTTACTGGGGGGAGGAGGCGGTGCTTAGGAGACGGGGGCCTCAATGGAGTGTCCGAGGGGGAAGACACAGATAGTCCCATCCCATGGGGGTCAGAGTCCAGGGCAGGAGGGCCAGGGCTCGCCCAGTTAGACAGAAGGAGAGGGAAGTAGCCAATCCTCGTCGTGTGCCCTCACGTGCCAGGCACCGGGGTGCCCAGCGTCTCATCAAACAAACCACTGAGACAGGGGTTGCTTCTCCGCTTTACCAGTGAGGAAGCCACTTTGGAGGTGAGGCGACTCGCCCATGGCCATCCAGCGGGCAAAGGCTGAGTGGGATTTGATCTGGGGGGGTGGGCACTCTAGTGGAAGCAATGACAGCTCCTGCGTGGTTTGGAAGCTGGTGCCAGAGACTTGTCTTGCAGTTGCATTTGCATAGCAAGCCCATGGGTTCTGTTATATATCTAATTAGGGGGGCTGATCGGGCATACGTCGCCGTTATGTAGTAACATACATTAGGGCTTTGCAACTGTTATAGGAGCACAGAGCTCCTAAACCCCATGGAAATTACTGGGTGATAGGAGTGTCTTTTGGTATTCCTAACAAGTCCATTTGAACATGGGATGAGGGGTCAGAACTTTTAGTCCCAACCCCAGGCCCCCAGGGAGGGACTGGACATTGAGTTCAGTCACATGGCCAACGATTTGATTGATTGTGCATCTGTAATAAAATCCCACATAATCCATGAGTCTTAAGGAGCTTCTGCATCGGTGAGCACACCAGTGTGCTGGGAGGTGGCGCACGCAGAGAGGGTATGAAGGCTCTGTGCACCCCCGGACCCCCGACACCTTACTCTCTATGTTACCATCCGGAGTCCCTGTGCCCAATGCTCCGAAATGCAGAAACTCAAAACCTCAGGGTCCAGAGTAAGGAAAGGCTTATTGATTGAGAAGGTACAATTCAAGAAGCTGGGAGCCCCCGTAGTTCCCCAAATCCATCTTAAGAAAGTAAAGTTCAGCCCTGGCTGGTGTGGCTCAGTAGACTGAGTTCTGGCCTGCGAATCAAAGGTTCACCAGTTTGATTTCCGGTCAGGGAACATGCCTGGGTTGCGGGCCAGGTGCCCAGTTGGGGGCATATGAGAGGCAACCACACATTGATGTTTCTCTCCCTTTCTTTCTCCCTCCCTTCCCCTCTCTCTAAAAGTAAATAAATAAAATCTTTAAAAAAAAGAAAAAAGAAAGTAGAGTTCAGGTTTCTTTTATGTCAGGGGAAGGAAAAATGGGAGGGGCTGTTTTTTGCGAAAACTCAAGAACCTGCAGAATTCCAGTGATGATCAGCAGGTCTAACAAAGGAGCTATTAGCGTGAGGCTACGGGAACAACAGAGGCCAGAGCTAGATGGAGTCTAGTTGTAGGCTGGATAAGAAAGCCCCAGCATCAACTCCGTTACAGTCCCTCCCCCTTTGGGTTCATTCCTCAGTCCCTAGGGAAACAGGGCAACTGAGCCCAGGTCCAATCCAGAGGGAGGATTAGCCCTGGCCAGGCAGCTCTGTTGGTTAGAGCGTTGTCCCAGTACACCAAGGTGGTGGGTTCGGTCCCTGGGCAAGGCACATACAAGAGTTAACCAATGACTGCATAAATAAGTGGAACAACCAATTGATGCTTCTCCCTCTAAAAATCAATAAATTTTGAAAAAATTTACGGAGGGAAGATTTGCTTATAAGATGGAGATTGGTCTGCTCATTGTGCCCCTCTTACATTGTCACACACCCGCCTCTTCCACAAGGGCTCCTGAACCTCAGAAAGGGCATTCTGGGTGATCAGTGTACAAGCAGAGACTATAGCAACTGTAGAAGTAGCAGCAGGTAAGGATACCTGCACCCTAATATGAGACAAAGGATAGAGAGTAACTTTTGTTATTGCGTCCCCCAGGACCCAAACCATGATGAGCTGGCCTCAGTATAAACATTTCCCTGTTCACCTAACAATCTAAAACAGTCCTATTGTCTCCGAACCTACATGCCAAGGACTCTAAGGAGGTCTGTTGGAGTCCCAGAACTCGAGCAGTAGAATGGGCCAAACAACCGACTATACAGCTTAAATTCCATAACATCGGTATCTGATAAGATTTATGAAAACAGAGGTCAATGATCAGAGCAAACCACAAACCTGGCTCTGTGTCTGTATTGCTGCCAGGAGACCTCCAGATGCGAGGCCCAAAGCTTAACTTGCCGCAGTGAAAGCAGGCAGGGACCGTGCAGCAAGTTCTCCCGGTCTGCAGTTCCCAGGTCTCTGAGGGTGTCATCAGGCAAACTCTCTGTGTGGCTCACACAGCATCAGTCACCAAGACCCCCCAAAGCATGGGCTATTGTGACAATTTCTCCAAAGTTTACGTCATGTTGTGTAGCTGCAGTCTGCAAGTGCAAGGCTCAGAAGAAAAAGTTTTTGATCTCAGTAACTCCAAGGCAAAGGATGGGAGAAAAATGAAACGCCAGTTCAGTGAGTTGCAACCAGACACTTTCCCTGGAAAAAATTCAGGATCCAATCTAATCCACAGTGAAACATGGAACTTTAAGGACAATCTAAAATCTGCCCAGAACTCAAGTCTGTGACTCTACAGAGGTTCCAAATATTAGACTGAGTAACCTCAGCCAACCTGAGACAGTAGATCTTCCCTTGATGATCTCTTAGGGGCGAATGGTGAAATAACACAGCCCCTGTAATGGTAACACATGAATTGACTTAGAAATGAATCCCTCCTCTCTACTAGAGTGATCAATATCTGCTCCAGATCAGTATCTACTTTCCTTACCACGGGGTCCCTGCTGGTGGGCACTGGGAGTTCTTGCCTCAAAATAAATATTGACTGATCAAGTGAATATTGACTCAAATTTATTAATTTAAGAAAGAAAGCCTACCATTCATTGCTGTCAGGAATGCAGAATGGTACAGCCATTTTGGAAGACAATTTGGAAATTTCTTACAAAGTTAAATATGCTCTTACTGTAGGATCCAGCAGTCGGGCTCCTAGCTTTTTAACCCAAACGGGCTGAAAATTCACATCACCTGCACATGAATGTTTGTAGCAGCTCTATTCGTAATTACCCAGAACTGAAAGCAACCAAATATCCTTCAAACAGTGAATGGATAGAGAAACTGTGGCATATCCATACAACAGAATAGCATTTAGCAATAAAAAGAAATTTGCTGTGCAATCTTGAGACATGGTGGAAACTTAAATACATATTGCTTAATGAAAGAAGGAAGTCTGAGAAGGCTGCATAACGTCTGATTCCAACAACGTGACGTTATGGAAAAGGCAGAACTACGGAGACAGTAAGAAAGATCAGTGTTTGCCAGGAGCTTGGGAGGGGGTAGGTGGAGTGCAGAGGGTTTTTGGGCAGTGAAACCATTCTATGTGGCACTGTAACGGCAGCTGTACCACACATTACGCATCTGTCAAAGCCCACAGAATGCACAACACGAAGTGAACCCTAATGTGACAGTGAACTTAATAATAATGCATCAATATTTGCTCATTAACTATAACAAATGCACACACTAAGGCAAGATGTTAACCAGGGGATAAAGATAACTGGGAACTCTGTACTATCTGCTCAACTTTCGGTAAAACTAAATTTCTAAAAAATAAAGTCTATTAATTAAAAGAGAGTAAATGGCCCTAACTGATGTGGATCAGTGGATTGAGTGCGGGCCTGCGAATCATAGGCTCGCCTGTTTGATTCCCAGTCAGGGCATCAAACCTGGGTTGTGGGCCAGGTCCTCAGTAGGGGGCGTGCGAGAGGCAACAACACATTGATGTTTCTCTCCCTCCCTCCCTTCCCCTCTCTAAAAATAAAACCTTTTTAAAAGAGTCAATGAACAAATCTATAAAATAATTGGATTAAATGATCTCCAAGGTCATTTCCAGCTTTGAATCACACTCAAGTTCTGGGCCAAAGAGTTCCCATGTATAAAACTAAGCTGAGGTTTGAGTGTCGCGCTCAACCGGAGCGCCGGAGGGCGGCTCGAGTGGTCCGAGGGTCCAGGACAGCACACGAACTGCTGCTTACCTGGACAACGGCGGGCGGTGAGCACCTCCAAATTTTACGCGCCCGCTTCCCAACTTGCAGAACGCGACCCCGCCGGCTCCTGCCGGCTGTCTCCCGGAGCCTAGGGCACACCCCCTCGCGCCATTGCCTCTCCGAATGGGTGACTCGGGGGAGGTGTGGCCGGAAGGAGTGAGTCCGATTGGCAGGGCGTGGCCAAAAGCGGATGGCGAACATGGCGGAGCGCGGATGGAAGCGGCCCTGTGGCCCGGTAGGTGGCTAGAATTAGGACTCCTGGGGCAGGACAGGGGGTGGTAGCCTGAGGAGGAGCCGCGTGGGGGCCCGTGGCTGGGCCGGGATGTGCCTCCCGCTCCCTGCTTGTCGCTGATCTGAGGCCGGAAGTCCTAAGGTGTAGCATGCGTATGGTTGCGCGCGCCTCTGCCGGGATAAGAACCAGAGGTGGGAGCCGGGGTCTGAGTCCGGACACCGTCAGGTGACCCATTGCCCAAGCCCCTTGTGGAGGGCCTGGATTCAGGAGTTGGGACCCTCCTTGCAATCCTGAACATTTTTGTGGCGTATCTCTTCAAACTACTACCCGAGCCTCAGTTTCCTCTTTTCTCCAGTGGGAACTCATTCAGCAATTTTTGAGTGCTTACTATGTGCCAAGCCTGGTCCCAGGCACTGGAACAGCAAGTCCCTGCCCTCCTGATGCTCTCTTGGGGCAGCATGGTGTGTGGATTCCCAGCAGCAAGTGGGACCGCCTCTCAAATGTGACCATTCACCCTCACTCCTATACCTCTTCCTGTTCCTCTAGGGTGACCATGGCCAAAGGGTCGAGTGGCGAAAATGGAAACAACAGAGTAAGTAAGGGGCTGGGGGTTATGGGGAGTGTCTGTGCCCACCCTTCCCCAGGCCACTCCAGCAGTGCACAATTAAACTTTGGGAAAAACCACCAGATTTGCCCCCCTGTGGGTCCCACAGCACCAACCAAGATGGGAGGAAGGGCTCAGAAGCTCGGGAGGCTCCCAGCCTGGCCTGACCCCACTGAGAGGGCATCATCTCCTGGACCGCTCTAAGACCCTCTCCCTCCAAGTCCCTCTCATCTCCACCACTTGGGATGTCTTCTTATCCAGAGAAACAGGAGAAGAAGAAGTGGAAGGATCTTAAGCTGACAAAAAAACTGGAGCGGCAGCGGGTACAGGAAGAAGAAGCAAAGCGCCAGCAGGAGGAGGAGGCAGCTGCGCAGAGGGAGGACCAGGGTGAGCAGACAGGGTCCTGGGCGGGGCAGAGCACGTCATATCTGGAAGGGACCTTAGAGACCACTGGGTCTACACATCTTGTCTAGATGGAAAAACTGAGGCCCAGAGAAGGGGAGAGGCCCGGAAAACTGAGCCCTAACCTCCCACTCAGGTGGGTGGGTTCAAGCCTGTGGATGGTAAGCATCCCATATAACTTTATGCCTCCAGAACCTCATCATCGTAATGATAATTAACTTTCATTGCGCACTTTCTGTGTTTTAATTCCATTTTTCATTTAATTACCTTGAGTGCTCTTTTTTTCCTTGTTAAATTATCCGTGCTTAAAACAAAACCACCCAAACAGTACAGAAAACCATAAAGAAGAAAGGAAAAGGTCAGCGGACACTGCAGTGAAAGTTTCTCCAGATGCTATGTTATATATGCGCACTTAAATGCATGTGGAGAGGTGTAGAGACGCAGTGTTTAAAAAGCGAGACCACTTTATCCATGTGCTTCTGGACGTGGCTTTTCCCACCTCACACTGTGTCTTGGACGTTCTTCCGCGTTCGTGCGTGTGGACCTACCCTAACAAACTAGCTTTTCCTCCAGCCAGACCTGAAGCTCTGGAGTGTCAGGCGGCCCTGTCGTACCCTGTATGCCCAGTGGTTACCAGTAATGATGGTGACAGTGGGGACAGCAACTGAGCAGGTCACCGTTTCAGACACCAGGGAAGCCCTGTATGGGCATTGTCTCACGTGGCTCCCTTTGGACGACTCTGAGAGGGAGTGTGGTTGTCCCTCTGGGGCCAGACGGCCTGCGTCCACATCTCACTGGTTCTGCCTTTGGTGTGACCTTGGTCCACGTATTTGACCTCTGGGCTGCAGGTTCCCCACCTCTTGGTGATCGTAGTTTCCTAGGGTTATTGGGTAAATGTGCATGTGTGAAAGACACTAGTAATAGATAATAGCTGTCAGTATTATCCCTGTCTGGACAGCTGGAGACGGAGACAGTAAAGGGTGGAGGCAGAATGTAAACTGAGGCCAGTGCCTCGAACCACTCCCCAGCCTTGCCCAGTGGTCCGCCCTGCTCACGGGAGCCTCACAGAATACTGAGTCCGTTTTCCTCTTGGGGAGATTGAGGCCGGGAGAGGGGAGTTGGATCAATTTTGGTAAACTCAAAATGTCTCCCAGTAGGAAGATTCTCTAACCCTGGGCCTTGGGGACAAAGGAAGGAGGGGAGAGCATGGGCCTGGCTGCTCAGACTGAGACCACTTTAAAAAAACCATGAACACCCCTCCCTTGCCCAGGACGGCCCTACACTCTGAGCGTGGCCTTGCCTGGCTCCATTCTTGACAACGCACAGTCGCCTGAGCTTCGCACCTACCTGGCCGGCCAGATTGCCAGAGCCTGTGCCATCTTCTGTGTGGAAGAGATCGTGGTGTTTGATGAAGAGGGCCAAGATGCCAAGTGAGGGAGCCAGCCTATGGGATGCTGGGGCTCAGGGAGAAGGGGAGGCCACCAGCATTGGCCTGGGCTTGCGTGGGCTGAGAACCCTGCTTGAAATGCCCCCATGGTAACCCTGATGGATAGAGTTGCAAAGCAGGGCCCATCCAGGGGTCAGATTGGGTGGATGAGCTCTCGAAGGGAACACGGTAGGCTCCTGAGCCCTATCTTTCTCTCTCCAGGACTGTGGAAGGGGAGTTCAGGGGAGTTGGCAAGAAGGGGCAGGCATGTGTGCAGCTGGCCCGGATTCTGCAGTACCTGGAGTGTCCACAGTAAGGGGGTGAAGGGCAGACTTCCTGAGCATGAGGGCTGGGAGGTCGAGGTGCAGGTCAGGCAGGAGGTGGCCTCCCTGGGAATTTCCTGAGGTCCATGTCCTTTACTAGGTACCTAAGAAAGGCATTCTTTCCCAAGCACCAGGATCTACAGTTTGCAGGTAAGGCTTGGGGCGGTCTGACCCCCATTTTCCATGGATCATCCCCAGACCCTGAGAAATTGCTATACAGTGGGGAAAACAGGCCCAGGCAGAGCAGGCCTGTGTCTGGTGGCAAGCAGCAGGTCTGTGGCAGAGCGGGACCTTGGACCAGGGTTCCCTGCTATACCCCCATGCGCTTTTGTACCTCCCAGACTCCTGGCCCCTCCTCCCCCACAGGGCTCCTGAACCCCTTGGACAGCCCTCACCACGTGCGCCAGGAAGAGGAATCTGAGTTTCGAGAGGGTGTCGTGGTGGACCGGCCCACCCGGCCAGGCCGCGGCTCCTTCGTGAACTGTGGCATGAAGAAGGTGGGAATTGGAATGGGGGTCGAACCGCACTTACCAGATGCAGCCCGGTGATTGAGGACAGGCGGGGCATGGGAGTGGGGAGCCTGGGACCCAGGCATCTGTGCCTACCAGTGCCCCACTGATGCTCATCTGGGCCAGAGAAGTGCTTAAATCGGGGCTCAGTAGGCAAAGCCAGGAGCGAATTTACTTTTGTTGTTTTCTTTTTAAAAAAGCAGATCAACAAGCAAAACAAAGCCCTGCACACGAGCTCAGAGTCACCCTGGGGCTGCCGCAGGGTGGGGCAGAGCGTTTGTTCGCCACCTGTTTTCTCTCAAGTCTCTCAGAGGCACAGACATGGAAACATGTGGGTCCCCTCCCCTCAAAAGAGCAGACCAGGATGACCCAGAAACTGATGAATGGAGAAAAGCATAAGAACCCCTCGAAAGAGAAGGGAGGCGCCCTGTCCTGAGCTCAGGACTGGCGCAGACAGACATCGCTGGGTATCCATCACCGCTCCCACGAGTTAGCATTTACTTCACACCAGGCCCTGTGCAGCGTAACAATAGCTGTTGTTTGTGGCATGTTTTCACTGGACAGAAGAGGAAACTGAGGCTCAGAGAGGCTGAGAGATCCACTCCCAACTCTTATGGCTAGCAAGTGGCGTAACCACCAAAATGTAGAAAACTGGATTTTGTCTACTCGCCACACATTTACTTCCAACTCTGCTGGGTCCAGAGCGTTCTTTTTTAACCAGTGTCTTGTGACAGTCACTTTGCAGGAATGTTGTCTTGTAAGCAGGTCTGGCCCAGGTGTGTAGGCAAAGGTTGACCTGCCTGGATCCCTTAAATCCCTTAGACTCCCCCCACGACTGGGAGAGTAGTGACCCCTGCTGTTCCTCTGGGGAACTGCACCCACTTCTGGCTTCTTCCTAGGAGGTGCAGATTGACAAGAACTTGGAACCTGGACTCCGGGTAACTGTGCGACTGAACCAGGAGCAGCTCCCAGGTATCTGAGGGCTCAGAGCCGCCTCCTTCCACCTCCTGTCCCCTCATCCCATTTTCACAGCCTGTCTGCTTCCCCTCCAGAATGCAAGACCTACCGTGGAAAAGTCGTGTCGTCTCAGGACCCCCGCACCAAAGCTGGTCTCTACTGGGGCTACACGGTCCGACTGGCCTCCTGCCTCAGTAAGGACAGAGCTTCCTCCTCTTAACCCCCTTCTTCCTGCGGAGAGCCTTGCTGGACCCGAAAGTCAGACCAGAGCCCATGTCCTGCCAGCTTGCTCTGTGTCCTTGGTCAACTGCCTTTCCTGCTCTAGGCTGTGGTCTCCCTGAGTGCTCGGCCTGGATGCCATTAAAGACATCCGAGGGAAAGTATCGTATCACATTCGATTAGTAACATCTGCTGTGGGGTTGGGAATTAGGTAAAAGGGCCAGATAAGTCAGAGGTGCAGTATGTTCTGGAAGCTCCTTCCTACCCACCCATGCTCTGCTTGGTGTCCCCAATCTAGCACAGGTGTGGCCCCTCCCTGATCAGTGCCTGCCTTCCCAGGAACAGAGGAGGGCCGGGGGGCTCCCTTCCTGAGCCCCTTTCTGCTCCACACCCTGCCCCATGCAGTATACACACCCACAGCCAAGCAGCTGGGGCTTGTGGGACGCAGGACCCCTACTGAGCTGGCCTCGCCCCCAGGTGCGGTGTTTGCTGAGGCCCCTTTCCAGGACGGGTATGACCTGACTATTGGGACATCAGAGCGAGGCTCAGATGTGGCCTCTGCCCAGCTTCCCAGCTTCAGGTGGGTACAACCTGGGGCGGGGCCGGGGGAGGAGGGACAGAGCAGAGGGCCAGTGCTCTCAGTGTGGCCTTGATGAGCAGCCAGTGGTTCCCCTCTTTGGGTGCCAGGCACGCTCTTGTGGTGTTCGGGGGCCTCCAGGGGCTGGAAGCTGGAGTGGATGCTGACCCCAACCTGGAGGTGGCTGAGCCCAGTGTCCTCTTTGATCTATATTTGAACACCTGCCCCGGCCAGGGTAGCCGCACCATCCGCACAGAGGTGAGCCAGCCTGCCCCACACCACCCCCCACCGCCTCCAGCCCCAGGCTGTTCTCAAGGTTCAGCCACCAGCCAGGGCCTTGGGGTCTGTCCAAGGGGGGTTGCGACTCTCCTGTGGCCTACCCTGCCTGAGGCTGCCCTGAGCCAGCCTTCCCTGGAGATGGTCTCCTTACTCTTTGGCCTCTCACCGCAGACTTGTGGCAGGAACAGGGTACAAGTGAGCTTGGAGTCAAAATTCTTGGGTGCTGGTGCCTGTCCAGCTGTTCCCAAGCTGGAAGACCCAGGAGACTCCCCCACCCCTGCTCAGGGCCTCCATTTCCTTCGCTGTATGATCAGTTTTCCATTTTCCCGAGTGTGACCATGGTAGACAGGGCAGCCTCCCCACGGGGGACAGGATGCGGCTAGCTGAGAGCCGTAGCCCTGCGCACCCATAGAACTGTGGCCCTACTTCTAAGCTGAGCACAGATCGCTGTGCCTGAGGAATCTGTGCTGGGGACCAGTCTCAAAGGGTGGTGACTGAACGGGTGGCCTGCCTCAGTCTACCTGTCCCCAAAGGCCGGGCTGGAGCCAGGTGCTGTGGGCCTGCTAGCTACACCCTCCCAGCAGAAACCGTGGCTCCCACCCTTTCAATACCTGTACCAAGTGCTGAGAACTTGCTATCCCTGACCCTGAGCCCGATGCTGACAGTAGGAGGCAAATACTACTATGATCATCCCAATTTTACAGAGGGGGAGATTGAGGAGCAGAGAGGTGAGGCCCTTCCATGGCAGGGCATTCTGCCAGCCAGTGGTAGATCAGCAGGGTGACACTGGGCCTGTCCTTTACCTTCTCAGGGCCCTGTTGAGGGCAGCAGACCCCAAGGGGCTGGGTCCTGGGCAGTCAGGCACAGAAGACAGGCTGGGAGCTGGGGTACCCACCAGTCTCTCAGGCCCCAGCCCATTGCTACCCTTTTCTTCCAGGAAGCCATCCTCATCTCCCTGGCTGCCCTGCAGCCGAGCCTCACCCAGGCAGGTGCCCAGCGTAGCTGAAGAAGGGGAAGAAGCGGTGGTGAAGCCAAGGGTTCCTGAGGGCCACCTGGGGTCACACACGGGCGAGACTTTCTCCAAAAACAGCCACCTTTAATGTGACCCAGCCCCATACCCTCACAGTCTGGCTGGGCTGCAGCCCTCACTTGCTGCCCGCGGTGATGGCCTTCAGGCTGCCGGCCCTCGCCAGGATATTTGGCACAAAGAGCAGCCCCGAGGCCCGCTCGATGCTCTCGATGGGCACCAGGAAGCGCTCCAGCGGGACAGCCTCATCCACAGGCGAGTTGGGCATCACGTAGGAGCGGAGTTCGATTTGCCCGCCTGCTGCCTCCAGGATCAACACCTTGAAGAAGTGGGTGGGCACTGCCACGTGGTTCTTGCCAATCACCTGGTACTTCACGTAGGACTTCCCGTCAGCCTCTGTCCTGCAGGCAAATCCAGGTACACATGGCCTTTCAGGGCTCCCAAGGCTGCCGCCTCCAGGAAGCATTCCTTGACCTGACCCCCAACTTGTGTCAGTCTGTAGAAACAGCCCCTCATGAAACTTTTGTGCCCTCCTTGGCTGCCCCAGCAGACTGGGAGCTTCCTGCAAGGTGAACTCACTTGGATCCCCTTGTCCTCATGCCCAACACCAGGTCAAGCAGAGCGAGTGGTGGTGATAATAAATGCTGCTGAAAGAACCCAGCCTTCTAAACCTCCACATTCCTCCGTGCAGACACCTGATGAATGCCTGTCTCTCCCTGTGGAGGGTCAGCACCCGGGGGCCAGTCTGTGACAGCTGGATTTCCAGCACCAGCACAGGGGCCAGGTGAATAGCAGGTGCCCAGGACACTGCCCTGTGGGGTGACTTCTGGGCTAACCCTCAGCAGGGTCTTCTCCACTAAAGCAGGCCTTAGGAGGCACTTGCTCATTAAAGTTTATCAGTGTCTCAGCCAGCCCATGCTGAGCCCTTACTATGGTGACATTCACCATCCTTCGTCGCTAAACAACCACGAGCTAGATAACAGGTACTATCCCCATTTCATGGGGGATGTGGAGGTCATTTGCCCATGGCACCCAGAGACTAGGTGGTGAGGCCAGATCCCTCCCAGCCTGTGGACTCCAGAGCCACCTGCTTCACTACAGCCTATCATCGCTCATCCAGTCTTCAGGGGACCAGAAAAATCACTGAGCATGCCCAGAGGATGCTGTGTCCCTTGTGCCTGAGAGTGAAGTGTCGGGGTCAGGAACAGGGTGCAGAAGGTTTGCCCCAGAGGAGACTGGGGGCAAGAGCCTGGTAAAGGGTTTCTGTTTGGGCAGGAAGGGGTTGGGTGAGTGGGTGTGGCAAGAGGCGACATAGGAGAGAGGAACGAGGGCAGATGCTGGGCCTGGTGCCCGTGGGCAAAGGAGAGTGGGCTAGACGGTGCCCCAAAGGTCTCTGGCTGCAGAAGTGAATTCAGGAGTCTGAGACAGGGTTGTTAAGAAGCCAGATGACTACACCTGGCAGTGTTGACCCACAGCCTGGACGGGGTGAGTGGGAACCCCAGTGTCCCTAGTTCTTACCTGGGCAGGAAGAGCGGCCCTGTGCAGACATAGACGTTTTGGTAGCTGCGGGTCAAGCTCCGGCTGTACTTCTCGAGGTTGTTCCAGGCGTTCTGGTTAAGGTGTGGCACCTGGTAGGAGAGAAAGGGCTCAGAGATACTGGCTGGGACTTTCACCCCTCTGTCAGAGAGGCCACCCAGGGCTCTAAGCCTGGAGATTCCAGCAGGGTTGGGGGGTCAAGCATGCGGTAGAAAATGGTTCAAGGAATGAAAGTCATTCCTTTCGGCCACTGGCCATAAGGATGGAGCTCCAGAGGGTGCTAGCCACCAACGCTCCCCAGCCCCCGCCGCACAGAATGGAAGGATTAGCATCCCAGATCTGAAAGCTGTTTCTCAAGCTCCAAAGCGCCACACTGAGGAAAGCCAGCTCTCCCAATCTGCCCTTTGCCCCTTTAACCACACGCAGCGCCCAGCTGGGACCATGATGAATTTGCTGCCAATTCCACAGTCCTCAGTACAATGTGTAGTCAAACGGGTAGGGGACTGTACCACTGGGAGAGCAGAAGTCAGGCCAGAAGCTCAGACCCTACAGGGTTCACCCTGGACCCCCAACAGTCTTCATCCAGTGGGTGCTAGGCCCTTGTGGGACCAGGACCAGAGGTAGGGCGGCTTGCTACTAACAGCTGACTGCCAGCAGGTATCTTTCCATTCAATCCTGGAAGGCAGGTGGGGTAGGACAATGGCTGAAAGCTCAGGGTCCTCTATACAGACTGCCAGAGTCTTCCTGGGTGTGTGACACTGGGCCAGTCACTTTGCCTCTCTGACCCTCAGTTCCCTAATTATACCTAATGTTTATCGAATGCTTGTCATGGGCCAGAAGTGTGCTCAGTACTATTACCTGCACCGGGTCCACTGTAAAAAGCACGTGAATAACCGTAATAATACCATTTCACAGATGAGGAAACGTAGCCTAGGGGCCCTCAGAGTGAGAGTGCACAGCGGGGACCGACCCAGAGCTCCATTCCTCCAGCTTACGGCAGCGCGCTGCGTGATCAGTAAGCGCCTGACCAGTTCGTGCACTGGGCAGCCTCCCCATTCTGCAGAGGCGCAAACCCAGGTTCCAGAGGCGAGGAGCTGGCCTCTCCTTCCACAGCCGAACTGGGAGCTCTACCTGGGGTGCGACGTTGCTCAGGTAGAAGGTGTCGTCCATGGCTTTCTGGCTCCAGCGGTGGTTGGCAGCAGCAGCCAAGTGCCCGCGATCGAAGCCACTGCCACGATAGTCAGCGTTGGTGGCGCGGTGGTACACGTGCACCGACTCGTCCTCGCGGAAGTCGCACGAGCTGCGGTCGCCATCGCCGCGAAGCCGCTCGGGCCGCAGCTGTTCCACCACCCAGAGCGCTCCGCGAGTGCGCGGGTCGTAGCACAGCACGTACGACTCGCGGCTCTTGAGCTGCGCCAGCCCGGGCAGACCGTACTTAGCCAGCTCGCCCGGTCCACCGCTCGCTAAAGCCCCAGGTACAGCAGGCACGGCGGGGACCTCGGCCGCCGCCGCCACAGGCAGCACGGGCAGCCGGCCTAGCAGCCCCGGAGCGGGGCGCGCATCTGCTCGCCGTCGCCGCCAGCCCTCTGCAACTGCGCCCAGCCCCGCGCCCAGGGCCAGGGCCAGGCCTGCCCGCAGAGCCTGCAAGGCTCCGGAGCGCGACATCCACGCAAATGGAAAGCGACCCGTGGCACTGAGGGAATGCTGCGACCTCCGACGTCTGACCGGAGAGGGTCTTAAAGGGGCCGCGCCGGCCTCCTGGGCCCACAGCGGGAGTAGGTGCCAGCTGGGAGGTCGAGCGGGTACAACGTCAACCTCTTCCACTCGCAAAGGCCTGGAAGGGATTAAGCCTCTAATGAAGGGGGGGCCAGGACCAGCCGGGAATGGACGCCCTTTCTTTGTCCTTTAAGATGCGGACCTGAGGGGCCTAGCACTGGCGTTTTGGTTTGTGATTGGCCGCCGCCAGGCCTAGCTCCACCCCCGCCCCGCCTCCTCTCCGTCCCCTGCGGGGGGGGGGGGGCTCTCTACTGCGCCTGCGTAGAGAGCTCCCACTTCACGAGCGTTATGGTTAAGTGCTTCCATCGCTACTTCATTTAATCCTCAAGAGCCTAGCGAAGGAGCTCCTCGTTGGCAGAACAAGGACATGACACCGGACACTATCCTCCCTAACCATTACACAATAAGCCAAAAGTTCCACAAGTCTGGCCACGATTTTCCTAACACCCAGAGAACAAGGATGCAGGCAGCAGATCCTAACTGGTGGTTGGAACAGAAACTGGTACCGTTCCGTTTGGCAGTACATATGAAAAGCCTTAGAAAGGTTCTAAGGTATCTTGAAACCCACTTAGAGGACTGAGCTGGGGAAATAAATTGGGAATGCAAGTATTTCAAACAGAAACTCCCTCACAGTGTTATAATAAATATTCAGAAACACAGCCCTGGCTGGTGTGGCTCAGTGGACTGAGCACCGGCCTGCGAACGGAAAGGTTGCTGGCTCGATTCCCAGGGCACATGCCCAGGAGGCGGGCCAGATACCAGGTTGGGGGTGTGTGAGGCAACCCATCCATGTATCTCTAGCATATTGATGTTTCTCTCCCTCTCTTTCTCCCTCCCTTCTCCTCTATGAATAAATAAAACCTTTAATAGACTGGTTTCCAACACTGTCCGCATATTACATAGAATAGTATATATCCTATAAACATTTTTAAAGTCATACAGCAACTTGCTCCCCACCTGCCGTGAGGGGGGTGACAATACTCAAAACTGTATCAAGAAGACAATTACGTATTTCCGGGGATTCTGGGCAAGCACTGCACCATCTGCAGTGGACCCTAAAATGGAGAGGTACTATCTTTAAGGGTCATAAATTGCCCAGCTGTAACTTCATTTGAGTAGCAGACCTGACCGCAGGTATTTGGGATAAAAAAAACAAAACCCTACAATGCCTTAAAAAAAAATTACATTAATAAAAGTATTCGTTTGAAAAAAATAAACAATTAGGTAACAAAAATCACATCTGCAAAGACTAACATATTACCAGTGATTTTCTCCGGTTTGTGCAGTATGTATGGCTTACTTTATTTACGTGTCTTTGAATTTTCATAGTTTTCCAATCTAAAAAATAACCTGCTATGAAACCACGATGTAACACCTTTTTCCCGGGTCTGCACTCCCTCCTCCCACAAGCTGCAAACTGCATGGCTGAAGAAGAGTCAAATGCATTCTTCCACCAAGAATATCCTGGCCTTTTCTCAGGCAACACCAAGAGCCTCCTGACTCCAACCCCGCTCAAACTTTTTTTCCTGGTCTGAGGTCTCAAAGGTTTTAGCCCATCACAGCACCAATGCCCATTGTAGAGAACACATTATTTATTAAAGACAACTTGTCATCAACAGCATTGACTCAAAAAACCAAACTGTTTTCAAAAACAAAACAAGAACAAAAACAAAGGCAGACTAACATTCTGACCCTCTGGAGTGAGACCTGCTGAGTTTGTACAACCCAATCTGTAAGTGTTCAAATTCCTGGGGGTGGCGGCTTCCCAAGCAGGAAGCTTGGGCACTCTGGCCTTCTGGGAACCTCCTGAGAGTTTGGGGAGAGGGAATTGCCAAGGGCAGGTCCTTTCCTCAGCCAAACCCAGACACAGTCCCTGTGCTCTTGACCCAAAGTCAAGGAGAGGGCACTGGTCTCAGGCCTGCCACTGAGACAAATTAGATGCAGTGATTCAAGTAGTATGGCCCTAGAAGGGACGGCAAGGGGACAGGCAAGAGGGAATGCATCAGGTGTCCTGGGCAGTGTCTGCTGGGTCCCAGGCTGCGGTCCAAGCCTCAGACTGTGAGGTCAAAGCTGGAACTGAACAACCAGCCGACAAGTTCTGGGAAGGTGGGCCGGGCTGGTGGGAAGCAGTGGGTCCCCACCCCAGGCAGGGTCTTGAAGCCTCCATTACACTCAGTTCCAGTACAGAGTTCAGAGCACTCCCAGCCAGAATGTGCTGGAGAACCAGGAAGGTTCCAGAGGCAGGAGGAGAGGATGCTGAGTCTGACCTCTGAAAGTCAGGAAGCCCATGCTTCCAAATCCTTTCAACCTTCCCAGCCCCCACCCTCACCCCCAAACCAAGCACTTGACAGTCCACAATAAATATCCTGCAATCTGAATAAATAGCAAAGTCTCCCAAAAACTGTGTTATGAGAGGAGGTGGCAAAAAGGCAAGTGCAGAGAAGTCCCAGCAACATCCAAGGGACAGCCTGGTAGAGGAGCCGTCTGGGGGGAGCAGTCCAGCCTGGCCCACAGCCTGGTCCCTGCGGGCAGCAGAAGTCCTGGCTGCCGACTCAGGAAGGCTTCAGGGGCAAGCGGGCACCTGCCAGCCAGTCTGAGGAGAGGATGAAGACCCTTGCTACCTTACCCAGCCTTCCAGGCCCAAACTATCTGCCTCCTTACAAAAGGAGGGTGGGGACTTGTGCCTCCCACTGCCCAGCAGTGGGAGTAGCCAGCAGCTCCTGCTCTAAGCGCGCCAGCCCCGAATCCTGGGAATGGCCCAAGCAGGTGGCCAGAGAAGGGCCAGCACCTTGTTCGGCCTGTTTGGGAGCCACACGGCTCCCCCGGCCCTGACAGGATCCGGGGCCTCTGAGCTCAGCTCTGCCTGACCTGCCCAGCCTCCCTTTGGTCCCACTTGCCCTTCAGGGACTCACCCTCCCTGGGATGGGCCCTGGAAGCCACGGGAATGACTACTCTTCTGAAGCACTTGGACTCCAACCCCTGTAAAGGGTCCCCAGGACGTCCTGTTCCTTTGGGGAAATCTTGGGAAGACTCCCTCCTCCATCCCGGGCAGAAAGGAGGGTCAGAGGCTCAAAGCTTCACAGGCCACCATTCTTAGCAGCTTTTGGTTTCCAAGATTTCTGTTGGGGGGAGCAGGGCCAGGGCCCTCCAGCGAGGCCCTGAGGACTCCCACCCAGTCTGAGGGCCTGGGAGCCTAGGGCTGGGGGTGGGAACAGGGCACGAAGGCCAAGGTTGACTTCTAGGGGCTTTGCTGAGCCCCAACTCCTCATTCTGTCTCTGGGTTTCGCAGACACGAAGGGGAGGAGTGAGGGGAAGAGGCTGGGATAAGGCACCCCGAGAGAGAGGGGCAGAGGGCGAGCAAGGACGGGAGCAGAGAGAGACTCACAGAGCACAGTGAAGGAGGTGGCGGGAGCAGTGAGGGAGGCAGGCAGAGAGACAGAGGAGGAGAGGCAGAGACCTCGAGGGATTCAAAGACACCCTTGCCTCCCTCACACCCACAATGACACATACACACAGACACCTGGAGGATGAAGAGACACACACACACCAACCCACAACTACAGACACACACACACACACACTCAGTGAGAGAGGGACAGAGGGTGTGACCTGGGCCTGGCAGCTCCTTAGCTCCCTCACAGTGTCACTTTCCCCTTGGCGAACCCTAAGCACCAACCCCCAGAAGAAGTGGTTTCTGGCTCATAGGCTGAGCACCTCCCCCCAAGGCCAGGGCAGGAGAGGGAGCAGCAGAGCAGAGGCTGGGAGGGACCTATGGCAGCCCCCAGTGCCCCCAATCTGCCCCAGCTCCAGGCAACAACTTTGGGAGCTTCAGCCTTGCTCAGCAGCCTGGGAAAAGGGTCCCAGGGCTCAAGAGTGGAGGGAGCCAGGGCTTGGTAATCAGGAAGGGGCATGGCACAGTGTGTCCCTGGTGGGAGTGGCCTGGGGCAACACAGCCAAGTGAGGAGGCCTGGAGTGGGCCAGTCCTGTGGCTTCCCCTCAGGGGGATCCCACAGGCTTCTTCGTGTCCCAGAAGCCAGGGCACAGGGACCTTCTCTCCCAAACCTGGGCTTCTTGCTGTCAGGCTACTTGGAGTCTTGAAGCTCCTTGGCTTTCTGTAGGATCTGGCAGACATCTGTGATGGGGTAATCCTGGGCACGGGAAAGGCCAACAAGATGCCTCTGAAGTCAGCCCACCCTTTGCCACCTCTGCCACACCTGTGCCCTTCCCACTGGGACCTGTCGCCATGCTAGACCACAGGTTATCAACACCCCCATTCTGCCCTAACCCCCACATTTAGCACCATCCACAGGGTCTCAGAGCCCTTCCGTAGGACCAGGCCCACTCTGCCTCACCTCTCCCCGCCGGGCACAGGGCTAAGGACCATACATTAGCTCCCTGAGGCACCTCAGAAGCTCAGTGAGGAGGCTATTGTGATTATGCCT